>NW_015162482.1:94247-223648 GCF_001447785.1 Gekko japonicus
CCTGGGATGTGATTTAGGATTTAGCTGTCCAATCCCCATGGTTAAGCCTGTGTTATTCTAACAGCAGATTTCTCCTTTCATTACATAGCCAAACAAAGTTCACATTGAACTGAAACATTGTGGAAGTCAGTAGGAGGACTGAATGGTGGGCTGCTTGGCTAGGATTTCAGAGGCAGGAGAAACCTATTCCTAGGGATTTCCAGTTTCTCATTCATAAATAGTGGCTGAAGCAAGTGGGAACATCAATATGAACAGGTAGAGAGAAATGCAAGGAAATCAGAACCTGAGCAAAGAGAGTTGTTGGCTGATTTGTGTTTTCTCATACTCAATAAACCAAGGGGCTGAGAAAGGAAAACCACAATGGAGCTGAAATGGGCTGACATAGCAGTTTGGATTGATATCCTTGTCCTGTTTGCAGCCTCCCTGAAGAAGTCTGCACTACCATCGCAGATGCCGAGTGTCTGACGGCCCAACAGACTGTGTGCAGCCCGGTCCAGCCCAGCCCTGACTGCCAGTTGGTTTTGCGCCAGGTCTTCAACCAGTCTGGTCTTTACTGTGTCAATGTCTCACTGGCTGATGCCAACAGCTTGGCTATGGCCAGCACCCAAGTCAACATCCAGGGTAAGGCCTGAATCTGAGGGAGTCGGCCTTTCAGTGGTTCAGCTCTATCCTAGCTTCCAAGTCTTAAAGCTTCCGGGAGGAAAGAAAAGGTCTCCTTCAGTCCCTTTCGGTAGGATCAGCACTGTTGCAGCTACCTATCCAAACTCCTACTGTTCTTACTATCACAAGAGCCTGCATATGTCCTAGCTTCCAAGTCTAAGAAAAGGTCTCCTTAAAGAAAAGGTCTCCTTCAGTCCCTTTCGGTAGCTACCTATCCAAACTCCTACTGTTCTTACTATCACAAGAGCCTGCATGGTGCAGTGGTTAAAGTGTCGGACTAGGATCTGGGAGACGCAGGTTTGAATCCCCACTCTGCCCTGGAAGCTTGCTGGGTAAACTTGGGCTGCTCATGTGCTCTCAGCCTAACCTATGTCACAGGGTTGTTGTGAGGATAAAAAGGAGGAGAGGAGAACAATGTTTGCCATTTTGGGACCCCTTTGGGTAGAAAGGTGGGATATAAATTAATAACATGATTAGCAAGAAGGCTGGGCACAGCATCTTCATGTTCTCTGCTCTTAGAAGATAGGTATTTGGAGGAGATGCAGAAGAGCATTACAAGGCTGGACTGAGGCACTGACCTTCCATTCTTTTCTGGAGATGTATGCATTCTTTCCAGCCCTGTTTATTTGCTGCCTCTGTTACTTTGCTCAGCCCCCTGAAACCAAATGGAAACCAACTATTACTTCTTTCTCCTTTTCTCCTGCAGCAGGAAGATCTCCAGCCTCAGCCCAAGCGACCCTAGTAGTTGGCGTGGTGCTGGTTGTTGGTCTCTTAGGTGCTGTTGCCTATACCTACAGGTGAGTCTCTGCCTAGCAGTTCTGAGTACAGTCAGTCTGCGTCAGGAGTAAGTGTATCCTCTCTGAAGCTAGCAGCATGACATGGAAGAGTCTCGTGTCCGTCTGGCCCAGCACTGTCCTCTGACCTCTCCAAGGTCCTGGATGGGGGCCTTTCCCAGCCCTGCTGTCTTTCAGTTGGAGATACCAGGGATTGAACTTGGGACCTTAAGCATGTGCTTTACCACCAAGCAATTTGCTGTCTTCAGCCCAGCACTTCTTTCCCAGTACATATCCATTCTCCTCTTTGACGAAACTACCGTAAAGAGATAAGGCCACTACCAGAGAGAGAAAAGGCCAGAGCAGCAATGAACATAACTAATACCGCACCCTGCTCAAACAAATATCACATTATCATATGAAGCTGTCTTGTGTGGAGTCAGACCACTGGTCAATGGTCAGTAAAGGTCTGTCACGTCTCCTACTACTTGATCTTTTTTAACTGGACGTGTTGGGAATTGAACCTTGGACCTTCTGCATGCAAGCAGGTGCTCTACCACTAAGCCATCAACGGGATTAGCTCTGTCAGTGAAATCAGAAACTGAAATGGTGACTGGGATCAAAGCTTGTGGATGGATGATCCACCTGCTCCCTAAAGCTCTAAAAAAGCAAATTCCCTCCCCTACCCCCTTCCTACCTGCACCCACAGACCATTATCTTATAATAATTCCCCCACAAACCACTGCTCGTCTCCCATCTGTTCCAGTCTTCATTTCTGGTATGTGATAATCTCGAAATGATCAGTCTTACCCAACATTCACTGGGATTCAGTCCTCCATGGTGCAAAGTTTGCAGGGTAGAAGGGTATCTACCCGACGGATGCCCCTATCCTTTTAAAGGGTTATCATTTTGAATTCAGAATATCAGGCAGCAGGGGGAATCTGTGGTACTACAATATATTTTTTGGTGCCCCCATCCACCCTGGAGTTTTAGCAGATGTTTTTCCTCCCATTACAGGCGTGTCAAATACACTCCCCTGCGTACTGCGATTTCTGCCGGCACTTCGTCAAGGAACTGGTTGCCCAACCGTACCAGTGTGCGCCTCTTCCTGCGCCAAGCTTTCGGGAAGGGGGCCAGCGGGGAAAGCAGCCCGCTGCTGAGTGGGAATGTCATCTAAAGGCGGAGACACATGCCAAGGGACCTACCGAAGCCTTGTCAGCTACTCCCCATGGAGCCTGCACTGAGAAAGGAGACAGTGTCTTCCCCTGAATTCGTCCCCTCTAAACTGCCCTTCCCAGCACTGTTCTTTTTTTAAAGATTTCCAGCTAAGTAAATGCCCAGACTCCTTGATGCTGCCATCTCACTGCCTTGTCTGGGTGGGAGAGACAGAAACACCATTGCAATGTTAATTCAGGCAGGTAGCTCTGTGATCCTTTTTACCAACATTTTATTTTATACAATTCAGCCAGTGGGGCTGCGATTTCTAAAGGGGAGGAGCAGTGCCGGGACGGGTATTACTGTTATCTTCCTTTCCTGTTGAAAATCACCAGGCTGCTTTTACTTCTGCTGGGGAAACATGCATATCTGTAATTTTTCCTATAAGAAGTTTTTTTGGGGGGGGGGTTGGGGGGGCGGCGGGACTGGTTTTTAATCAGAAAATGAAGGGGTTCCCACATTAAAATTTCAACCCCACTGACTGCATTATATAAAGTTAGTTGTTAAAAAGGAAGGTGAAACTACTCTGTTATGTATTTCTGCCCTTGGTGATCTGCTCCCTCTGGGGTCAACATCTGTCCCATCTGCTGATCCCACTGGCAGTTAACATGCCACTCCTACAGCTAATCTGTGTTTTGCACTGAACGAGGTGGTAGAATTCTGTTTCAAACGGAAAGTGCTCCAACTTCTACAACCTTTACTGCTGTCCTTCCATCTCTCATAGGCCTGTTCCCGGCTGTTCCCGGCTGCAGTTCATTTTCAGGCCCAGGCAGACACTTCTCTCTGCCCTTCTCTCCGCTCTCCCTCCTCCCCTCAGGAAAAAGGCAACTATTTCTTAGGTCAGGGTCAAAGATATGGGCTACTGGACTATGTAGTCCCAAATCATCGCCATTATGCTGCCTTCCACTAAATTGGTCTGTGAAGGTTCGTATTGTTTGCTCTGACTAGCAGTGGCTCTCCAGGGTCTCAGGCAGAGGTAGAAAAGAGCAAGAATCCATTAGCACCAGGGGTCATTTCCTGCAGGAGCACCCAGGAGCGGAGCTCCGGCAGTAAAGAGCCCAGGGGGCGGGCACATGCAACAAGCCCCACCCCCTGCTCCCAGCAGCCCTCAGTCAGAGCAAGAACCAGCCAGGTAAGTTGCAGAGCCCCCCCCCCCGGCCCACCTTCAGGTACAAGCTCTCCCTCCCCTGTGAGGGCAGATCTGCACGCCCCCCCCCCAATAGCTAGCAATCCAAAACAGTCCAGTGGAGCCTGAGCGGTGGGGGTTGCCTTCTGACACACTTCCGGTGATGTCAGGGGGTGTGGCATATGCAAATAAGTTATGCTAATAAGCTCCTCCACCTATTTTTCTATGAAACGACCCCTGATTAGTATCTTAAAGACTAATAAAATTTGTGGCAGGGTATGAGCTTTTGGTATCTGAAGAAGTGAGCAGTGACTCACGAAAGCTCATAAAATATGTGGCAGGGTATGAGATTTCATGAGTCCCTGCTCACTTCTTCAGATACCAAAAGCTCATCCCCTGCCACATATTTTGTTAGTCTTTAAGGTGCTATTGGACTCTTGCTCTTTTCTTCTGCTACAGACTAACACGGCTACCCATCTTGATCAATCAGGCAGTGGTGTTTCACATCACCTATTATCTTTTTAAAATGGAGATGTCAGGGATTGAACCTTGGACCCTCACAATGTACCTCTGAGCCAGGGCCCCACCCATGTGCAATTTATTATAGGCACACAGCCTTTTGTTTGGAGAGGGATACCCCATTTTTAGTCGGAAGTAGCAGACCACAGATTTCTATAAACATGGTCCTTAAAAAGCATGGGCTTCACAGGTGCTGAACACAGATGAAAGAGAAAGAAAGATTTTTAATATTCTGAGGGGGATGTGAATAATTGGTTATTATAAGGAAATGCTCTTCCCCTACCAACATCCAATACAGAAAACATGTTGTTTGGCCATTGGCAAACAGCAATTCACGAAATGAAAGCAGTTGCAATATGGAAGCAAGAGCTGACCTGGAATTCTGGAGCTGCAGTGTGAGTCGCTGCGGGTAGCAACAGAGTGATCAGTGGCATTCTCTAAGTCCTGCTCCCCACCCCACCCCACCCCTGCTCAAGTGGCCACCCATGGAAAAGTCATGGAGCCTTTTAAAAAGAACATCAATCTGATGAGACCAACCCTTTCCCAGAGCAAAGCCCACCACTTCTAATTATTTTGAGATTCATGTTTCTTTGGGGACTGCACACTCCTCTCCTATAGCAAACACTGCTTTTTAAAAGAAAAAAAAGAGGGGATAGGAGAAAGAGGCTTCCTCTTGCAGTAGGTCTGTTCCCTCCCACCACTCGTTGCAGAGAAGCCCCTCTCCTTCATGTCCAGCCAGTGAAGGAGGCTCACTGCTCATCTTGCCTGGTTCCAGTGTAGTTGAAGGTGGGTGAGGCGGAGGGAAATGAAGCCAGTCTGCAGTAAGCAAGAGCCGGTTTGGTAGTTGCATAAAAATAACCAAGCAAGCACCCTGACCTGGATAGCCCTGGCAAGCCTGATCACGTCAGATCTCGAAAGCTAAGCAGGGATGGCCCTGGCTACTATTTGGGTGGGAGGGAGGCTTCCAAGAAATACCAGGGTCATGACACAGAGCCGGGAGATGGCAACCCACCTCTGAATATCCCTTTCCGTCAAGCCTCACTAGCTTGACGTGATGGCAAAATAAATAAATAAATAACCAAGCAAACCTAACCTGGGTGCCACTGGTACCAAGGGGATGGCTCTGGCTGGTCTCCCTGCAGTGCCACCTTGACAAGCAGACTGAGTCCCAGCCTGAAATTCTTCAGGACACTAGTTCAAATTCTGATACGGGATTTAGCTCTGGTAGAGTTAAAGTCACTAGAGCAGTCAGGGGAAAGTTGTACTTGTTGGTCCACAAAAGTCTTATTACATTTTTATCCCGCCCTTCCTCAAAGGAGATCAGAGCGGCATACGTGTTTTTCCGCTCCTCCATTTTATCCTTCTGGCAACCCTGCAGGGTAGATTAGGCTGAGAAAGACTGGCCCACAGTCCCCCGGTGAGTTTCATGGGGATTTGAACCTGGTCCTTGTCAAGCATTTCAATCACCACACTGCTGGGGGGGGGGGCATCTGAACACACCCAAGAGGGGAAGCAGCGGAAGATTAAGCGCTTCCCCCTTACAGTGCACTGAGCTATCACCTCTCCCAACACTACCGCAAACGAAGAAGCCCCTCTGTTCTCCCCTGAATCTCCATCCACCAAATGCTATACATTTCTATACACAATGCAAGTGGACATAAACTTTACTTTGGTATATAAAGTATTAACCCCTCATTCTATAAACCTGTCTGGAACATATTTCGTTCTTTAAAAGAACCTCCCCACTACGCAAGAAGTACCCTGACCTGAATAGCCCAGGCTGATCTTAGTCAGATCTCAGAAGCTAAGTAGGGTCACCCTTGGTTCGTACTTGAATGGGAGACATTTCAAGCTCTCTGCTGAAAAACTGAAACAAATGCTGTGAACTTGAAAACCCTGCATGGCTCGGTTGCAACTTGACAGCACTTTCTACCACTGGGCAAGAACCACCACACAATATTGCTTCCTTTTTTTACAGAAGATGCCATGTCACTTAAATCAAAATGTTTTCTCTCATCTTGGTCTTTTGCTAGGATTTTGCTCCTTACTGGGGGGAAGGTGTCCTGTGATGTCGCTTTCTAAATGGCTTGTCAGTTTCATAGCAGTTGCACTCCTGAGATTAGTAAAACTGGCACCCTTGTAGGATTTGTCCATATGGTCTTAGAATGCACAGGTCAAGTGTGTGTGTGTGTGTGTGTGTGTACGTCCCTAATGATAGCAGAACTAAACCAAATGTGCATATCCTGGAAAACCATAATCTCCCCGCGCTATCTTTCAGGAAAGACATTGGGAACCCATGCCACAGAAAACCAATAAATGCACTTTTATTGTGCCAAAAATGGTAAATGGGGAAAGGGCTTTAGGCATTCAGAAGTGATATTTGCACATATTTGTCAAGACTCTTCACTATATTTGCATTCTGTTCTTCATTAATTAAGTGCCATGCATAGGATCTACCATGACTTCCTAAATGGGTGCCAAAGGCAGGAATCAGTTTAGGGGAAATTATGTTGCACTGCAGCCATGTGTAACAATGGCTTAAATGACTCGTTGTTTATTGCGCAGGATGGTGGTGGTGGGGTCTCTGTATTAGGGAAATGGGAGTGATGAATAACCACCTCCCCTTCTCTGGTGCTCACGAAAGCACAACAGTCCAATCTAGAAACTACAAAGGAGTGAAAGATGGGGGCCTCTCCTCAGTCTAAATCCAGACGAATAGGTTGCAGCCCTTCCCCAAACAAACACAGCTATTGAAAAGCAATCCTGGCCCTCAGCACAACCTGAAACTGTGGACAGATGATAACTTTTCACATACCTGATAGGATAAGAGCTGCCTTTAGTACACACATGCTTTGTGTGTATGTGACTAACCATTTGCTCAGGTCAAGATGCTTGTTCTCTTAACGTTTCAAACTCTTTCCTGAAAAACTGAAACAAACCTTCAGTAATGCAGTCAGTTTGGTGTGGGATCTATTTTTTGATAAACAACACACACATGCCTTCTCCCACTGTAATGCCCAGTATACTTTTGGAATTGTTTGTCAAAAGTTTTCTCTTTTGAATAGGAAAGGCTAGGAGAATATCCATACAGGTTTTCATGGAGCCCTTTGAAAACAGGGGGGAAAGAACAGTGTCTCTTAGGAAAGAAATGGAACAGATAGATCAAAATTGCCTACAATCTCATTCTAGACAATTTCATTGCGTTGACCTGTGTAGCACCAAACAGGTCTCAATAAGAAACCAGAAAGCGGAACAATTAGTTTCCCCAAAGGAAGTCATCTCTCTTAGTCCTTTATTGCTACCTGAAGCCATTTTAAGCCACATTAATATGAAGCCATATTAAAATCATTATCAAGCTTATAGTTGTTGGATCAGGGCCAGTGCCATGGCAGTTCTGCCACACCACCAGAGACATAACTGTTTGCAGACTGAGGGTCCCGGTGTCGCAAATGGATCTCAGAGCAAATCCGGGATGCAAAGCAAACCCAAGTGACTAAGACCGTTTGTTATAAGATCAGTGAGGATCAAAAAAATAGCACCTGAAATTAACTTAATGTAATTTCTGCTCCACCTTACACTGCTGCCTTGCAGGAGGAGGAAGTGAGGCATATCCCTCAAAACAAAAGCAGTGTTCCCATGGAAGAGCCTACAATGACACATTATGGCTCCAGGCGAAGCAGTAGCTGTGAGCTGCAGCAGCAAAGATGCTGGTCTGCACTTTGAGTCCTTCGCTTGACTGCAGTGAAATGCCTGGTGTAGTAGGTAAGAGTGGCAGACTCTAATCTGAAGAACCGGGTTTGATTCCCTACTCCTCCATATGAAGGCAGCTGGGTGACCTTGGGTCAATCACAGTTCTCTCAGAACTCTCTCAGCCCCACCTACCTCACAGGGTGTCAGTTGTGGGGAGAGGAACGGAGATTGTGAGCCACTCCAAAGCTCCTTTGGGTAGTGAAGAGTGGGGTATAAACCCTCCTCCTCCTCCTTTGTGTAGAGTGGAGATTGTGCTGCACAATTCCGAACTTTGACCCAGCAAACATCCCAATGTCTGAGTGTAAATGTGCGAGAAGAGTCAGAAAGGCTTTGTTCAAAATGACATTTGTCTAAATTCTAAGCTATTACATCCCCCAAAGTCTAGTGTAAGGATTCCCAACCTTGTTGAGCTTTTTGGAACTCTGAGAAGGGGAAGTGGCCGCCACCCCAAAATGGCCCCACCTCTCCAAGGGCAACCACACACAAAATGCTGGCTAGTTGCAAGCCAAGCATCCTCCTACGATGGAGAAAATTACTTAATGGATGCTCCCTACAAACACAGAAGAACCCTCTTGGGTTCTTTTGAAGCTCCAGTGAGGTGCAGGAAAAAGGGGATTGGCTCTTTGCTTTCAGGAAGAGACGATCTGAAGAAGAAGCAAGCGGCCACTAGGTGACTCATTGGCAGGCACCATGTTAGGCATCACTGGTCTAGTGAACATTTATTTCTAGGCGTGTGCACATACTCGACACATTTGCACAGTTTACCAGCGCAGTGTTCAGACCTGGCCAACAGGAAGACCTGAAATTCTTGGAACCCCACAGCCAAGGTTTCTCACATACTCCCATATTTAAAGAAATCAGATACAACAGAAGGAGAGAAAAAACCCAACCCTACCCTTTATTACTATGCTGAGGCACTTCTGATAACTTAACTGCAAGTGGAGGACTCGGAATGGAGATGCAATAAATAAAGAGGGAAGTGGGAGAAGTGGGAGAGAACAGCTGGTGCCACCACAGTCTCTCAGTAGTTACCTCAAGTGTAGGGGTGGAATCTACGTGGGGCAGAATTACAAGGGCGAGAGCTGGCCATTCAGGGGGCAGGCCGGGGCAGAGGATTTGGCATCTGCAAGGGAGGGAGGGAGGGTGACGGGACAGTCGGGCAGCCTGAGGGGCAACACTGGACACAAGGGCGCTGCAAAGCCTAAGGGGCAGAGAGCCTTGGGAACCCCACCCCAGGCCAGGGAATTGGCAAGGCTGATCTGTGTGGTGGAGGCGGCTGTCGCCCCTCCCCTTGTCATGTACGAGGCAGCAAGAAGCGCCACCTGGTTCGCTCAGTTTCGTGGGGCGATGGCGGAGGAGGATTCTCTCACACACACACACCCCGTGGTGCAGGGCACGTGGCATCCCGGGCGCAGGCCCAGAGGCTGCATCGCCACAGAGGCTGCTGTTCCCCGACAGGCACCAAAGCACCTTCAGGCCTCCTGTGGTCCCTTCTTGAGGCCAAAGAAGCTGGAGGATCGTGGAGGCGGTGCGATGAGCATCGGGGCCTGGTTCTTGTGGGTTATCTTGATCTGGAAATGTGCAAGAGAAGGCATGCCTAAAAACTTCATTCCCTCTCCTCTTGACCATTAAGCACAGCGTGCAATTGGCACTGGGCACAGCAGTTGTTACCCAGCTTCATTTCTTTTTTGATCAAGCGAAAACACAGCTTTGAAATCGGTGGGAGCAATAGAGGGAAATCTCTCGAAAGCCCTTTCCCTGGCCACCTCCCATCCCAGCAGGTAACGCGTTGCAGCTCTGGCAGCATTCTGACTGGACATCCATCCTCTGATGGGGGGGGGGGGAAGGCAAGCTCCGGATAAACCTGCAGTCACAAGGTTTTTACACTGCAAATGCCAGTGGTGGTCCCCGCCCTGTCAGATGCTTACTGTGCATGGTGCTTGCATCCAAGGCTCTCCATCAATCTGCATGGGGAGGTGCTTGAAGGTCCTGCAAAGGACAGAAACTCAGTGGAGGGAGGCTGGCACAAAACCACAGATTTCAAGCAAATATATATCTCACTATCTGATGAAAGAGTTGTGTAGGTTAGAAATAACTAAATTATGAGACCATTGTACTGATCTCTGGCTTCCTGCTATGGCAACCTATACTAATAATATTTAGCATTTACAAAGCATGCTCAAACATTATTGCAATAATCCTTACAACAGCCTTGTGAGTTTGGCCAGTACTATTATTCTCAGATTGCTGGGGTGGGATTGGGTGGGGTTGAAAGGAGTGGCTTGCTGAAGGCTATTAGCTACATTATGTTGACTGGATCCCACGTGGACAGTACTGACCACTACTGATGAAAGTGTTGCACAGTATATGTACAGAATCTTTCATATGTCCCAGACCAAAGCCACCTTGACTTGGATAGCCCAGGATAGCCCAATCTTGTCAGATCTCGGAAGCTAAGCAGGGTTGGCCCTGGTTAGTATTTGGATGGGAGACCTCCAAGGAATATCAGGGTCATGACACAGAGACAGGCAATGGCAAACCACCTCTGAACGCGAACCACCTTGAAAGCTCCGTGGGGATCGCCATAAGTCAGCTGTGACTTGACAGCACTTTCCACCACCAACAGAGCAGAGCCACAGAACAGCAAGAATGTTGCGATACTGATTCCTGGTTCAAATTGAGCAACAAATGTTGCTCTCCCAGCCAGGTGTCATGCATTTGGTGAAAATTTCCCTCCACATATCTGAGGAAGTGAGCTGCAACTCACGGAAGCTCACATTACACTGAAATAAATGTTAGAACAAAGTTTGAGTCCAGTGGCACCTTTGAGACCAACAAAGTTTAATTCTGGGTGTAAGCAGACTAACAGGGCAATCATTTATTTGGCCCCCTCTGGGAGGGGGGTCAGCAGGGCCAGAGACTTTCCACCCTCATTCTTCCCCTTAGACTGCATGACGTTCCAGGCAAGAGGAGGAGGAGAAGCTGCCCTGAGTACATGGGCCACTCACCGCAGCATGATGTCAGAGCATTTGGCCAGCCGCTTGCCTGCGCTCTTCAGCCCTGTGTAGATCTGTCCCATCTCGATCACACCTTCCAAGCCAACCACCTCCACGCGCCGGTCACTCAGATCTGGGGGGAGGGGGGGGGACAGAGGACACTGGGAAGTATCCCAAGCATGGTGAGTTTCCTCTTCCAAATCCTCTCTGGTGGGACTTTCAAGAACACCAACAAGCCTGGCTCATCCAGGCCAGCCTGCCACCTGCAAAGCTTCGCTCCGTGCCCTGCTCGATACTCCCAAGTGACTCTCACGTTTCGTGACCCGAGTAGCCTGCCCAGCCTGTCTCCATCCTCTGCTCACCTTGCACGCAGTTCTTCAGGGTCTCAGCATCAGTGATCACCTGGGGTTGCACTGCCCCCCCTGCTGTGCTTCGGGCTGCGGCCTCCCCCAAGGGTCTTTTGGTCTCGCCCCAGAGATTGGAGCCGCCGTGCATGCTGGGAATGTTGAGAATAGCCACTCCAGAAAGCGCTCCACTGAGGTCGAGGGGCTGCTCGCAGCACTGGAGGGGGGGGGGGGGAGGGGAAAAAGAAACTTGAGTGACTTGGTATGGAACCTTCCCAGTGCAATCCCTCATTTAAAACAACACTGAGATGGAAGACCAGATTCTGCCCAGATGGGGGGGCATAAAACATGGAAGCTGTAGGGAATACGATGGCGCTGCCATAGAGGGGATGGAGGCGGGGAGGATGCTTATTTTTAAAACAAAAGACACCGGAGCTCAACCCTATCTGGCAACCATACTGTGGAGCTCTGATCCCAAACATGGGGTGGGAGACTCCAGGTTGCTTCTGGTTACTCCACAATAAGGAAACAACACTCTGCACATGCTCAGTCTCTTTTACGTGGCTTCTGGTTTGAGTTCTGGCATTCACAAGAGGTTCCAAGGGTGCAAATTAAGCCACAGCAAACGTCATTGCAGCAAACAGGGAGGCAAGCTGTTCACTGAAGGACGCTCTCACCTACAGCTGCTCAACTCAAAGGCAACCAGAGAGAAGCTCACCTCCACAGACAGACACTCCTTGAGCTTTTTGCACGTGGCAAAGATGGTCTCAGACGTGGCAAACTCAAAATACCAGAGTTTGTTCTTCATCCTGTTCAGGGCAAGGAGAAAGCAACAAAAGAGGAACACGTGGCAGGATCCTGCTGCAGGTAAAGAACCGCACCTGCCACCCTACACATCCCACATCCCTTCCTCAAGGTACTACCAAAAAGTGATTGTGTGCCAAAGAGGTCATGAACCAAGGAAGTCCCTTTCCAGGAGAAGAGCTTCCTGATGAAGCAGCCAATTCTAAGAAAGGCTAGCTACGGAGGAGGTCTTGTGACTCTAAGGCAACAAATCAAGCGCCAAGAGGATTCTAGCTGGAAGCTAGCAGAAGGGTGAGGGCTCCTCCCACCTGCTGATCTCACCTGCTGTTAAATTTCTCCGGATATTTCTCCCTCATAACGTGGAATCGATGGGCAATGGAGGCATCCTGGAGAGAGAGGACAATGAGAGATGGAGGGGAGAAAACGGAGCAGAGATTAACAAAGGAGGTGGCCAGGTGTGCGTGTTTATCTGTATCCCACATCTGAGCCATCGTCACTGCAGATTCCTTCAGTGAAACAACCTAAAGGTCCCTCTCCTTCTTCTATCTCTCAGCTCCCCTCTCAGTTCTGCTTAGCTCTTTGTGCCACCATCTGCTTTTCTTGTTTCAGGCTTCCCAGACCCTGCAGGCATTCCCCCCCCACACACACACACACTTAGGTATGGCGGTTTCACTTCCTGCCACCAACAACTTCAGGGGCACCAGCACACCAAGAGCTTGCAAGAGCGTGCGTTCCACTACTCCTGTTTCTCACAGTACACAGACAGACACAAGTGAAAATACCTACTCTCTAAAAATTCAAACAAGAAGGCATTCCCTCCCGGGAACTTTCCCTTGCCCCTTCTAATACTTACGACACCAATGGAGAAATAGTTGTTGATGATCTCATAGGGGACAGGGTCACCCTTCTCCTCGGGGTTATCAGGCATCACTTGCACTGACCAGCGATCCATCTGCAGGATGTTGCTGGCCTCAATATCTTTCAGTATCTTCACCAGATTTTCACCATCATACCCTGGGAAGAGATGGATGCATTAGAGAGGAACAAGAGTGGGAGTATGTGGGAGGACATGGCTTTATGACCAAATTGGCAGGAGGGCAAACTAATTTATGAACCTTGAATATAATCTGGTGGGGGCAGGGATCAACTATCATGAGTTACCTGGGTTCCATGTCCCCTCCTAGGCCAGCCAAGCTTAACCTAAGTAGAGGTCATGAGGAGGGAGATGTAACAGACAATGAAGTACATTTCACGTAGTCTATTCCCTTTAAACTTGTCCAGTGGTTGCACAACTTCAGAAAAACCAAGAGCAAAGAAGAAATGCCAGACGGTCTTCTCTGTTTCTCCCCAAAACATACTGTAGTATCTTGTCAGGTTAATCAATCAGCAAGATGTGCTTTCCAGGTGTGATTTGTATATGCCAGCAGCTTTGCTAGCAAAGGTTTTAAAACGACCCCCCCCCCAAAAAAAGCTTGTTCTTTTGTCGTGCTACATCACATTCAGAACATTCTGGCTGAAGCAAACATTCTAGAATCCCATTCATTCCCACTCCTTCAGTGAATTCAAGAGGGTTATCTTGAGTTCTGACTATCTGATCTTAAGATCACCTACTTGGATGCAAGTCCCTCTGGGTCCAAAGGGACCATCTCCCTACTAAGTGTGTGCAGGATTGCAGACTAAGAGAGAAATCCTAAACAGGTCTACTCAGAATCTTACTCAAGGCTATTCAATGGTGCTTAATGTTGATCTTTTTAATGCATGGTGAACAGTGCCCCAAGTCAGCACCTGCATTTGGAAAGGGAAGTACATTTCATGTAGTCTATTCCCTTTAAACTTGCCCAGTGGTTGCACAACTTCAGAAAAACCAAGAGCAAAGAAGAAATGCCAGACGGTCTTCTCTGTTTCTCCCCAAAACATACTGTAGTATCTTGTCAGGTTAATCAATCAGCAAGATGTGCTTTCCAGGTGTGATTTGTATATGCCAGCAGCTTTGCTAGCAAAGGTTTTAAAACGACCCCCCCCCCAAAAAAAGCTTGTTCTTTTGTCGTGCTACATCACATTCAGAACATTCTGGCTGAAGCAAACATTCTAGAATCCCATTCATTCCCACTCCTTCAGTGAATTCAAGAGGGTTATCTTGAGTTCTGACTATCTGATCTTAAGATCACCTACTTGGATGCAAGTCCCTCTGGGTCCAAAGGGACCATCTCCCTACTAAGTGTGTGCAGGATTGCAGACTAAGAGAGAAATCCTAAACAGGTCTACTCAGAATCTTACTCAAGTCTATTCAATGGTGCTTAATGTTGATCTTTTTAATGCATGGTGAACAGTGCCCCAAGTCAGCACCTGCATTTTTTAAAAAAACAGTATTTTGAGCCTTTTTAATAAAGAATTATCAGTAAATTTAATAACCATCGAAACAAATCTCTATTTGTTGTGCTGTATCGGATCAGTTATTTGCACTCAGGTAGAGTGCACTTTTCCACATACTAGTTTAGCTCTCACACACTAGAACATTTGGGTTGCTAGTACTTCGGGACAAGAGTTAGCCCTAATTGAATGCCCTTTGGTTACACACTCAGTCTGACAAGATGCCCTTAAGTATTTCTGGCAGTTGTCTTTCATGCATGTTTCTCCTCTTATTTTTCTTGAATCTGTATCTTGCCCTTCCTCCAGTGAGCTCAGGGCAAATTACATCTCATCCTTCCCTCAAAAAAGTTCAGTCAGACAGATTATGCTAAAAGGTTCTTGCCTGAGTGGAGATTTGAAACCAGGACACCAGAATCCAAATGCGATTGTAGTGCAGCCCCACCAAACTATTTTCCATCTGTCCCAGGAATGTGAGTGTCATGCTTTCCAGGGAGATGTGATGAAGCTCTTTGAACTCTCCCCAGCTGCAACTGAGTGGACTTAGAATCTAGATGTTCATATTTAGGGGGATTGCCCAATCAGTCTGCATACCCACTGTATGAACTTGGTTACATATTTTATATCATTATATACTTCCTGTATGTAACTCTGCCATAAAATAGATAGATGATAGATGCTAGAGAGATAAAGAGATAATCAGAATCCAAGTCCAATGCTATATCCGCTCTTGTAACCTACAGCTGATAGCTCATGGACTAAATGTTCTGAACTCAAACTGCAGACACTGAATTTGAAATCATAAAAGAAACACAAGAGGCACCTTATACCACCAGCTTCACATTCAGAGTCTAAACCCACAGCCGAGAGGTCCTTTAAGTTCCTTCATTTGGTTAATAACAAGGAAAATGACACACTGATCATTAATAATGTGGACCGGGGTCCCCCCAACAGGGTGCTGGTGGGTGCCATTGCACCTACCAACACCTTTTTGGTACCCATCCAGTATTCTTAGGAAGTTGGTGGGACCAGGTAGGGCTTTTGCCCAGCAAGCCTTCTGATTGGCCACTGGAGATTTGATTTTTAAAAACATTCCTTTGGCAGCAGCTGCCCCCACAGCACAAGGATCACCACTCTGTGACTGAAGATGAGCCGTAGCAGACATTTTGTGGCTGGCTCCGCCTCCTGCGGCAGTTGTTCTGTGACAGCCGTTTTGTGACTGCGCCCACCACATTGTGCCAGGATTCCAAAGGTGCCTGCAGGATCAAAAACATTGGGGGGCCCTGATGTGGACCAACTGATCCTACTCAGGACTGATGGAGAAACGCTACGTGGCTAAGAGGTCTTTGCTGGGCCAGGGAAAAGGTTCCACTGAATAAACTGGCCCACTTCTAAGCAGGAATACACCAAGCTGTTATACTGTGATACACTCACCCCCTCCCCAGCGAAGGCAGCGAGCCAGATCATTGCCAGTTCCTAGAGGCAGCACAGCCACTGGAGGCCGAGTCGGTAGATTCGCTTTATCTGAAAGGAAAAGGGAAATAGGGCCAAAACTCAAAAGTGGTGCAAGCGCATGGATTGAGTGGCAACACCAGCTGCTAGAAAGATGGCCCTTTTAAGTAAGCTTTCGTGCTTCTGAACTGACTGCTCTATCCACACAGACTGGAGAAACTTAAGCATTTCATGTCTCTTCAGAACCTACCGATGGCATCCAAGATCCATCCCACTGTGCCATCACCACCACAGACCAGGATACGGAAATCTGGCACATCCCGGAAAAAATTCAGCCTGGGGGGAGGGGAGAAAAGCATGGACCAACTGGTGTTGCAGATGCCCCCTTACTCCTAAATTGCAACCCACCCAGCCCCCGGTTATAGATCTCAGGTTCCCACAAATGTGCCAGTGCTCATCTATCTCCCATGTACACACTTCTTTTCTCCTCCAGCCTGCGAAAGAGGCTTGGAAACACAGGCAAATGTCCGACAGGGAAATCAGGCTAGTACGCCCCCAAGTTCCTTGCTACTCACCCTGGTCCAGGCCCCCCCTTGAGTAAATTGTAGACCTGCCGTGGGTTAAGGAGATACTGGAATTTCCGCAGCACCCTGCCAGGGGAGACAGGACAGAGGCAGCTAGTCAGAAGCCACCTCCATTGAGTTCACAACAGGCTCTTTGCCACACCTACTCACTTCTGGACAGGATTATGGATGACTGAATCTCATAGATTAAGGATAGCTACCAAGCAGTCTACAGACAACATCCCCACACACACACACACACACACACACACACACACACACACACACACATATTCCTGCTCCACCCTGCACATTTTTATCAGATTCCTGTCAGCCGTGATTTAAATCAAGTGAGGGAAAAGATTTGCTCACTGCTTTAAGGGGGAGGGGGAAATCATGTTGTAAGAGACTGAGACAGCCCATGCTTGGATTTCATACATTAATACCTTGATAAGTGGGCTTCCTAACTGTGATGCCTTTATTGCAAGAAGGTACCACCTCATAAGATAGTGTGTTTGTGGTGCAGAAGACACTGAGTCTCTGGAACGCTGTTGGGGGAGTAACATGTCCCCAGAGAATACAGTACTTCCCCCTCCCTATCACTGACTGTTGCCAAGATTCTACTTTTTGTCTAATATTACGGATCACCAACTCCAGAAGACAGTAATAAATGCTCCACAACAGTAATTTGGGAGCCTGCTTTAAACATTACATTGCAGAAAACAATGCGTTACAACCCGGGGCTCTAAAAGATCTCCATCGAGATTATTTTTGCATGATTAAGACTTAAGAGAGACTTAATTCTGAAGGCAGGGGCGCCCATTTTGGGGAAGAAGTGCCTCTGAAGAAATGATCACAAAACAGCCCTACATCTAAACATCCAAAAGGAAAGCTGATGTGGATGGTTTGACTCAGGAAAGAGGGTTTTCCCTAGCCTCCCTCCCCTTTACGCATCGGATGCCGTTCCCCTCTCACCTCTCTCCCTGTTTCCCACCACTCTTGGGGTTGACAAAGACAAGCAAGGGGTGAGTGTCAGGCACTGGGATGATCTGTGGAAAGAGCGATGGGAACAAGAAAAGGTTTGGAGCAGCAGATAGGTCAAGGGCCAAATTTGGTTGTCCAGGGCTGTGACAAGCAAACTGCAGAAGGGTTCAGAGGGACAAGCAGGGGTCGAGACACAGGCTTATGGGTTTAACAGGGTACGGCATAATTTGGATCGTTCCCAGTCACCCAACTGTACCTCTTCCCTTTCTGGGGGGAGTTGTTTTGAGCACACTTTGCATCTTTGGATCAACCGGTTTTAACTGGCAGAATGTTTGTCCCCGTCCCTTAATCCCCAACCAGTCGTGGGGATTTTAGTTCTCCAAGGCCCTAGGAATCTCTCACAATAGTTGGTGCCAGAAAGCAGGCACCCCACACAAAACTGTAATTCCCAGGGGTCCCTGTGAGAGAAACAATGATGCTTTAAACTAGCGGAAGGTATCGATGCAATTGGAATGAGGAAGGTTCCAAACAGCCGCTGCTAAGGATTTGGCTGTTTCTGCATCACAAGGGGGAGCCCTTGGGCCTTTTATGGATTCCCAGAAAAGGCCTGCTTGGGCGAGGGAAGGATAGAAAAGAGGGTGGGAAGTGAAGGGTCATCATGAGAGGGCCCAATTAAACATTACATACAATCATGCTCTACTCTGCCCACTCAACATTTTTTTCAATCCAAAAGCAGCCTCGGGAAGCTAAGAATTTGAATAGATGCATGGGGAAGTACAGAGTTTCCCTCGGGCTGTTTTCCCCCTTAAAAATCCCCCCCCCAACATTTTCCCCACATATACAGATTATATATCTTTTTCCTCTGTAGGTGTAAAACAGCATGTAGGAGTGACATTTTGAGTGAACAAACAGTTGGGGGGGTGGGGAGTTAAGTCCCTCAACTCTCCATTCCTCTGCTAAACTCGCAACCAACCACCTTATGATGCTTTAGGCTGGGGTGTGTGTGTGTGCGTTTACATACGACTGCATCTGAACATCTGGTCTCCACCAGAGTAAGCAAGGAAGCTACAGCTTAAGATGCAGGACCGTCAGCTTCAGGTGGGGGTGGGGGGGCGTTTTCACATGCAAGGCTCAAATGGGTTTGTGCTAGAACTGAATGCGAAACCCATGTTGAGAAGAATGTGTATTCAGTTTCTGGCACCAACAATTTGCACATGTGGGACAACTCACACGAAACTGGCTTGAATGTGCTTCGTAGCCTCATGGCTGAAAACAATCAAAGGTTTATGGAAGTTTATCTATTGCCTGACCTTTCTCCCACGGGCAACCAGTTGGGTCACTGCTGTGCTATGCTACAGAGCAGGCAATGCTCAGATAGCCCAGAGCGTCCAGGCCAGCAAGGGTTATTGGGGGGCAGGGGAAACTGGGTAACACCCCCTCCTCGTGATTCCCCAGCTCACTCGTAATGCCTGTCCCTCCGGGGTGGTGAAGGGTTGGGCTGGTTCTTCTGAAGGGGTCCCAGGGGTCCCGCAAACTCCATTCTTCTGACTGTTCTGCCTCTCCTGGAACAGAAAGGGACAAGCTTCAGAGCAGAGCAGAGCAGACCACACTCCCTAACCGAGTCAGTTATGCTCTTAAGGAAAACCACAAATGGTCTTGATGGCAGGGTGCTGTTGAGGCAGAGTTTGCACGTTGCTCTGCCCTCTTTTTCCAGTTTGATGATACGTGGGTAACCAAACAAAAATTCAAACATAGTTTGAAGACTGCTTTGGGCCTCAGGAACAAAGACGAAATAGGATACATATCATGGGTACTTGCCAAAAACTGAACGGCAGCAAAACACATCTATTGCAACAGCATCAACTACATTTTTGGAGGCCTGCTCCACTTTTCCCAGGTTTCAGCTCTAAGAGCTCTGAGAATATACAAAATCAGGTGATTAAGAGCCAAACTACACAGTCCATCTGCCACACTATCATCATGGGGGACTTGCAGCCATGCAATAGCTGCAAGTTCCCTGTGGGAACCCAATTTAGAAGTGCCACGGGGACCCAGTTCTGGTTGGGACCACGGCGTGACTTTACCATGGTCATGATGAAAATCAGGCCCCTGAGGCACTTCTTAATGGATTTTCCATGGGGAACTCATGAGTTCCTGTGGTTGAACTCATGGCAAACATAACGTGTAGTTTGGGCCGTAGAGACTACAGCAGGATGTAAACACTGAACACATACACTTTGGGCAAAGACAAACTCAAGAACACTGCCTTCACATCTCTCAAAAGGCATGGCCGGTGCATCTTCAGATCAGTACACATTCCCATTGTCTGTGTCTATCCTGTGCAAGTGAGAGTATATTTGAACGTGTGTGTATGTGTGACTCTTGAGTGTACTCCATATATCCGAGTTAAGTCCCTTGATCTCACCAGCACAACAGGGTAGATTGCTGAAGGTGGCAGAATATGGTCCCTGAGGATCCCGCAATCACAAGTTGAAGACATGAAGGGCAGGCACTCGTCATGGATCTATGGAGAGTAACAGCAGGGATTTCTCAAATTTCAAATTTTCATAGTAAGGAGAAGAAATGGCAGTTTCTTACACTGTGGCGATTCCTGCACTTAAGGCAAGGGCTGTTCCTGGACAATGTTATATTGTTCTGATGTTAGGTATTTCTTATAGTGCTGTTCGCTGCCTAATTATGCCTCTTGCTTCCACAGCTTATGTGGTTTTTAATTGTTGAATATTCCTAGAGCTGTTATTTCTAACGTTGTTGGTCTCTGTGTTAACAAAGGCTACCTACCTACCTGCCCACCAACCCAACACACCCAAACACTTGATAAATATATGTCGCAGTGAATAGCTAACATTTTGTGAACACTTACAACCCCAGACACATTTTGCGAATATCTGAGTACTGAGATACGTTGGTGAATGCTGACAGGGCCCTAAACATGATGGCTAGTATTCATTTGTTTTGAGTCTGAACAGCGGGGAAATGTTTTTCTGTTTTAGGATGTTCATGAAACTGTTCTAGGGACAGCCACTATTCATGGTGGATGTCAACATTCATCAGATACAGACCATCTAGAAGCCAGCCCTTTCTCCCCTCCCCTGCCTCCGCTCCTGTCCCTGCTTATCCTCATCTAGGTCCCTTAAGGCTCACCGTGAGTCCTCCTATGCACTGCCCCTCACTATCCTTCCCTTCCTCCACCGGAAGGATAAGAGGAAATACTTACATGTGGTAAGCTACAAAAAAGGCAATGGTCTACAAAAGGCTACACCAAAGCAGATAGAGCTTTCTCTGTATTTGTCTTTGACACCACATAGACTAATGTGACTACTCCTCTAGAACCTGAACTCTCAAGGGAAAAGAAGAGCCCTGCAGGATGTGACCAGAGGTCCATCTAGTCCAGCATCCTGTCTCACACAGTGACCAACCAGTTCCTTCGGAGGGCCAACAATAGGGCAAAGAGGCCGAGACCTTCTCTTGATGTTGCCTTCCGATGCTAGCATTCAGAGGTTTACTGCCTCTGAATCTGGAGATTCCCCTTATTCACCATGGCTAGTAGCCAATGATAGACCTATCCTCCAGGAATCTGTTAAATTCCCTTTTAAAGTTGTCTGTGCCTGTAGCCATCACTACATCCTCTTGCAGTGAATTCCACATTTTAATCACTTGTTGAGTAAAGAAGAATTTCCTTTTGTCCATCCTCAGTGTATGGCACATAAATGTCATTGGATGCCTTTGAGTTCTAGTATTTTGGGAGACGGAGAAAAAGTCCTCCTAGTCTACTCTCTCTACCTTCATGCATAATTCAGTAAATCTCTATCATGTCCCCCCCCCCCTTCTAAACTGAGAAGTCCCAGACTCTTCAGCCTTTCCTCACAGGGAAGGTGCTCCAACCCCCTAATCATTTTGGTTGCCCTCTCCTGTACTTTTTCCAGCACGGCAATGTCCTTTTTGAGATACTCACAGTATTCCAAATGAGGCTGCACCATAGATCTCTACAGGGGCATTACAATATTGGCTGTTTTATTTTCAGTCCTTTTCCTAATAATACCCAGCACAGCCCTCTCCACTGCAGTGGCACATCGAGCCACATGTTTGCTTGTATGCGTGTGAAATAGCCATTGGCAGAGAGAAACTTTTATCTGTGTCATGTGCACACAGCATTAATCTCCCCATCCCACTTCCAAGCATCCCATCACATTCAAGGTGATCAAGGTGTCTCCCCTGCCAGGTAAGTATATTCTAGGATCAGGTTTGCTTTTCAATGACTGGGAGCCCCTGAAGGTAGGTGCTAGTTTAGTTCTCACCCAAACAGTGTACCTGACTGCACTCTTTTTACTTTCTCCGATGCAGGTGAATGATTGCCATATTATTCCTACAGGAAAAGTAAAGTGCTAAGCAAAAGAATGTTGTTGCAATAACAGCAACATCCATTCCTGACAATGGGCAACCTTCCTCTCACTGACAGGGGTCCCAGAGTTGCAGTACATCCCTCAAGGGTGCTTGCCATACACAAGCCCTTGATCTATACATACCTCCACCTAGCCATTTCTATTCTAAAGAGAGAGCCAGTTTGGTGTCGTGGTTAAGAGCGGAGGGCTCTAATCCGGCAGAACCGGGTTTGATTCCCCACTCCTCCACATGCAGCTGCTGGGTGACCTTGGGTCAGTCACAAGTTCTCGCAAGAGCTGTTCTCTCAGAGCTCTCTCAGTCTCACCTACCTCACAGGTTGTCTGTTGTGGGGAGAGGAAGGGAAGGAGATTGTAAGCCACTCTGAGACTCGAGTGAAGGGTGGGGTATAAATCCAATCTCCTATCACACTGAAACATTACCGTGCTAGCAGGGGATGAACTCTTAGTGACAAACTCCCAAGCTCTAGAGATGCCTTCCTCTGAAGGCTTACTAAAGTCTGCACCCAAACACCTTTCAGAGTTGATATGAAGGGCTATTTACAAAACAGTCACTTCTGCATTGGAAACTGTGCAAATTGTGTAGTGAACCCATGCACATAAGCTGCTTTATCACATGTGGAGCAACCCTGTGAAGCAAGAACTCACCGTCTGATGGCACCAGGCACAGGTTATGCCTGTCAGGCTCTGAAAACTCTTGATCTTCTTCTGACACCGATCACATTTATTGCCGTCACAACCACCTCTGACCCAGACATGGGCTTGCACCTGCAGGGAAAAAGCAACAAGTGGTAACAGTGGACAGGCAGGAACCAGTGGCACCCCCTACATTTCTACCTCTGACTTCTAGAACACAGGAAGGTCCAAAGAGCTACAAGGAGGGAGGGGAGGATAGGGGCCAAGACTCGGGAGTCCTTTGTTTACAGCTACCACAGTCAGTCCTCCTCTCTCTTTCAGTTAAGAGAACAGATGTAACCCATTGTCCAGGAGTAAAGATACAGCACCCAGGCTAGCACAATCTCACCAGATCTGGGAAGCTAAGCAGAATCAGCCCTGGTTAGTACTTGGGTGGGAGACCACCAAGGAAGTCCAGGATTGGTATGAACAGGCAGGCAAGAGCCAACCACCTCTGAACATCTCCTGACTTGAAAACCTATGATGCCACCACAAGCTGGCTGCAACCTTGTGGCACTTTCCACCCCAAGGACACAGGTGTTGCAATTAGCCAGGCACCCTCTATTTACTGCAAGATCTAGAGGCAATCTACCAGTAGAGGTATGAACAGAAGGAATAATAATGCCTAGAAATGGAAGGTGATGGCCACTAAAATACTATTTCCTGGGAATGAAAGGAAGAGATAGTGTCACCCACATTTCTTAGAACAACAAAAGGGCAGGAGAAACAGGTAAAAGCAGCTCCTAAAAGGAAGGAGGGACAGTCCACAAAGGGGACCAGAGGAAGAGACAGGCTTTTCTCTGGCTCTGAAAGGAGTCACAACAGGGCCAACGGAGAGTGGGGGTGGAATGGAAAAAGCAAAGACAGGTGGAGCCTACCAAAACAAACAAGCAAACCTGGATCAAGCAGGCAAAAGGACAAAATGTTGGTTTGGGGCTACAATGCCTTCCCCCTGCCCATGCCACTTACATTGGTGTCGCGACGGCTCTTGGCATAAGTGCTGATACAGCTTGGTGGGGCCTTGCGGGCACAGCGCTCATGAACTGTGAACTTGCAGACTGCAGAAACAGGAACAAGAAGGAAGGATGGATTTGTTGAGGGATGGAATGAACTCCTCTACAGCCTTGTCCACAATAGTCCACAGGCCGCTCTCATAGATTCCGCCCCCTCCCAACTAACAGCTGACTCTAAAAGCTCTTTTCCCTCCCTGTCCTCCCCGGTTCCACTTGCTGCAGCTCCTTTTCTTTGGTCAATGTATTTTTTAGCACAACCAGAACTTTTGGGAGGAGGAGAAGAGACATTAAGGGGTATGTCTCACAATGCGTTTCTGTGCATTAAATGCATGCCTGAGCCCTTTTTGCTGTACATCCCACACTCTTTGTTGTTGAAAAGGTACCACGTTTCCCTATGCGTGCAAATCATAATACTTTGTACCAGGAAATATCAAGTCCTTTTCTTAGATAACTCATTAGTTGCTGCATGGAATGTGAATAGGCAAATGTCAAGGCCATTGTTGGACATGGCCTGTGGTATAATTAATGACAATAGACAACCAATCACAACACAGACTCTCCACTCCCCCCTTTCCATGACAGCACCACTTGGGAGCCAAGTTTCAGAGAGGCTTCCAGATTCCTTAAGAAGTAGCAAACAACTAATCAGGAGATTCTTGGGAACCTTACTCTTGGTTTGTTTTTAACAGGCAAGCTTCTGTGAGAAACATTGTTACATGGGGAAGAAAACATTTTCACAGATTCTGAGACCAAAGTAGGATTGCAAGCAGCGTCCAGAATTAACGTACCTGTGTGAGCATTTTGCGAGGGGGAAATCACAATTATCTTTGATCTCCAGAAATCGCAAGAAGTTTTTGGTCTAGTCAATCTCCCAGTAAATTTCCCAATAAGGGAAACTCACACATTATTCCACCTCCACCCCCCACCACATCTATTGTGGCAATAGCGGCCAAGCAAAAGGAGCTACACTTTTGATTTATGCTATTAGTTCTTGAAATTGCAAACCGGGGGAAAAAACCCCAGCTAATCCACAGAAAACTTACAAGATTTGACTATTCACAGAATTCTGGATTTGGGCCCAAAGTAAAACTAAGGTGTGCTACACATCTTACAATTCATGTCATTGTTTCTTCACAACGTCTGCCCGTCAACACTCTCAGGACAAACTGTTGCATGCCAAGCACTCCAGTAATGTCAGAAGCCTAACATCATGTGGGGAAAACATGATATGGCCCCTTCTCCATGCCTCCCTTTCCCTGCATCCCAGGATGCACAATGCACAAGAACTGGCTGTATTGCCAGCTTTCCCCCTGGGACCTGAGACTGTCAAGGTAAGAAGCCATATGGCAACATCTCTCATGTCTCTAAAGTGATGTCAGACAAGGGCCTTGTGAATGAAACCAACGTGACATTTGCTGACATCAAGCTACCTTAAAGCCACACTTGCTCAGAATCTCAAGCAGTAGGTCTTTATGTCCTTGTTAATAAAACATTACAAGAGATACAGAGCTGCTGTCATGCTGTGCTTCCTTTTCTGCTATTTCTGGTACTATCTAGGATAACGCAACATGTGACGGGAACATCACCTTGTTGCGCTACACTAGATGAGATCAAGAGGGAGAGGGAGGGGCAGTCTCAAGCCTCTGACGATGTCTAGTTGTGCCCTGAGATGTTCTGAATATATATATGGCCCCTTCTTGCTTCCCGGCCCTCAGATTCTTTCATTTCAAATAGAACCTTCCCAGGTCCCTTCTAGGACACAGTGGTGGAAAGATGCTAGAGAACCCTTTGCCAGAAAAAAAGAAGAACAAATGCATCTGATCTCTTCCCACCTGTAACCCAAGGACACAGTGACTCACTCACAGGTGCAGCGCAGGCCCTGCTTGCGCAACCCTAACAGCAGCGTCTCACACACGTTGCAGTAAACTGGGCGGTTAAAGTGCTTCAGGCGCCACAAGTGCTGTCCGTCATCTTTCATGGTCTGAAGGCAACAGAGAAAGGCAGCGGTTATGAGAATGGTGGGCTGAGTTTACGCGGCTCACAGAGAAATCAGGGCTCCTTAAGATGAGAGGAAACATTCTAAACAGGCAAGCATTTAAGACAATAGTAGCAATATTTCTGGGGGGTTGGGGAGGGGAGGTAAAGGACATTACAAGTGTGTAGGTAAGAGCCCACACCTTTGGGTCCTCAGAATGTCACGTCCCATGAATTCAAACACACACATGCCTACTCAACAAGCTACATTAGCTTTGTAAATGCAATGGGGTACGTTTTGCTGTTTGCGACAGCTTCCAGTGGAATGGGGTCACAGCTTAGTGTAAAGAACATGCTTTGCATGCACAAAGTCTCAAGTTCAGTCCCTGGCATCACCAGTTAAAAGGATCCAAGGCAGCAAGCACATCATCTGCTTCAGGGTCAAACTAAAACAAGATGCTGGGAGACTCCTGATCGTTTGTTTGTTTTTTAACTGCAAACAAGTGAGGAGCCCAGAAGACTCATGGTAGGAATAATCCCATCTCCCTCCCCCACTGCTGGACCACAGCAGCTCCAGGCCAGGCCCCGAGCGGCTCCCGGTGTCCTCTACCACAGGTGACCAGGCCCAGAGAGGCTTCCGGCAATCTCTGCCATGGCAGCCCAGAGCAGCTACTGGCATCCAGATCAGGGTCACTGCAAACAGGAAGAAGAGGTTTACCCCTCTTACTCCTACATGGGTGACTCTCCCAACTTGTGTAGTTATTTGCTTGTCTTTTTCCCCCCTTTTCCAGGACTGGTGACAGTCTGGGGATTGGTTGGTTTTGATCTACAAGACGAAACGGGGTGGGAATGGTTCAGCTCCCTTCACGCCACATCCCCAATTCAAATTGGGGCCCCACCTGGCTGCTATTTATCTTTAACAGTGCTATGAGGATCTGGTGATGGATGTCCCAGTGTCTTGTCTATTTTGGCCTGCAGACCCGAGACAGCCACTGCCCGTCAAAACAGCCAACTGTTCGCTAGAAGAACCAACAGTCTGACTTGGTAGAAGGCAACTGTATATATTCTGACATTTTTCTTCCCAAACAGGGTGTCAGCTTGAAACCATTCTATGGTGGCCTTTGGCATAACTGACTGGGTGCTTCCAGCAAGAATAAACAAGCCCTGATCAGGGAAGATCATCCACCTCTCAGCCCCAATGTTATGTCGTGGCTCAGGGGCCTTCTGATCTCTGCCCTTCTCTCCTCCCTCTTCCCCTCTTGCACTTACCGCTTCCAGCCCCAGGAGCACCAGAAGGGGGACAGTGGTGGCGCCACCACGGAGCCACTCGGATAGAGACACCGTGCCACTGCCGTCGTAGTCAATCTCTCGCATCATCTCCTGCAGGATCTGAGTGGAAGGCAGGTGGAGAAAGAGGGAGGATCAGGGGGAGCGACACCAGTGATCACTGCATCCTGTTCAGCTCCAGTTAACATGCAAGCCATGTCTTCTTCCCCTGCAGTTTAAACTGGAAGTCTCCTGGAGGACAAGGCATTCTCCCCGTACATGTGTATCAAAGTCCAATATATGAGATGCCAACCTTCCACTCATATCGGTCTCGCATCCTCCCAACTTCTACAGTGGAATACGAGCAACACTCGGCTTCACGTGACAGCACAGTATATACACAGGGATGAGGGGAACGGGGCTTGCATGGCTACTCTGTGCCGGGAAATTCAGAGCAAGGAGAGGCTACCCTCTGACGATAATCCCATTAAGCAAGGACAGATTTCATACATCAATTCCACTGCCTGCCTTAACTCATTCCTCTCCAGCTCCTTCCCTATTGATCATTCCGTCTCCATAAACGCACACTGCTTTGGTGCCTCCCTTTCCTGATGCCAGGTGAAATGTTGATGTTGAAGGCAACAGTTCACCCACCTGCCCTCGTATGTTCCCCGTTAATCCCAACAGATAATCTCAGAGGCATACAGTCTGCTGTGTAACCGCTGAAGAAGAGTTGGGCACGGGAGCTCGGCACTTACTGGTTTAAGCTCAGTGACGTCCCAATCCAGATATTCAGCCACGCGCATCATCTGCGTGATAATGCGATCCACCTCCTGCCAAAGAACAGAGTTTAGTGCCAGCATTAAAGAAGAGTCTGACAAAAAAAAAATATGGCCAGAGTAAAGTATTTGGGGGCACGCAAACAGATCATGAGGTGTTAGGGCCTGAAGGGGGCAGGAGATGCCTTTCATCATAGGGAGAGGAGAAGCCAAGGTCAGTGCAATATCTTTGCCCACGCAGAAACAGGGTGACTGCCGTTCGTCTAGCAGGAGATGCAGTGATAGGGGAAAGCTTTGCCTGCTGATTTTCCGCCAGGCACACAGCAAACCAGGCAGGTACACATGTGATAGATATGGTGCTGACTTCAGTTGGACTAGGATGGGAGGAAACACCAATCATGCTTCTTTAAGGCTGCATCCATGTGGCAATGATTTTCCTTCCACTGCCACAAGAAATCCAGAGGCATTTGCAGTGGCAACAGAGGGCCCACACAACAGTTTTCCCAGCACTTTCCTCTCTCCGTTGCCCTGCAGCTGCCATTCCCACCCCCACCCCCCTCCAGTGCCACCGGAGGGGCTTTTATGGGCTTTTAAAAAATCAGTAACTTAACACATCAGTGTAGCAATACCAGTTTTAAGCGACAGCAACGTTTTTAAAGCCCTCTGGTAGCACAAGGGAAATGGTAGCTGCGAGGGACTGAGGCAAGGAAAAGGGCAGTGACGTGGGCGGGACCTGCCAAAATATGCACCTTCACATCCACACAGCATGCTGAGGCACTGGACTGGGATCTCTCCCAAAAAACTGTACCAAACCAGACTAGGAAAAAGAAATCACCACAAAGCGGGGCAAAAACACAGAAACAGAATGAATAGAAACAGAATGACGTCATGTGGAGACTCAGAAAAAGACATGCTTGAGTTGAGACCTTTGCGTGGAAACGGCCTAAAAGAAAACATGGGTGGATCTATCTTGCATGTCATGTCAAATGCCCTTTTCAAAATACTGCATTAATGAAAGGGCAGAAGCAGGAAGGACTGGAATCCTAGCCAGGCTGAGAGGGCTCTAGGCTACGAACTAGAAATCAGGGCAGGATACCAAGAGAGAGGACTCATTTTTTTTGGGGGGGGGAGTCCTTATGAACATAGAACAGAGGCAGAGATGGCAACTCAGGACCACACTATATGTGCTGCGAGGGCAGAATGGCAGGCTGAGGAGCTCCCCCCCTCACTCCCCCAGTGCCTTACCAAATACCGAAACAGCCGCACTCCCACCCACGGCTCTTTCGGCACTTGAAAAGGCGCAGGGCAGGATGGGGGAACCAGAGCACCATGCTGCGGCCTTGCCACATTTTTGAATGACTTTACAATGGTGGCGGTGGCTTTGTGTTGTCATGTCTAATTTGGCTATCAGGCAGCAGAGCTGGGGCACCATCCAGAGCAGAACAGGAGAGACATGTCTGACCTGTGAGGCATGCTCGGATGCTCTCTTGTACAGTCTTACTGGGAAGAAAAACATTTACACTAGTTCCTGCCTGTGTGTGCACGCCTAGAAGGGTGGGTGCTATCTCCATTTTCTACTTCTGCCAGCCTTGGAATTAAAAGCACCCAGTCCAAAGGCTTAGCTTTGTAGGATTGGGAGGGGCGGGGATAAGCCAGTTCTCTTGCTTGAATGGTGGGGAGGAGAAAGAACTGAACAGATGAGCTGCAATCCCAAAGGGTTAACCTGTAGCTGCTGAATGTCTTGGGCTACTCACTGAACTGTCGAGCAGGCCATTGCCATCTTTGTCATAGAGCTTGAAGGTGACTGTGGGAGAAGAAAGAAGGGTAAGAAAAATGAGGGATTCTGGATTGGGGGTCATCAGGGGCCTTTACTGATCTGAACGCTCAGTGCAGAGTCTCCGTTCCTTCAGGGCCCAGCTGTGTTCTATGGGGGAGAAACATAGCTCTATAGGAGGCTTTCCCACGGTTTCGGGATAGAATAATTTCTCTCCAACAAAGCCCCCTAAAATTCTCTTTCAGAAATAGAACAGCCACAGATTGAAAGCAAATCTCATGCTGGGGGGGGGGTCATATGACTATCCCAGGAATGCTGGAGAAAACCAGCATGTTGCTGGGGCGGGGAGACCCTCGAGGGATACCAAAATAGCTTTTGCGTATGTGACAGAATGAACTGGTCAGTGTGGCCCTGACAAGGATGTTCTAATTGTAGCAAGATGAGAATGAATTGATGGGCTGCACCTGGGAACTGCCAGGGTCAGATTTCTCCCTGCTAATATTTGACCCCCCTTTCACACACAAAAAGATCAGGATTTGAACTTGGGTCTCATACTGCTTTTCCTTCTTGACTCTTTTGCAGTACTTACATTCAAGCTTGTCCTCTGGCCTCCCACCTTCCAGCAGTGAGAAGTAACAGGAGACATCATTGACGCAAACAAAACCAGGGGCTGAAAAGCAGAGAGAGGTTTGAGGAAACAGTGACCAAAGAACCGAGGGGCTTCTCTCCCCTCTCCCCCCCCCTCTCTCATGCACCCCATGCCATAACTCCATATTTCAAATAAATGTCCAGATTATTTCACTGCTGTTTCAGATGCCAAGTGTAGCCTGATTATTAGTATTGCATTCTGGCCCAGTTTGCAAGCACTGATTTTAAAAAAAAAAAATTCACAGAGGGCGGAAGAATTCTCTGCATCCCACTGCAAGATAAAATCATGCCAGTCTCCTTACCAGAGTGTGCTGTTGGTTCCGTTGTGTCCTGCCCTGCAGTTGTCTGGAAGGACATGAAGAGGTGGCGGCAAAGTTCATCGGAGATCTCCTCTGCCTCCAAGTAGGTTTTTAAGAAGAGCTTGAAACCCTCAAAGTCTATTGACTGGCACCGACATCATCAATGGAGGAGTAAGAGAAAAGGATGGGGAGGAAGAAAAAAGGTAAATGCAGCTAGAACTACCAGTGCTGTCTATTGCAAGACCAGGTTGGCAGAGCACTAATTTGGCAAACGACCACAGTTAACTTCTGTGCCTGATGGATAGAGCTGAGGAGAAGCTCCCTCTTTCTGTCCCAATCTAATGGGGATAAACGGAATGTAACAAGAGTGGCGATAGGAAAGGGAGGAGTCAACACACGGGATGAGCAGGTAACTGACAGCCAGAAACTAAGACTGGGCAGGAAGGAGCACTTGGAGTGGGTGAAGCAAGAGAAGTCACAGGGCAGCTTTGGACTGTCACAGGACATAGGAAAGGAAGTGGAAGGGAAGGCTCGGCAGCCCAAGCAGGAGGCCAGAGAGGTGGGAAGCGTGTGCCGGATAGTCTAGCCAGAGAGTGGCTGGGATGGGAAGTGGTGCACAGGGGTGGAACAGAAGGCACATTTGCAAGATCACCTCATGTGCATAAATATTTGAGGCAAATTCCTTTCCTGGAATGAGAGATTCACCACTCGCCAACCTGGCGATGTAAGTGATTTGAGGGCGGGGGTGGGAGGAAAAGAGCGTACTCACATCTCCCTGCAAGTGCCTGGACAAGGTGCCCTCTCCGTAGAATTCCTGAAGCACATCCTGCACTTTCTTGTTGGTGTCTGTAGGGCAAAGAAACCAGAGAAAACGATAAGAGTCCAGGAATCCGGGCAAGTGCCCATGCCTGTAGGATTGGCAGGCAGAACGGTGGGGGAGGCTGGCAATCAGCGCTCCAAGGTTTGTGCCTTATTCCGAAAGGGAAATGGGCAACAGGACGCCGCAGCAAGACACACAAAAAAAAAAATGGCAGGGCATGAGGATTTCAACAGTCCTGATCATGGGACGCAATGAAATTTCACGTTTGCCCACGCATCAGTTGGGATCAGTGGGCCAAGCATTTCAGTCCAAGAGAGGCAGAGATCTAGAACCCTCCTGACCTTGCCAAGCTCAGCAGAATCCAAGGTCTTTTCCCCACAAACTCCTTCACAAACTGACTTCCACCTTCCCCCATACTTCCCTGTGGTTACCCAATATGGCTTTGGTCTCCCACAGGCAACACCAGGTAAGTTATCATCATGGCAGTGTGGTGGTGGGTGATCCCCAGGACCAGTGGGCCCTTTGGTATCCCTGCAAGCCTCCCTTGGACTGGAACAGGGACTGCTGGTCCCCCCTCCTCAATCCCACATAGCTCAATGACACAGGATAGGCTGATATACCACATTTGGGGGATCGTGTCCCAGAGTGACCTTCGGTTTCAGAAAGAGAGTCCCTTTTACAATGCAAGCTTTCCCCTCACAATGGTCATTCCTACCTGTTCTTCCTCCCCAAAGGGTGGTGGGACCAAACTAGAGCGATGGAGAGAGAGAAGGAAAAACAACTTACAATCAATGTACTTCTGCAGCTGGGTGAACTCTTCCGGGCTGAGCGTGGCCCACTCCTTGCTGTCGGACATCGCGTCCTCCTTGTTCCACTTGACTCCTGAAAACAGGAGAGTCAAGGAGATCTTGTAAGGCAGCAAGGGATGGAGATGGAATAGATAGAGAGAGGTTGCTTTGGGCTCAGTTTCTCTCTGTCTCTCTCCCTCTCCCTCTCCCTTCTCACACTCTCCTGACCGATTCGCTGAGCCGGCACATTCTTCACTGGCACAATTGGTTTCCAGAGCAGCAACTGGGAATTTCGCCACAGCACATGCAGCCACAGAGCAGGCAAGACTCCAGCGGCACAGGCACAGCCGAGGAAAAGAAGTGCCACTGGCAGATTTAACCCCCAGAGGAACACAGCTATCCGAATGCCTTTGCTCTCGATCCAGTCGGAAGTGTGATTGGAGCGGAGAGAAAAAGGGTGGCGGGCATAGCCAAATTGGGAATGCACTGCTCCTTCCCAGGAACGGCCTCCACGCTTACACCCCTTGCACCTCACCCCTCTCATCTGTGACATGCTTGCACATGCAGCCTCTTAAAGGAATAGTGCCCCATTACCTGCATAGGTAGGTGGACAGCCGACAGAGCACTTCTCGCATCTTTTACCCCAGAGCAAGCCCATTGCTGTAGACTACCCTCCCCACACACACACGCCCGGGGCTAGAAAGGTCTCCAGCAGAGTGGCTCATAGGCCAAGCAACAGGCTGGCGCCAAGACTGTCCACACTGGAAGGTGGAGGAAAAAAGGAGTCTGGCAATTTATACCCTTTTGCTGCGGATGGTGCCAGCCCCAATCCCATTAATATTTAATGGAGAAGAGTCACCGCGCCAACTTTTTGTGCATTGTTGCCGGAAATGCTGCACTGTTTGTATGCTCGCTGTAAAAAAGATGCGATCCCAGCCGTCAGCACGAAGGTGGGAATTTGCAGGGAGCTGGCTGGGCCGGAGCTCTTCACCTGCTCACTTCCACAAGGAAACTTATTGAAATGGAGAAAGGCATCAGTTAAGGATGCCAGAACATCCCCTTCTGACTGGGTCAAATGAGGAGTCCATCTCGCCCAACAGCTTGTGGCCAGCAAAAGCAATTCTGGATGCTTCAGGAGACACCCTCAGCAACGCACTAATTGTGCCCCAGCCTGTTCCTCACTCACAAATTCCAGGCACTTAATGCTTAGAAAGAGGATCTGAGTCGGAAACTGCCCTCCCTGACCCCACTAACAGCTACTGATACCTTTATCCCCCATTAAACTTGTTCAGTTCTTTCTTTTTTCTTAGCCCATTTATACTGTTGGCCTTCAACAACCCCATGGCAGGCAGTTCCACAGATCAATATGCTGCATGGGGGGAAAAATGCCTTCTGCTTAATTTCAGCAGGTACCCCTGGGATGACATAAAAGCTTGAAGCACCATTTGGTTTTTCCTATGATTGGGTACTTCCCCACCTTCTCAGCTGACTCTCCTTGGAGCCAAACAATCCCTTTAAAGTTCTTTTCAATTCCGCTATGGTGCTCCCTGAGATGGGCTGATCGGAGCCCAAGGTGCACATTTACTTTTAATGCCTTTGGCTGTATAGTGTTTCACGTATTATTTCTGCAATCATATCTAAACTCACGGGCAGTTTCTGCTAAGTGCTCACAAGCTAGGAGGGCGTAGGTGGGCACACAAAAATCAGAGGTTATTTCGGAATGGTACAACCCCCTAAATATGCACGTAAATTGAACCAGTTTGCACAATCTCTTCTAAATGCAGAAATCTCATTTTTCTTGTTAAGAATACAGTCCCAAGCAGAGCGATGCCATTCTAAGACAACTGCATTAAATGGATTTAGAAGGCTATAACTCAGTTTAGGATCACACTGTAACCAAGCGATCCGATGCATGTTTACCCAGAATCAGGCCGCATTGTGCTCAGTGGGGCTCTCGCCCAGGTGCATCGGATAGCACTGTAAACCCCAGGTTCTGCCTACGCTATAAGGCCCCTGGGTGGCCTTTGGCAAGCCACCCTCTCATTCACCTTCAGCCCTACCGATGCGATATGGGGCAATAATAATGATCTATCTTACTGGGCTACTGAAAGGATCATTATGTACGTCAGATGCTTTGTACACGGCAAAGAACATTAAATGATGCCTTAGTGTTAATACTATATAGCTGGACTCATTCTGTGCTCTTCTGTCTCGAGCATATTAATAGCAACCCTTTAATTCAACCGGCACGCATGAGTTATGGAAGAGAATGAGCCACAAGGCAAAGAGGCAGGGCTGTGGTCCAGTGGTAGGGTACGTGCTTTGCATGAAGCAGGGTCCAGGTTTAATCTCTGCCATGCTAAATCAAAAGAATCTTAGTTAACCTATCCTGACCTTTCTCTGCCAGAGAGCCTGCAGAGTTACTGCCAGTCAGAGTAGAGAGCTCCCCCTCACTGGCAGTCTTTAAGCAGCGGCTGGACAAACACTTGTCAGGGATGCTCTGCTCTAGGCTGATCCTGTATTGAGAAGGTTGGACTAGATGGCCTGTATGGCCCCTTCCAACTCTATGATTTGATGATTAATTAAGCTAGATGGGCCAATACTTTGATTTGGTAGATGGTGATTTCATATAGTCATACCCCTGGCTCCTGAGAAGGGAGGAGGTGGCAGTCCTGGGGGTGGACCAAGAAAGTTCAAGCAAGGACTTCTGGAGCTAAGGGGAGAGGGGAAGAAAGAGGAATAGAGCGCATGAAGGAGGGCCCAGGTTTAATCTCTGCCATGCTCAATCAAAAGAATCTTGGTTAACCTATGCTGACCTTTCTCTGACAGAGAGCCTGCAGAGTTACTGCCAGTCAGAGTAGAGAGCTCCCCCTCACTGGCAGTCTTTAAGCAGCGGCTGGACAAACACTTGTCAGGGATGCTCTGCTCTAGGCTGATCCTGTATTGAGAAGGTTGGACTAGATGGCCTGTATGGCCCCTTCCAACTCTATGATTTGATGATTAATTAAGCTAGATGGGCCAATACTTTGATTTGGTAGATGGTGATTTCATATAGTCATACCCCTGGCTCCTGAGAAGGGAGGAGGTGGCAGTCCTGGGGGTGGACCAAGAAAGTTCAAGCAAGGACTTCTGGAGCTAAGGGGAGAGGGGAAGAAAGAGGAATAGAGCTGCAGGGTCAAGGGTTGCCAGGTGGGGGTTGGAGATCTCCCAGAATTACAACTGATTTCCAGACTACATACATTGTTTATTTAATTATTATTCATTTAAAATATTCATTCACTTCTCCTGGAGAAAATGGCTGCTTTGGAAGGTGGACCGCATGGCAATATACCCTAACTGAGGCCCCCTCCCCTCCCTAAATCCCACTCTCCCAGCCTCAAATCTCCGGGTATTTCCAGACCTGGAGTTGGCAACCCTAGCAGAGTCTAGTATGAGAATTGGAAGTTTGCTCATTTCTGGCAAGTTTGTGTCCTGTCCCCACGTGGCAACTCACTATCCCAATCTCACGAGCCAAGCTGCTTCACCCTGTTTAGAACTACAGCCGAGAACTTCTTTTGTCAGATTTTCCCCATTTTGTTCCCGCACTCAGTCCGTCTGGTTATTTACCGCCCAGCAGGCAGGAACCTCCCCTAAGTATCATTAATTCATACTCAGACTGATCCCCGCTTCACTTAAGAGCGGCAGCACCAAATGCTACCTACTCCCCACTGGGTGTGGAAAGAAAAGCCCTGCATTCAGACCCATTAGTGCTAATAGGACTAATTGCAATTAGCTCTACGGAAACACTGGGAGGAGAAGGACTCATCCCAACTCTAACAGCCATTTCCAGGCCCATTAAATCAACCCTCATCAACCCTGCCCCATAGCTCTCTCTCTCCTTCTCTGCACTCCCTTGCCACAGGTCTCCTGAACCCCTTTTCAGTCCTTATCTTATAACCCCATTTTGCTATTTTCTTGCTAGGTTTTCAAGCCCATCCCCCCCCTTCTTGTATGCATACATTTTAGTGAGTCTTCCCAACACAGTGAGACCAGGTCAGGGCCCTGGAATCACAGGTGAGCAAGTACAGGAGGGAGAATTTTAGCCCCACACAATGATTCCCACGCACACAGATGCTGGAGCCACAAGAACCCTGGCCCCATACTGGGGCTGGCAACCCCCTCAGAACTTGGCTCTTCTTTCTCAAAGTGGTGGGATATTCAGAGCAGCCTTTGCCATTTAGTTTTCTTTATAAGAAAGAGCAGTACCCCTGAAAACCAAACTTGGATTCAGCAGCTGGTACAGAGAACGCCAGTACGAAGGCTGAATCAGTGCAGAGAAACTGCAAGTAACCCGGAATGCTTTTTCCAGGCCTGGCCCTGAGAGGACTTATACATATCATGTGGGTGGACAGCTTCATTATATGTACAGACAATTTCTGTACAACAGATTTCTCCCTTAGCTCTACTGTGGCATTTGCTGCAAATCGAGACTGCATCAACTGTACCAATGTAACGAGGGATTGGGGAGCTTCATAATTTAAAAAACCCTTCAATACCAGTTTCAAGAAGTTACCCTAGGCTTTTGTGGGACGTGTGCGTGCACATCACAGACTGTGCTCCAGGAATCTGTGGGGAGGGGAAGGGAGGATACACGTTTTGTGATCAAACACATCCCTTCTACATCTCTGAAAAGCAATCATCTGTACACAGGCAACTGGAGCTTTCTTCATTAAATCAGTAGGTCTCACCCTGGAAGACGAGGGCCTATTGTGCACACACAGCTTACTGCAGAGAATCCGAGCAGTCAAGCCTTTAAGCCTGACTTCGTATTCTGTGCCTGCCATATGAACCCTTCTTTTTTCTCCGGTGTATTTATTCTGCAGCTACAACCAAAAAGGCTTGACTGCTCAGATTCTCTGCAGTAAGCGGTGCGTGCAAACCAGCCAGGACCGCTGTGCCACTGGCTCCCCACAGGCGCAGCTCTGCGCTGCCTCCTCCCGCCGCCAGGTTTAAACCAGGTGACAGGAGAGGGCAGCAAAGCTGGGCTCGGTATGCCTGTGGGGAGCCGATGACTCCCCACAGGCACAGCTCTGCGCTGCCTCCTCCTGCCGCCCACGGGTCGTTCCGTAGAAAAAGAGCTAGGGGAACTCATTAGCATATGCCACACCCCCTGCCATCACCGGAAGTGTGTCATATGGCCACACCCACCACTCAGTTAGTCTTAGTCTTAAAGGTTAGTCTTAAAGGTGCTATTTGTTAGTCTTAAAGGTGCTATTTGAACTCTTGGACTATTTTGCAGCAACAGACTAACACAGCTACCCCGGGGAAGCTCCTGGATGGGGCTGGGAGTCCTTGCGGAGGCCACGTGGAGTGTCCTCGGCCAGGCAGAGGGGGAGGACGCCAACTTACCCTCCTGCTCTTCCTCCTTCTGCAACAGAATGAGGCTGGAAGCAGGGGGCAGCCGGAAGGGGGCGGGGCTTTGTCGTGTGCCCCGCCCCCTGCACCTCACCCGGGGGAACTGTGATCCCCGCGATCCCCCCCGAATCGACCTCTGCTGCCGCCGGTGGCAGGAGAGGGCAGCAAACCTGGGCTCGGTATGCCTGTGGGGAGCCGATGACTCCCCACAGGCACAGCTCTGCGCAGCCTCCTCCCGCCCCCTGGTTTAAACCGGGCAGCAGGAGAGGGCAGCCCAGCCAGGCTCACTGTGCCTGCAGGGAGCTGATGGGTCCCTGCAGACGCGCCTCTGTGCTGCCTCCTCCCACTGTCCAGTTTAAACTGAGTGGCAGGAGAGGGCAGCCCAGCCAGGAGTCATTCTTTACAGCGATCTGAGACTAGAGATAGTCTCATATCGCTAGACTCATGCTGCTTGTAAAAAAAAATTAAATGCAAAACAACGGGGGACACACTGTTGAATGGTGGAAGGTACAGAGTGGGCGGAACAACCTGGATGTGAGCGTGGGACTGGCCTACGAGGGGCAGGAAAAGGGTGGCAGGGGGAATCCGAGGGAGTCTGTATGCTTTTGAATTACCCTTTGGCTTGGAAGTGAAGCAAGGGAAAAACTGGCACAAAATCACTCTCAGAAAACTTGGGGATTCAGCGAACGGAAAGTGAACTGAGCACTGAAGGGAGGAAAAACAATGCAGAATGAAAAAGAAAACCCAATGAACATGCACGGTGAAAGTGAGGCAAAAGTCCCGTGCATAATAGGCCAAAGTGTATCATGTAGAGCTGCCAAACGATACGAAACACTTTTCCCCAGTTACATTCCTGTGTTGACAGATGTGGTCTAGGTGCTTCCCAGGCATCCCCAATTCAGTTCAGGACCATGACTCACAGGGAGTGGAAATTAAGCCTTCCTCCACCCCATGATCTGGTCCATGGGGTCGCGACGAGTCGGACTCGACTGTGCGACTGAACAACAACCACCCCATGCTATTCTCCTGACCAGATATGGCCCTGAGGAGCTGTTATTTGCCCCTTGGGGACACTAATGGGCTCCACATTGAATTTCCCCAAGGGGGCACATAGCAGCTCACCAAGGCCATATTGGGTCAGGAGAATGGCACAGGGGGAGGCTTAAGCCCCCAGTTCATATAAAACTGGGAGGCACAGAGCCCCCAGACTACAGTCACCAACCTCCAGGTGGGGTCTGGAGATCTCCCAGAATGACAGCTGATCTCCAGACAACAGAGATCAGTTCCTCTGGAGAAAATGGCTGCTTTGGAGGGTGGACTCTACGGCATTACAGCCATCATGCTTCTCCCCTTCCTAAACCCTGCCCTATCCCCCAGGCTCCACCCTAAAATCTCCAGGAATTTCCCAACCCAAAGCTTGCAACTTCAACCTGACCTGGGGAAAGTATATCCTGTAGTTAGGCCCCCAGAGAACACATTTTTCTCCTTGCCGAAGAGTTCCAAGTGTCCAGAGGAGGGTGTGGGTCTTTTCTTTTTTTCAACAGAGACATCAGCCCCTTGGTACCCTCTGGTGAAGGGAGCTTTGACTCTTGAAAACTTGCACCTCAAAAATCTTGCTGGTCTCTTAAGGTGCTACTGGACTTGAATCTAGCTCTATAGTACCCTCTGTGTAGCTTGTGCTTCACAAAGTAATATAAAGGCAGGCAGGGCCTTGCTCTGAGGAGCTTACATTATAATTTCAAACAGCAGGAAGGGGAAAGGGCAGGGAGAAGACAATGGAATGAGAAATGAAGGGAAGTCCTCCTCCTCTATATGCAACTGATACACCTCAAGCTCCAAGTATCCCTTCATTTTCCATATGGTTCTACCCAATATTTCCACACGCTGAAAAAAAATCAAAATGGGGGGGGCACTCTTAATTTTAAAAACACCCCATTATGTAACTGTGCAAACTATATCAACAGCCTGCAAATTAAGTAAAATGTATACAAATGTCTGATATCCCCCCCCCCCAACAGCTGGGTTTGGGTTTGTGGGTTGAACTAAGGTTCTAACACAGAATCCCTAATTCTCAGAGCTGGTATTGGAAAGGAGTGAAGGGCATAAAAGCGTGCCCAACCTAAACCCTGGGGTTTGCTCTGCCTACACAGCCCTCTTCTCAAGGGCTGAAGTGATGGCTCCTCCTTTTCAGGCTATAATCCTACCCTTCTCCCACCACAATCACAACCTGCTTGTCAGGAGCCTAAAACTAAATAAAACAATAAATTTCACGCGGTGGCTCGTGGGCTACGACAAAGGAAACGTTTCCCTAGCAACCAGAACAACATCTGCCAAGGTTATTGTAGCCACTAAATTACAGCAGTTTTGCCGCTGGAAACAAGAACACGCGTTCCCGCTGCTGTAACAATACCACCACACACAAGGTATCCCACCCAGTGCATCCTGGGAGCCGAGTTAGTGTATTCTGGGGCCTCAGCCAGAGTTTCATACTTTTTAAGGTCAGAAGGATTCACTGAGATAACTGATGTGGAAACTTTTCTCTCTTAGGCCGCTGAATTTCCTCTGGTCTTTGGGAGCACTAAGTTAAGAAGCCGTTTCAAGAGCCAGTGTAGAGCGCTCTCAATACCCCGGAACAAGACCTATATAGATGTGATCCCTGATGATAACGGTGGAAAAACCCCAATGTAAACTACAACAACAAAAGATCTTATTTACCAGCACATTAAATGGGAAGCAGCAAATGAGGGAGAGGTCCCGGGCCCTCTGCAACAGCCCCTGACAATCACCTGTTAGCTGAGCGCCCTCCTCCACTGTGGCTTGGCATGGTAGGGTGATGGGCAGAGGGCTTTGCCTGCCAGCCAGCCAGCCAGCCAGCAGCAGATCTGGTAGCTGGGTTGGGCAGGGAGAGGCTTCTTTCTCTTTCCATTCACCAAGCAACCCAAGCCAGTGAAACAGGAACCCTGTTGCCAGCTGGAGTCCTCATGCTCCTTGTCACCAGTTGCAGCGGAAGCTATTCACCTGTACTCAAATCAGGCAGGGGAAGAGAGAGAAAATTCCCTCCCCATCTATTTAAGCCCAGCTGAGGTACAGTTTCAGTCACCATGAGAAAAAGAGGATGCTTTCTTCCTTCAACACCAAGGTTTCTGCTGCAAGAAAAGAAGGTGGGAAAGCACTCCCACTCTCCTCACCCCCAGCCATGGCCGGGCCTTTACAATCAAAGTAAGGAAAGAGCCCTTGCCTCCCTCCCTCCTTCTCCCTCCCTCTCCCTTTCTCCCTCCCTCTCCCTCCCCCTCCCCACCTCTGTCTGTCTGTCTGTCTGTCTGTCTGTCTATCTATCTATCGGTCATGCTGTAACATGACCAAGGGATACCTGAGTCATACATATGGGATCTAATACACTTAGCATGAATTTCCCCCTTACAAGAAGTTTTCTTTGTGGGAGACCTCTAGCTGAGACCTCTAGCCTACAGTGATCTGAAATTTTGATTGTTCAAGTCAAGGACTCTTAACTTGCCAGGTGAGTCTGCATAACCAGGAAGCTCACAGATACTTGGGAGATAACAGTCCCCTAGGGCATAGTATTTGATAAGTCAAAAATGGCTGTGACACTTTTCCCCCTCCCCAGGCTGCCAATGTGCTACATGCGATAGCTCTGCCATCCCTTCATAATCAGGGGACATGAGATACATCGAAAAGACCCACTGAAGGATGTGACAGTGAGAATGAATAATGCAACAAGGATTATCTGCGGACTCACACCTCCCCCAGTCACCTCGATTCTACTAGACTGCATTTTCCCCTCAACAACTGGGGACGGAACTTTGGATTCTTGGCACAGCAAACCTGCCCCTATAATAACACATTTATTTTTAAAAATGCACTGGCCAGTGAGCTGGTGGTCACCCTGGCTTCATTCCACCTCCAGCCATTCTGCATCAGGCAACTTGATGTCAGCAAGCCAGCCAGCAAACCAATCGGCCCAGGAATGAATGATTATTTGTGTACATATCCAGATAAGAGAGGGAGGAGGTGCAGGACAGTGTGGGATTTGCAATGGGGGCAGGGTGGGGAATAAGGCACATAGCCTTGGGAACAGGAGATGCTGTAGGTAAGCCTTGGGAGGGAGGGAGGGAGGGAGAAATAGACACCCATGGCCGGCAAAGCCAGCATGACTGGATTTCCATTTTCTTTTAAACCCAACTTCCACTGCCCCTTGTGGCATTCCAAACTTTGACCAGGTACCTGCTGCCAGAGACAAGGGTGTTTAAAAGTATGAAATTCAGAATGACAAAGTATTCCCAACTTCACAGAATGACTTACAGGGGAAGAAAGCATGCCCGGAATATACTGAGAAATTACTGCATGAAAAGTTGTAGCCACAGCAGGGCTGTCCTTACCAATAGCAAGTTTGTAGAGAGCCCAAGGGTAGCAAATTATCAGTTTTTAATACCATGGCTAGGTGCCATTTGGATTTTTACCTCGGTGCACCAAAATGTCTCTATCTCATACAGATCCCCAGGCATCGGAGGGACTGTATCAGAGAAAGACTGACTTTGGTGTAGGCATTTAAAGGCAGGCTCCTTTTCTCAAATGTTAAGCAATTAAGACCTGTTATACAATGAAAAAAGTCAATTCAGCCGTTCAATATAATTGAATGTTCAGAAAACGTTATCCATGAAGCAGAATACGATCAAACAGCAAAAGGATTCCTTCTCCTCCCAGGCATCTGACAAATCAGCAAACACAAATCATAGCCCATAGACTTGTTTTCCCAATCCTTTTATTGTCAACAGGCCTCTCTCTTGCCTCGTGCTTCTACTTAGCGCTTTCCCCTACATTTCGGTTTGAAAATCAACACTCAGCATTTGTTACTTGGAATGATGACAAGCTGTAACGTACTTAATTTTTTTTAAACTGTGGAGGCAGTTTTCGTTCCAGCTGTACACTCCTGTAAATTAAAAGATAAAACAATCCTTGCCAAACGGCTGTACATCTTCAACTGCTTTTTCCATTATTCAATGAAACTGCCATTCTCCCTTGTTTAAATTAAACTAGATTGGCCAGATCAAAACTCAGAAATTGCTTTGGGACATGTTTCAGATGCCCACAGCAGTGAGAGCCTGCAGATTCTACAGGTTGGTTCAAACACCTCCAGCCAAAGTGACGCAGTTTTAACCCGCCTTCCAACCTCCACTGCCCCCCCCCCCACATTCAAAGCTTCCACCAGCTACCTGTTGCTGGAGGCAGGGGGGTTTTAGAAGTAACAGGCCTGGCACTGGACTAGCACTACGTGTGAAATACTGCACACCCTGGCATGGATCCAAGGTCTGTCCAAGGAGCCTTTCTCCAACTTGAGTGGCTCTTCTTTTGGAGGAAGAGAGACACCTCACCTGGAGGAAGGTTCCTTAAACTGACGAAAGGCTTCCGGCTTTGCTCTGTGAAATGGTAGGATATGGATAGGATCCAACACAAACTTTTTGTGCCTTTTTCCTGTATACATAACTTGAGGTCAGACGGAAATTCCTTTGACAGAGGAAGAACCCTAGGAGTTCAAAAGCTGGCAATTCATAAGCAATTCATGAGCTTACCCACTAAAACATAATGGGACCAAACCCCTTCAGGAATTGGTCTAGTTCCTGGGTCCTTGTGCATTTCAACAACACATGTACAAGAGAGATTACATGTCTGTTTCCTTCTCCATTGCTCATGCTATGGAATCAACATGGCAACAATAACGTAAATATATTCCTCACAGAGACATGGCATATTTGCTCAAACATGCTCAGCCCCAAAATGCAATTTGCAGAAACTGCAGCATAGCTAGTAATAGAAACTGTTCCAGTTAAATATCCTAGAATTTTGCCGTTTGGATCTGGACAATCAGATTCCCAGTTACTTAAAAACCACAGACTTGAGGCTCCTCTATGGGCTTCAGTGAAGACCTAAATAGCTCCAGGGGTTGGAGCAGATGCATAAAGGAAAGGTGACTTTGCAGGGCCAGTAATGGGAGTTAAAAATTAGAGGCTAGCAAAAGAAATGTAATTTTCTTCCCCACACAGAGGAGATGGAGAGGACTGCAGATAAGTCTATTTGATTTCATAACGTTATAAGCATTTGAGCCGATACTAACGATTCTCCCAACAGCCAAAGTTCTGGTCAAAGTTCCTCCACCATTTCAGAAAGTGAGGCAATAAAGGGCATGTATTCAGGCAGCTGAGGAAAGAGCAGCAGAAATAAGAGGGCAGATGTGGCAGGGAGGGGAGGAGGCAAGCAGGGATGAGGAAGGGTGAGTTAAGGCTCACGTAAGAGGAGAGAGCGTAGACTTCCGGTTTATGGCGACACGCAGGCAGACACATCTCCCGGACGTCCCGAGGATGTAAACTGCACACCAACGTGTGGGAGGGGGTCCGACAGGTCATGACCCCCCCGGAGCAATGTTCCCTCTAAGCTGTGGAGTCTCATGAGCAAAAATTCTACTTTGTGAGCTACCGGCATTAAAGTTGTGAGCGAGAGATTTGGCTACTGCATCAATCAGTTTGCTCTGGAGCCCTCCTTCCTGAGCTGAGACAAAAATGTGTGAGCCAGAGGCTAAAAAACTATGAGTTGGCTCACACTAACTCAGCTTAGAGGGAACACTGCCCCAGAGCCTTGGTAAAAGGCTCCCAGCCAGGGGGCTTTTGAGAGGCGACCTCTTCAATGGCCAAATGCCAGAGAATTGAGGCGTCCCTGCTTTCAGCGGAGAGGATCCAGCTGAGGATTTTGGTGGGAGAACTGGTCTGGGAGTGTGTGGAAGCGCTTGGAGTTTTTGCAGATTCCTGGCTGCTTGAGAGAGGAAAGGGCATTGTTTGACTGTGATTGACTGCAATTGAGAGGAAAAGGAAGGGGCATTGTTTTGCATGTGATTGAGTGCCTGGGTGCATTTGAATAGCTGCTGCCAGCACTCTGCTGGGGGAGGCCTCTATTTAAGGAAGCACCTTGCCAGAGGCACGAGCCTCTGGCACGAGCCGAAGGGCGAGCTAAAGGGCTCTTTGCCCGTGGCTCTTAGCCCAGGGACTCTTGGACTAGGGGCTCTGTGAGACGCCCAAGAAGAGGCAGAAAGTGAAAACCCTAGGCTCCTTGTTTTCCCCATAAAGTAATTTGACTTTGACAAGAAAAAAACACATAAATACAAAGGGATTTAAAAGGGGGATTACATTTACTTATTTTAAAAGAATTATGAAGCCAGAATGCCAGCAGGGGGTTGGGGGCTATCCAGTGTTTTGCACAGAGTGTCACATGTATGACTATCTGCCCACTGGGCAGAAGTCTTGGGTGTGTGCTCGGTGCAAGGAGCTCCTGGTTCTCAGGGAACGTGTGTGCTCCCTTGAGGCCAAGGTGGCTGACCTGGAGAAGCAGAGACAGTCAGCTAGGCGCACAGAAAAGACTCTCGGGGACTTGTTAGCTACGTCCCACTCTGGATCTGGCAGCCCCGCTGCTGTCAGGGAGCATGAGGGTCTAGGGGAAACAGGGCACCGTGCTGAGGATAAGGGGAATGTGCCCTCAGAAGGGACCTCTTCCCCAGCTGGTGAGCGGTTATCCTTTTGCACCAAGGAACCATCCCTGGGCAGGGTGGGAGGGGGGCTCTTGGTAGTGGGTGATTCGATCCTTAGGCAGGTAGACAGCTGGGTGGCGAACCCGCGTACTGACCGTATGGTGACTTGCCTGCCTGGTGCAAAGGTAGCGGACATTACGCGTGTTTTAGATAGGCTGGTAGATAGTGCTGGGGAGGAGCCAGTGGTCGTGGTGCATGTCGGCACCAACGATGTGGGGAAATGCAGTCGTGAGGTCCTGGAGGAGAAATTTAGGCTGCTGGGCAGGAAACTCAAGGCCAGGACCTCCAAGGTAGCCTTCTCAGAAGTGCTACCTGTTCCACGCGCAGGGCCGGAGAGACAGGCACAGATCAGGAGTCTCAATGCGTGGATGAGACGATGGTGTAGAGGGGAAGGGTTCAGGTTTGTTAGGCACTGGGATTCTTTTTGGAACAAGAGGGAGCTGTACAGGCGAGACGGTCTCCACTTGTCCCGAGAAGGAACCAGGCTGCTGGCGCTTAAAATCAAAAAGGTGGCAGAGCAGTTTTTAAACTGAATATTGGGGGAAAGCCGACAGGAGATGAAAAGTCTCTGGTTCGGGTTGGCTCATCTCAGAGAGATGAGGGGGTACCTGTTGCTTTTCTACAGGGAGGTGGATTGAAATTGTCCACTGAGACCATGGCTAGTGACATGGACTGCCTGACAAGGTCTCGAGATTGCAAGAGGAAGGTGGCAGGCTTAACCAGTATGGGAAATTACAGCTGTTTCTATACAAATGCTCGAAGTGTCCGAGGTAAAATCGGGGAGTTGGAGTGCTTGGTGTCAGAGGGAAAAATAGACATTGTGGGTATTTCAGAAACTTGGTGGGATGAGGAAAATCAGTGGGATACGGTGATTCCCGGTTATATATTATATCGGAAGGATAGGGGGGGAAGGGTTGGAGGTGGGGTGGCTCTGTATGTCAGAGAGGGTATAAAGTCCAGAAAGATCGAGAGGCTAAGAGAATTGGATTCGCTTCTTGAAGTTCTGTGGGTTGAAATAGGGGGGCCAAAAGGAAACTTAACACTGGGAGTTTGTTATCGCCCACCGGATCAAAAGATAGAGGAGGATTATAAAATGATGAATGAATTAAAGATAGCAGCTAGACAAAAACACTGTGTCGTAATAGGTGATTTTAACTACCCACACATTGATTGGGTCAATATGTGTTCTAGTCGAGAGAAAGAGATTGAGTTTCTAGACACTCTAAATGACTGTGCTATGGAGCAGATGGTCATGGAACCTACCAGGGGAGAGGCGATCCTTGATTTGGTCCTAAGTAACACTCAAGACCTGGTGAGAGATGTAAAAGTGATTGCACCGCTTGGGAACAGTGATCATAATGTTGTTGAGTTCAACATTTGTACAAATAGGGAATTGGCCAAAAAGACTCACACAACCACTTTTAACTTTAAAAGGGGTAATTTTTCTGATATGAGGGGACATGTGGGGAGGAAACTGAAGGGAAAAGTAGAAAGGGTCAAAACCATTGGGGAAGCTTGGAAACTGTTTAAAACTACAATTCTAGAAGCTCAAATAAAATATATTCCGCAGGTTAGGAAAGGCACAAACAGGTATAAGAAAAAGCCTACATGGTTAACAAACAAAGTAATGGAAGCTGTAAAAGGTAAAAAGGATTCCTTTAAGCGGTGGAAAGCTAGTCACAGTGAGGCTGATAAAACAGAACACAGGCTATGGCAAATAAAATGCAAGTCTGTGGTCAGGCATGCAAAAAGGGAATATGAGGAGCATATAGCAAAAAATGTAAAGACCAACAATAAAACTTTCTTCAAATACATTAGAAACAGGAAACCAGCCAGGGAGGCAGTGGGGCCCTTGGATGACCAAGGGGTAAAAGGAGTACTGAAGGATGATAGGGAAATGGCTGAGAAGCTAAATGCATTTTTTGCCTCCGTCTTCACTGTGGAAGATGAGAGGTGCTTGCCCACTCCAGAGCCGCTGAGTTCGGGAGGGGTGTTGAAAGACCTGAGTCAGATTGAGGTGACGAGAGAGGAGGTCCTAAAACTGATAAACAACTTAAAAACTGATAAATCACCAGGCCCAGATGGCATACATCCAAGAGTTCTGAAAGAACTCAATTGTGAACTTGTGGATCTCCTGACAAAAATATGTAATCTCTCCTTAAAATCAGCCTCCATTCCTGAGGACTGGAAGGTAGCTAATGTCACTCCCATCTTTAAAAAGGGTTCCAGAGGAGATCCGGGAAATTACAGGCCAGTCAGTCTGACGTCGATACCGGGTAAATTGGTGGAAACCATTATTAAGGAAAGAATTAGTAGGCACATAGATGAACAAAACCTATTGAGGCAGACTCAACATGGGTTCTGTAAGGGAAGATCTTGTCTCACTAACCTGTTAATGTTCTTTGAGGGGGTGAACAAACATGTGGACAAGGGGGATCCAATAGATATTGTTTACCTTGACTTCCAGAAAGCTTTTGATAAAGTTCCTCATCAAAGGCTCCTAAGCAAGCTCAAAAATCATGGGATAAAAGGACAAGTCCTTTTATGGATCAAAAACTGGCTAATTAATAGAAAACAGAGAGTGAGTATAAATGGGCAGTTCTCCCAGTGGAGGGGTGTAAGCAGTGGGGTACCACAGGGATCAGTACTTGGTCCACTGCTTTTTAACTTGTTCATTAATGATTTGGAGTTGGGAGTAAGCAGTGAAGTGGCTAAATTTGCGGATGATACGAAGTTGTTCAGGGTGGTGAAAACCAGTGAGGATTGTGAGGCACTCCAAAGGGATCTGTCAAAGTTGGGCGAGTGGGCGTCAACATGGCAAATGGGGTTCAATGTGGCCAAGTGCAAGGTGATGCACATTGGAGCCAAAAATCCTAACTATAAATACACGTTGATGGGGTCTGAACTGGCAGAGACTGATCAAGAGAGAGATCTTGGAGTTGTAGTAGATAACTCACTGAAAATGTCGAGACAGTGTGTGACTGCAATAAAGAAGGCCAATGCTATGCTGGGGATTATTAGGAAGGGTATTGTAAACAGATCAGCCAATATCATAATGCCGCTATATAAATCAATGGTGCGACCTCATCTGGAATACTGTGTGCAATTCTGGTCACCACACCTTAAAAAGGATATTATAGCTTTGGAAAAAGTGCAGAAAAGAGCAACTCGAATGATAAAAGGGTTGGAACACTTTCCCTATGAGGAACGGTTAAGGCGCTTAGGGCTCTTTAGCTTGGAGAAACGACGACTGAGGGGTGACATGATTGAGGTTTATAAGATTATGCATGGGAAAGAGCAGGTAGAGAAAGAGGTACTTTTCTCCCTTTCTCACAATACAAGAACCCGTGGGCACTCCATGAAATTGCTGAGCGGTCGGGTTAGAACGGATAAGAGGAAGTACTTCTTCACCCAAAGAGTGATTAACACTTGGAATTCACTGCCACAGGAAGTGGTGGCGGCTACAAGCATGGACGGCTTCAAGAGGGAATTAGATAAGCATATGGAGCAGAGGTCCATCAGTGGCTATTAGCCACAAGGTATAGATAGGGACTCTGGGGCAAGTGATGCTCTGTCATCTTGGTGCTTGGGGGGGGTCAACAGTGGGAGGGCTTCTAATGTCCTGGCCCCACTGGTGGCCCTCCTGATGGCACTGGTATTTCTGGCCACTGTGGGATACAGAGTGTTGGACTGGATGGGCCTTTGGCCTGATCCAACATTGGCATCTCTTATGTTCTTATGGAAGAGCCAGGAGGGTTTGTCAAGAAATTAGCCTGTGTAGCAGCTTTTATATGACTGCATCTTGCAAATGGGCTACACTGAGAAAATTCTCCATGTCACTTTCATTACAGCTGCAAATGCAGAGATATTCCCAGTGGCAATGGAGCATCCACACTCATAGGCGTAATCTTCGTGGGGGCGGCGGGGCTTCAGCCCCCGCCGAAATTTTCGGGAAAGTGCTCAGCCTCCCCCGGGAGCCACCCTTGCTCCTAGCACAGCAATGCCTCTGGCCCAGCCCCAGCCCCCCCCGGGAAATTGGAAAGTCTACACCCTTGTCCACACTCAAGTTTCCCCCTCACTTTTGTTATCTCAGCCCTCTGTGGCTGCCAATCCCCCCCCACCAGACTCAGCTAACCAGAGGCTTTTTAAAAAAAGATAATAGCTCTATAGAAACATTACAATAATCTATTGTAACAATGGACTAATTCCCAGCTTCCTTTATTTATTTATTTATTGCATTTTTATCCCGCCCTCCCCGCAAACAGGCTCAGGTCGGCTTTTTAAAAAAGTAACTCTATCACTTTAGCTTGCAGATTTATAAGCAGAAAACAAGCAGCCAACGCAATGACCGAGGTAAGGAAAAAAGCACAACGCAGGCAGCACCTGAAAAAATGTACACTTTTCCATCCACACACCATCCAAAGGTGCTCAGGCTGCAATTTTTCTAAAAACATCGTACTGAACCAGGTTTGGGAAAGATCGCAGCAAAGCAGAGAAAACTATGGAAATTGGGGGGGGGGGATGTTATGAATAGAGGATGATGTTATGTGGATGCTGCAGAGAACAGCACTGCTGAAAGGTGGCCCAGGCCGAGCAGAGCCTCCTTGTGGAAACAGCCCAGGATGCACATCCATCCTATGCAACCAGAACAGTGACCTGTTCCTGCCAGACATTCTCGTATACTTGAACTGCCTGCAGTGTGATATGTGGCAGGGGAGCAGCAGAGGTGTTCCTGCCTCTTCGTTTCCCCATGTTATCAGGACCTGTTCCATATGCACAAAGAATGCGGCTAACAAGCCTGCCACACAGAAGAAAAGCAAAGGCTGTGTTTGTGCAAAAGCAAAGCAGCTCGTGACGTCAGCGGGGGATCCTGGGGATGGGAGAAATCAGACCCCTTCTCTCCAGAGCCAGAACTAGCTGATTGTTTTATCAGCCCTGTAACTGGTGACTATGGGGGAATGCTGAGCATTAGCCACTTGAGCAGGGCGCAAGGAAGTGCCATTTTCTTATCCTAGGTAAAGGTTTCCCTTGCTTGAAAGCCAGTCGAATCCGACACTAGGGCGCAGTGCTCACCTCTGTTTCTAAGCTGAAGAGCCAGCGCTGTCCGAAGACGTTTCCATGGTCATGTGGCTGGCATGACTAAACGCAGAGGGGAATGGAACGCTGTTACCTTCACACCGAAGTGGTACCTATTTATCTACTTGCAATTTCTTGCTTTCACAACTGCTAGGTTGGCAGGAGCTGGGACCAGAGACGGGAGCTCACTCCATCATGCGGCACTCGGGTCTCGAACAGCTGAACTACTGACCTTCCAGTCTGCAGTTCAGCGTCTTAACCACTGAGCCACCGCAGCCCCATTTTTCTTATCCTAACTGAGCCCAAAGACGGCTCCTTGCCTCAGCACTGTGCCACACTGGAACAACTGACAAGTCGAAGTCTCCTTCACCTCCCCCCTCCTGAGCACTGTGGTACGAGTCTATGAAACTCCTGCCCTACATAAACACCTCAGCCCTGCCAATAGTGATTGAGGCATGTGTCGACAAGCACTGCAGACAAAGGAAGAGTTCGGCTGCAAGACCCTCTGTGTCCCAAGGGCTGCTCCTGGCAGCAAGGCTGAAGTCTAGCAGCCTGCAACAACTGAGACAGGGTGATGCCGCTCAGGCTTGTCTTTAATTTCAGCCGCAACTACCGATTTATAGATGCGCAAACCGAGGCAAAGACAGCAGGTCTGGGAGAGTATCACTGCAAAAGACATGAACTGGATCCAATATGCACAGAGGGCTGGGTAGGAGAACTGACTCATCTCTGGAGTCCACCCAGGAGCTTGGAGTTACCAAGTCCAGCTAACAAGATCAACATCCTGAGCTAATTTTAGTTCAGCGGCAGATGCCCTTGGCTCCGGGGGCCAGGAGTGCACAATGCAAACCAGATGTTGGAGGGAGAGAAGCCAGAGATCAGTGTCTGATCTCCTCCGCCCCTCTCCACAGGATCTCAGACTGCAGGGGAGGAAACCCCTGGATATTCCTAGGTTCAAGCTTGGAAGGATTCTCCCAGCTAGAAAATCAAAAGTGTGGCAGGACATGATTTAGGATAATAATGGGAGTGGGATGAGTCACTGGGGATGCCTTACACACTGCTCAAGAGAGGCAATCATACCACAACATTGCCAACAAGCCATGTACTATCAACAAGCCAAGGGACTTGAAAGAAAACGACTATATGCCCTAGTCTATACGTAGAGTGGTGTGTGTATTTAAATTGAAAGGATAAAGGAAATAGCAACCACAAGCCACATATACTTTTCACTTTCAGGGCCTTATTTACGGAAAATGAGTTCCTGATTCACAAGAAGGTGGGCAGATTAGAGTTGAGTGGCATCTGGGCCATATTATGCTTCACGCAGGATACTTTCAAGCAGTATATTTCATTAGGTTCAGTCAGCAACTAGATTCCCCTAGTTTCCAAAGTTTTAAAAAGAAAACAGACAGCCAATTTGTAAAAGTATGAAGCAAGCACGTACATGTATTTTTCCTGAGAACAACAGGACAACACAGCAAAAAATATGAATGTGTCAGACTAAATGGATGCTTTAAACTCTGGATTCCCTGTTGGCATCCATCAGTGTACACACACATAATACATTTCACCTGCTCCTAAAGCTTTCACCCAAGGTTTCAGGAAACTTTAAAAAACATACTAAAGCCTTTGCTTTTCTTAATGGACAATGACCGCAAATGGTGCATGGGCACACACATACAAACCCCAAAAGAGCACAAATAAGCAATCCAAATGCCCAATACATAAAACATGCATATGAACACAGCATTTCCTCATTTCCATGTTCATGTAACAACTGAATTTGCAGTTAAATATTCAAAGTGAGCAAAGTGTTCTGAAAATGCAGTTTGGTATGCGTACCCTGTATGGATGGAAGCAAACCCAAAAGGGCAATGTGGTTAGATGCGAGGGCAGGAAGGAAGCCTGAATTCCTGGCTTCTGCTGCAGCCATTGCCAGCCTCTCTGGGCACTGCTGCTTGCTGCTATGTTCCTATCCTGGTCTTCTCCTGAGCCAACTGCCTTACTCCATCCCAGACCTACCAACACCCGGTGGTGGCAGCAAAGGAGGAAGGTTTTCTTAGATCAGCATAGTGGCCTCTTTGCTAGAGATTTATAGGACAGCCTGGGTTCCCCACTGAGCCTGGGGAGAGCTTGTGCTCTTTAACCATTTCCCTTATTTAGTAACTTCTTAGGAAGGAAAGAGGAGCTTAACCCTTCATGATACTTGATCGAGGCGCCACAAACAAGAAGAAATGGTGCCTGGGCCAGCTTGGTCTTAAAACAAGCAATTACACGGGCTGTGTTCTTGGAATCCCAATGCCATTTTTAACGTTCTTCATCCTCCCTGTCAAGAGCTCCTCGGCTCTGTAGCCTAGTCCATGGTACCTGTTCCTGAGCTTCAGCAAGTGTAGCAGGAATTCTCTGCACTTACTAACTAGAGACGCTGATGACTGAACTTCCACCTGCACAGCGTGTACTGTAACCCTGAGACACAGCCCCTTTTCAATTCAAAGTAGTGGTACTGATGCGTAAAGCTGTACAGTATTTTGATCCTGCCTTTAAGGAGCACTTTCTCCAACATGAACCTCCTCAGACTTTTAAGTAATTTGAAAAACCCAAGCCAAATGCAACCACCTCCAGAGATTAGGCTGATGTCTACAAGAAGCGGGACATTTTCTACAGTGGCATCACAAAGTGTAGAACTCTCCCTCAGGATGCTTGCAGAGGTCAATCCTCGATCACCTTAGAAAAAACAGCAAATGTATTGGGAATGATAACGTAACGTTATTTTAAATATGTTCCTTTGAATATTTTAACCTGAGATTGTATTTATGATGTTTTAATCAGTATCTTTTAATTTGGTTCTGTGTTATTAGAGAAAGGTGAGCAAGAAATATACCGAGCAAGTAAAACAAATGATTGTCAGCTCTCAGAGAACCATGTCCAATTTGCAATACTTCTGTCCACACACATTTACCTAACTGATGCTCAGTTACACTGTGCCAACAGCCAAGCCAAGGCCACAGTAAGCTCTCCTCTCCTTTGCCCTTGGAGAATAGCCAGCAAGGGAGGCTGTGCCTGCTGACCTGCAAAGCCATGGGTCAGTTGTGTATTGGATGTGCACTGATACTCAGCCAGGTGCCTGCACTAACATAGGAATGGATGCCAGTACAAGATTCTCCTTTAAGAATACAACCAGAGACTTTTCACTCACTTTTGTCCCATGGGCCCAAAACAACAGATCACCAAGAGCTCAGGGCAACTGACTCTGAACCTCTTCACTATAATTCTATCATCACACAGTTCAAGCAGCTGGTGTCAAGGTGTGCCCTAGCTTTGCCTGCACATGGGGCAAAAACTCCTCAGAAGAAGGGCTTCCTGTGGTTTCTACTTTGTCCAAGGCTGCGTGCACTCCAGAAGCTCCCTGGGAAGACACCATGCCTCCCTTCCAAGAGCAGGCTCCTGTTCAAGTTCCCTTAGTTCTCCTGAGTGGACCTGTCCACCTCCTCCACCTCCAGCATCTCCCCTGTGACCCCAGTAATGGAAAAGACAGATGGACAGAGCAGAAACCTGGACCAGGTAGAGAAGTGCACACTTGGCAGTTTGAGTCCTCCCATGCTAGCTTCTCTCAGGAGAAAACTGCAGCACTAGTCTATAGATCTTGGCAGGACCTGGGACCTAGCCCTGGCTATAGAAAAAGGTGGGACACTTAGTTCCCAATCTAAACCTGCTGTTGAGTTCCAACCTTTGCTGGTTCAACATCTAAAGCAGATTGTAATTTGGCCTAGAAAGTAGCCAATTGCTTAGGTCCAGTTTTCTAGTGCCCTTTTGCCTCTTGTGGACATCTCTAGTCCCCAGCTTCAGCTCCCACCTTGACCCTTGGATCCTGCCCTGGCTTGTTGCTTGCCTGTGATCCTAGAACCTTGCTGCCAACTTGACAGAACAGGATAGCTGTTTTAAAAATTACAAATCCCTAAATATCCTAGATCCAACTGACTTAAAAGACAGCATCTTTCCACTAGTGGTACAAAGGGCAGTTTCTTTTTGGTACCTCATTTTGAATAATAAAGGCATGCAGGGAGACTGTGGCTGTTTCCCCTTTGCAATGAAGGCGAACAAAGGGTTCTTCAATAGTGGTTTTAGTTTAGTTTATTTCTACAGTCCTTAGACCAGTCATACAAATAGTGGATTTTTACTAGACTGTTTTATGTTTGGTTTGGGAATGCTGTTGGTCTCCTGAAATCAAAATAACAAAGAGTCTTGTGGCACCTTGAAGACTAAAAAATGTGTTGTGGCCTATGCTTTTGAGAGCTCATATTCTGAGATGCAGACAATGCTACAATTCATCTATGCCACAATAAATTCATTTGTCTTTACAACACAGCAAATGTATTTTCTATTTTATGGTTTAAGTTATTTTCTGTTACTTATTGCTAAATGCTGGTTAGCAGCCCTGAAGCAGAATAGGATAAAAATCCCAATAATAAAGACACTTAGGTAGCAAAATCTGTTCCTTTTCTTTTTTTACACTACACCCAACAAAAATCACTGTGATTTTGGAAGCCTTCCAGCAATTTTTTTAATAAATAAAAGGTCCCAAACAGATACAAATTCATCTGTTCAGCTTCTTTTCCCGACTACCGGCAACAGGCGCACAAGAGGTCGGCCAGGCATGTGGCAAATTTCTGTGAAGGGATGGGTGTTAATGGTCAGATCGTAGGCAAAGAAGGGTCTCCTGGACTGTTATTTCTGGTTCTGAAATGGCAGACATCTTGCAAGCAAAGAACAGAAGAGAGTGGGAGACACAACCAGTGACTCATTTTGCACCGTGTCATGTATCATGCTCTCTCATTTTAAACTCTCTGCTTTGAAAAAAAAACACTTTGCCCCCTTCCCCGGCCCTTGCACACCAGAACTGGGTCAGAACCTCATCTCCCGAGCCTCTTTTTGTCACATGGGATCTGCCTTTGGTCTCACACAGGCACGTGACAGGCCCTATGATCTGTAATCCAAGCACGTAAAAAAGACCGAGAATATGAGCCAGGGTCTCTTTCCAACGCCTTTCCTTTGTCAGGCTACCACCCAGTATTCCCCTTGAATGCTGACTCTTGAACGAAAAGCGCGAGCCATCCATTAAAGCGACATTGCCTCTTTTTGCCTCGCCTCACTGGAAAGGCCCAGAGGCTTGCGGCTCTGTCAGTGGAGGCCGGCATTTCTTAGGACCCGGCTCCCTCTTCTGTGTTGTGCCTGAAACAGGTCCCGAACTGCTGCTCTACCTTAGAAATTCTGACAGGTGAAAAGGAGATTAAAATCAGACTGATGCTTTCTTGTTTTTTTCGCATCACGGAAGACCTCTCAGCATCTGCTTCGTTGCTCACTCTTCACCCCCCCCCTCCACGCCTGAGTTGTTCCCTCAGCACGCCCTCACAAGGAAAGACTGGAGACAAGAGAGAGAGAGTTGACGGTTGCTTGTACAGTACAAACGCATTTCTCTTGTCCCGCTGTCATTTTTTGAAACAAGTACAAAGACTTGAGGAGCTTGTTTACCTAAGGCAAAAAACGAGGTGATCCCCAGCAGCCATCCCTCATTCAAGCAGCCTTTGATGCTCTGAAAAATCCATCACACCCCCATGTCGCCAGCCTAATTTTGCAGTGTCTCTGTGCCCTTCCCCCACTCTGCTCCTCCACCACCCTCCCCGCTCCTGCAGTCATCTGCTCCCTGCATTGTGCTTCTTCCTCCGCTGTATCCCAGCACAAGGGATAGCCCTGCGCTTCCCCACCACCCCCACCACGAAAACACCCAGACAGGGCTTGGGCGGGAAGGCACACACACACACAACTGTTACCACAGAGGAGTGGTAGACTGTACTTCTGCCCTAGCGCTTGTGTGAAGAAACGGGGTTTTAAGAAGATCCAGTGCAGGATTATACCTATCAAACAGGAGTTATCAAAGTTTTGCCAAGCCTTCCAGTCTCTCTCCTGCTTATAATCCTGGGGATGGAAAACTGCTTCCACATCCTGCGGTCTGCAGACAGCTGTGCGCTGCCCTACACCAAATGGACTCAAGATCTCATTTTGGATTTCTCAGGTTGCTTCTGTATGCTTCTTCCATGTATTTCCATTCCTCTTCTTTAATCCTGAAATGTTAGGCTGCTGCAATTTCTCCTCTGCTTCTTTCCATGATTTCTCTCTCACAAATGCACACACACACACACAAAAGTGACATGCCCTAAGCTCTAGGAAATTCTATTATTAAATATTGAACAGGTTGCACACAAAAGTTGACTATTTTTTTTTCTTGCTAATAGGTTATGAACAGCAGCCAAGCCATCTGCTTCCACATCCTGCGGTCTGCAGACAGCTGTGCGCTGCCCTACACCAAATGGACTCAAGATCTCATTTTGGATTTCTCAGGTTGCTTCCGTATGCTTCTTCCATGTATTTCCATCCCTCTTCTTTAATCTTGAAATGTTCGGCTGCTGCAATTTTCCCCCTGCTTCTTTCCGTGATTTCTCTCTCTCACATGCACACGCACGCACACACACACAAAAGTGACATGCCCTAAACTCTAGGAAATGCTATTATTAAATATTGAACAGGTTGCACACAAAAGTTGACCAATTTTTTTTTTTTTGCTAATAGGTTATGAACAGCAGCCAAGCCATAATAATGTTGAACTTTAGTGTCCCTTGTCCAGGGAGCCAGTATAATTTAAAAGTAAACATCCCTGCTTTCTTCACTGGTCCCTCCATAGATTTTGTGCAATTTGAAATGGAGAATAAAAGCTTATCCGCACAACAAAAGAACGACAGCAAAGCACTGACAACTGCTTGCTACAACCACTTTTGCAAATGGGGTGGGAAAGGGGTAGTTCATTTATCTAAAGTATACTGAGAGCAGTTCTAAGGAGGGCTACTCAGAAGTAAGCCCTACTGTATTCACTAGGGCTTACTCCCAGGAAAGTGTTCTTAGAACGGAAGCATTATGTGTCATCTCCTGGTAACATGAAGCGGTTTTCAGCAAATGGCAAAACAGCAATAAAACAAAGGTGTAAAACAGAACAACAAACAGCAGCACAGAAAACCCTAGTTAGCAGCATAAGCAATAAAACTGATAAAAATACAATCTAACTGTGGATTAAAAGGAACTCCAGCATGTTTTACAAGTTGCCTCCCCCCTCCAAAAAAGTTAAAAGAAAAACGAACATAATTGCTAAATGTTGAACAAATAGAAATGTCTTCACCTAATACTTACACCTTCTCAACAGCGCAGAAGCAGCTGCACCAAGACATCCTACCTAGACTTGGGAGCTATTCCAAAATTCTGCAAGGAACAAACCCAACTTCTGCAATTAGAATAAATTAGGCATATTTCCATGCAGTTTCCAATTGTTTTTAACTCTACCATCTTCCATGAGTTATCGTATTAAAGTGACACGGAATCCTAATCATTCTTAGCTGTTATGTAAAAAACCTTTACTTTGTCATAGGACTCTATGGATCTTTTATTTTTGTGGTATTTTTGCATTTGCGTGTGCACGTGCATGCACGTGCACCCATGCCTGGAAGTCATGGCGACCTCACGCGACTCCTACTGGGGCATGGAGGACGTTCAGCAAAGTGGCTTGATAGCCTGCCCCTGCTTCCCAGCCCTGGTATTCTTTGGAGGTCTCCCATCCAAATACTTCCCAGGGTCGGCTCTGCTTGCTTCCAAGATCGGGCTTTCTTAGGCTATCCAGGTCAGGATGACTCTATGGATCTTTTCATGCAGAGGGTTTCCCTGGTTTGGGTGTCAAACTACAGCATTTTTTCTCTGAGCTTCTTCATGAAGCTTCCTCATCATTTTTCATTTTATAGTTTTTTATGGTTTCTTCGTTGGGTCCCCCGTGCTTTCTCAAACGGGAACAAAGGTGTGGGGTTTTTTAATTAAAACATTCACATTCTTGCATTTCTTCTTGATTCAACATGGCTTACAATAATTAAAACTTCCCCAACTAAAATCTAAGATAAAAATAAAAAGCCTCAAAGCCCTCCCACTCCCCTCTTAAAAGGTACCTGCTGTTCAAATCTCCTGAAATGCCCTGACAAACAGGTAATCCTTGCAGCACCTCCTAAATATCTCCAAGGAGGGGGCCTCTCTCACCTCTTCAAGGAAGCCCATTCCACAAAGCTGGCGCCACGACAGAAAATGCCCAGGTTCTAATAGATGCCAACAGGCCACACTTAGTGCTAGGATAGCCAACAGATGGCTGCCTGATGACTGCAGTTTGCGCACAGAGACATATGGAAGGAGATGGTCCTTCAAATATATGGCTCCCTGGTTTTTGAAGGGCTTTAAAGGTCATAACTAGCACCTTGAACTCAGAAACAGACTGACAGCCAATGAAGCTGTTTCAAAATGGGCAACATATGTTCCCGGCAGTGAGCTCCTGATAACAGATGTGCTGCTGCATTCTGGACCAGTTGTCATTTCCGTGTTGTCTTCAAGGGCAGCCCTACACAGAGGGCGTTTGAGTAAGCATGGAGAAGACAAGGAAACCATGGGGAAACAACAGATGGAAAACAATGTTGTGAGGAAACTCAAAGGAAAACTGCTGTAGTTTGGCCCCAAAGAGTGGGGAAGCCTTTCTTTGAAAAGACCTTTTGTTGCTTCTGTTACCAGTAGGGCTGCCAAACAGCGGGGTTACCAGAAGGGTTGCTGGAGATCTTTTGGGATTATAACTGATCTCCAGGCGGTAGAGATCTATTCACCTGGAGAAAACAGCCACTTTGGAAGGTGGACTCTATGCCATTATAACCCTGCTGCGGTTCCTCCCCTCCCCTCCACAAATCCTGCCCTCTCCAGGCTCCACCCCCAAAATCTCCAGGTATTTCCCAACCCGGAGACTAAAGACGGCTACCCTACTCAATTGGAATGTTATATATTACTTTTATTTTTTAAGTAAGATTTTAGTAAGGAACAGCCAAAGCTGATGAGAAATGGAGAGACTGAAGGTAGGACACGGATTTGGAAACTCTCTTTTGTGAAACTGATGGCTAGAAAAATGCTTTTTAAAACAGCCACTTCCGCACTGTAATTTTTGTCACTCGTTTGTCCGTATTGTTTCAGGGTCCCCCCTCCCCCAATGTGTTTTGCTCTCTCTAGTAGTCCCAGAGGGAGCAAAACACATGTGGAAAGGGGGGAGCCAAAGCAATAGGGACAAAAGAGTGACAAAAATAATAGTGTGGAAGTGGCCAAAAAGACATACACACAAGCTAAGATTCTCTCAGGGTACCACCCATGGACTGTTCATAAGCTATTTCATATTTTAGGCCTCTGATAATCCTCCCTTCTTATTACACTTTGCCTCAGTACTAAACCTCTCATTGGTCACCACATCGCTACACCTTACCTCCTACCCCACCCCTGCTTAGTGCACAATTTCCATTATGGATTGTCCCACAAGTATTCTGGATAGCAAATTCTACATCTATATGGAAAATCCCAAGAGACACAAAATATTTACAGGCCTTATTACGGTCGTTGTTTGCTTTGAGATAATTGTCTCTTATGGATTAGTACCTGATTTGTTTTTCCTACTTAATTTCTAGACAGGAAGTTTCTTTTGTTTTCCTAAATCAAAAAATAACTCCATTGGAAGGTTATAAAGTCCTGTGATATTTGCCCAGAAACGGCGCCCTGATCACTTGAGTAAATGTGTACTTTGGCATGTGTGTGTGCTGTCGCTAGGCCCTTGAACAAAGGAAAATATATGGAAGAGGTGGGTGTTATGCCTTTAACGTAAAGAGAATTGGATGCACAAACAATGGTTTTTGCTGATCCCCCTGGAAGAGGCAGGTATCTAATAAAAATAGAAAACTAATTGCTTTGCAGTAAACAAATCAAAGAGATTTGTCCGAAGCATGGAGAATATAAGAAACCAGGGTGCCTGAGTTCTGCTTTGGGTGGAACTAGAGTTGCCAGGTCCCCCCTAGTGGGGGAGGGGGGGATAGGTCTGCCAGCTCCAGGTTGGGAAATTCCTGGATATTTGGGAGTGGAGTCTGGGGAGGACAGGGACCTCAGTGGGTACAGTGCTGTAGAGCCTACCATCCAAAGCATCCATTTTCTCCATGAGAAATTATCTCCATAGCATCGAGATAAACTATAATTCCAGGAGATACTCAGGCCCCACCTGGAGGCTGGCATCCCTAGCTGGAACAAATACATTCTGTTGAGAGAGTGGGTGATACTGAACCCATAAGCCGCATTCAACACTACAGTTTTGAGCAGGGCTATTGTTGAGCAGGAACGCACAGGAATGGAGTTCCGGCAGGCTTCAGAGTTGGCCACGCCCACTACAGCCAAAACCTCTGCGTGCGTGGCTACAGAGGAAAGGCCTGGAGAGCGAGCCCTCCCGGCAACTCCAAGGCGGGTGGGCCAAGGGGCCTCTGGAAGGATCGTAGAGGCATTTAAATGCCTCCCCATGCCTTCCCCGGCCTGTCCAAGAGCCGGCTTGCCCAGGCTTCCTGCAGCTGCGGGGCGCCCGGGCAAGCCAAAAGGCATTTTAAACTGCCTTCCCTTCTCTCCATGGGCTGGCTTTCCCAGGCTCCCCACAGCCACGGGGCGCCCAGGCAAGCCAAGAGAAGGCATGGGGTGTGGCCTGATATGTTAATGAACTGTGGTGTCAGGGGTGTGGCTTATAATGCTAATGAGTTACTGCTGGGCTTTTTCTACAAAAAAAGCCCTGGTTTTGAGTATCTGCTGGGCTCCGGTCTGCCTCTAAGATTTCTTTCTAAGTGAACCAGCATGGTGCAGTGGTTAAGAGTGCTGGACTCTAATCTGGAGAACAGGGTTTGATTCCCCACTCTTCCACATAAAGCCTGCCGGGTGACCTTGGGCCAGTCACAGTTCTCTCGGAACCCTCTTAGTCCCACCTACCTCACAAGATGCCTGTTGTGGGGAGGAGAAGGGAAGGAGAGTGTAAGCTGCTTTGAGACTCCTTAAGGTAGCGAAAAGTAGGGTATAAAAACCAACTCTTTTTCTAAGATTTTAATGTTTATAAAAGTTTCCAAGCCTGGTTTTTAAAACATAGTTGGGGGAAAACACTGAAGCACAGTTAAAAGGTAAAGGTAAAGGTTCCCTTGCTCGAAAGCCAGTCGAATCCGACTCTAGGGTTGCGGTGCTCATCTCCGTTTCAAAGCCGAAGAGCCAGCGCTGTCCGAAGACGTTTCCGTGGTCATGTGGCTGGCATGACTAAACACCAAGGTGCACGGAACGCACAGTTAAGGGAAGGTAAAAAGAAGCACAAATTCACTAACTTTCTAAACCTTAATGACTTGAAAGCCCATCTATCAAAACAGCGCAGCTCCGCCACTTTCAAGAGTGTAAGCTATCTGCACTGGGCCCACCAGCAGTGATTTAGAATTCACATCCCTGCTGAGACATCTGCAGTGCTGTGGTAGACATAGACATATAACCAGCTTGCCCAACAGGTAGGTTTTCCCCGAGATCTGTCATGTGGTTACAGATCTACCAGGCGGGGCCTGGAGATCTCCTTGAATTACAACTGACCTCCTGACGACAGAGAGCAGGTCCATTGGACAAAATGGCCTCTTTGGAGGGTGCCCACTATGGCCTTATGCCCTGCTGAGATCCCTCCCCTCCCCAAACCCCAGGCACCCTAGGCTCCAGACCCAAATTCCCAGGAATTTCCTAACCCAGGGTTAGCAACCTTATATGGCTACCATGGGGTCCCATGAATAAGCCATCAGTGAAAATGTCATGCCAAGTGGTCTCAGTGGTCAATAAGATGCCTAATGGATTACAGAAAGAAAAAGTCACATGAGTCAGGACTCTTGTGTCTAGTACCACTTTTGACCATGGAGCTCGACTTGTTGAGAAGCAGCAGACAAGATGATGTGTCTGTGTCTCTTGCTATAGATCTGCTTCGTAGCTTGGATTAGCTCCTCACACTCAAGCAAATGCTTATCCCAGCCTCCCCTGAATGCGGAATGAAGATCCCCCACCCCACGCACCCAAGCTAGGAAATAACTTGGGGACTTGAAAATGTGTTGAGCTATAGAGCACACTACGGAATAAAAAGCCAAAGCCTATATATACCCTTTTGACCACCATATGTTAGCACAATTAAAGTTATCGCCTTTCTCAATCTTGAGTGCTTTATATTCACGAAGCAAGAGGGAAGCAGAATTCTCTATCAGACTAGATATTATTCTTGGCATAACACTGATGTGTTAATAGCTAAAAAATCAAGCACTTGGCCAGCATACGAAGATTCTTTAAACAGCACCAATAGCATAACAGGAGAATAACGTCTTTGTCAGTTTGAGTCATTGCTTGCCCCTCCTCCAACCACTTCACCCAATCTCAATTTTTTTAAAAAAAAAACGTAGGGAAATGTTCCTGGAAATAACATTATTTCCGATAATGAATCCTGGGTCAAAACAGTATTGTTCTCCCAATTTCTTTCCCTGGGAAATTCCAGTTTTGGTGGAGGCTTTTTAAATCATAAGGTTTACTCAGCTTTAACATTTAAAAAGCACAAGTTGTGCACTGAACTTCTTGTTTACGAGACCAGCTCAACCAAATGTTCAAGATGATCTCTGCTAGAACAGAAGATACCCCTAATCTTTATACACATGAAACATCACAGTTACTGGGCTTTCTGGCTCCACAGCTTCACTGCTCGTTTACAGCAGTGTTTGGAGAAGTTCTCGGCTACCAGAAAAGACATGAAAGGTTTTCCCTGGATCCCAAGTCCCCAAACCATAAAATAGTGGGACCTGACCAGAAATCACTAGTCATACTGTAAAGCAGTACTCTGAAACAGAATGAAAACTGGTGAGGAATGCCCGCCTCATTGAGCTTAATGAGAAGTTTGCTTGGTTTTCTCTTTCCAGGAGCCTCCAGAGATTGTAACATAGCTAATTGGACAGGTCTTGGTTTGATCAATGGAAGCAGAACAGCCTTAGCCCAGAGGCCGACATCAGATGAGACACTGGAAGATCCACAAGAAAACCTCCACAACATCCACAGAGCTAAAAAAAGAGCAGCTGCAGGGGGGCTCCTCATTTAGATTGGGGTCATGCAGTGGAAGGGGAGGGGAGGTTACCATTCAAGCATGGTTTCACCAAACTGAATGCTGCCATTGGTCTGTGGATGATAACAGATGGGAACACAAATTGGGAGCGGTTTTAACTGACAAAACCATGCTGGGACGAAGAGCTTAACCCTATCTCTCCTTCTCCGCCTGAATTGGGGCTGCACAGGGCTGCCATATCAATTTTAAAAAGCACTGGAAAGATCCTCTATCTCCAAGAGTCTCATCTACGGAGACCTTCAGCTAATTTCCTTAGACTTAAACGGGGCTTTGAGTGGCCAAACTGGATTATGCCATTTAGGTATAACACTGAGAGAGCTAGTTTTTTCAAAGGTATTTGCAGCATTTGAGTACCCACTGAATGTTTGTTTCTTTCTAGTGTCCAATATGTTTTCTCAATACAGCAACCCCATGATGCAGGTCATATGGAGATAAAGTGAGTTGCCCAAGGCTTCTGTGAGGGTCATGATTGAACATGAATTTGAAACTTCGTCTTTTGCCCCCCAACACTAGTACCATGCCATTCTTTGAAAGGCCAACTGAACTTAAGATTTAGAAGAGCAACCGATTGCGTTTTGTGATTATGCAGAGCCCTAACCCATAACCTAGCAGTCAGACTCCTTTACTGCATTGTTAACATCCCAGATGTTATTCTCTCAGATGGTATTCACTCTCTAGGCGGACAGATCCATAGAGGCACAAGAATTAAAGGTGAACCGAACCGCCACGGTGTCTTGGCCAAACTAAACATGATGGTGTCCTCCTCGTGGCCACCACCACTTTAAAGTCATTTAAAAATGCCGCAAGGGCCCAAGCAGTGGGGCACTCGTGTTCCCCCCACCTTTTTAAGTGTCAGAACAGCTGTGGGGTGTACATGTGCAGCCATTTCAGCACTTGACAAGGGGAGTGGAGGAGTGCATCAGCCTGCCACACTGCGGGCCCAGTCAGGATTGGGCCTTCACAGCATTTTTAAATGACTTTACAATGTCTGCAGCCATCGTCATGGCGGCCGCAAGGTTTGGTTGGAAGGTTGTCAAGTCCCCCCAGAAACTGGTGGGGGTGGGGGAATTCCTCCCACCTGGAGGCTGGCATCCTTATTTGGTCCCTAGAGCCCTCCACTGAGTGTGGGGTTCCCTTTTACAGCTGGTTTAATCCTATACAAAACAGATTCTCTCATATTTATACAGAGCCTTTCCCAGCAGGGGTTTCAAAGTCAGGAAAGCTTATTATGATTATCAAAGACTCCACCATTATGTAAAGAAGTATGTGCCATTCTTGACTGATGGGCTGTAGCTTGGGGCAGCAGGGCATGCATGAGGGTCCAGGTTTAGCATTTCTCTTCAGTTCAGCCATCTCTGTCTGCAGAGTTAGGAAAGACCCACACCTGGGACCTTGAGGGTGCTGCAACCTGCTGTTGAAAAAGGGGACCCTGCTGTATCATTAAACCATAATGTCGGCAATAGCATCTACAGAAAGGGACCTCCCAGAACACAGATGAGTAATATTTGCCAAGCACTTACCCAAGCATTCATTTTTGGGTTTTTTTGGCCAAAATATCTAAATGGAACCTCACCATTCGTCCCTGATTGCACACACGCAGAAACAGAGGCAATGCTCAGCTTTATAATCTGAAATAATTTGATGTGCCAATGAACCGGGACATACGCTACCCTGTTATCAATACATTAAATCGGAAGAATCAACGCCCTCTTATTCCACAGGAAATGAGGCCAGGCAAGCCTTCCCCAGGGTCAGATAAATTGAGAGGGCCTTCAGTGAACGAGTAACTGATACCAGTGCCACAACATTCAAGTTTAAAGTGGTATGAAACTGCACTCCCCCCCCCCCACCGAACATGCAGGATCTAAACGGCTTTCCTTCCTCTTGGTGGTGGCGAAGAAGCAAACACAAAAGAAAGTTTGGTCACTCGCTTTGTTTCTCAATGCAACTGATGTGCCCCATTTCAGTAAGGCAGGAGAGGTGATTCATCAGAGACACTGTGAAGTTTCATTATCCGTTTTTTCTCTCTCCCCCCCCCCACTCCTGAGAGCAGACAAAGTTCTCCCTCCCTCTCCCCTAGTTGCTGCTAAAATAAGAAGATATCAGCCAGCTCCCCTGGACGCGCCTCGGAGTCATAAATATTTTACAGAAACCTATTTTTCCACCTTCCAAGATTGCAGCTCTCCCAAGCAGGCAGACTCCCCCACCCCACCCCACCCCCACCCCCACGCAATCGGACTGCAATTATGATCCACACCATTCGTACACACTTCAGCCCTTGCACGCAGCCCCCAGAGGCTTTGATCACAGACAGCCAAGCAGCGGGGCTCTCTATTGCTTTGAAATCTTTTCCAGTCCGCTGCCAGAGGAGCTGACATTTCTAAATCACATCGGCCTGAAACTGACTATTCACTGCATCTCTCCAACTTCTGCCACCCTCCTCTCCCAAATCCTGTTGGGATTCCTTCATCCTCTGCGCACCCACGCACGCACACACACTCACCCCCCCCCAACAAAGCGTCACTGTAAGGAAGGAGAAAGCAGGGAGGGGTTCTGTACCTTGCTCTGCAGCCTGTCTCAGCACACTGGAAGTTAGAAGATAGAGGGCTGTCTGAAGCTCAGCCAAACTCAATCACACCCTCCTGTGAGCCAGCCCTACTCCTGACATCAGCACAAGGCGATTCTCTTTTGACTTCTTCTTTCCTTCAGCTTTTCATTGTACACGTTAAAGAAAAAAAAACACATCAGAGGGCAGGAAAGACTGGCAAAAAGACACGAGCTGCTTCCTCAAGATGAGAACCGGCCAACCACGGAGAGGGTGGGACTTGAACTCAAATTAGCATAGAGCTTTTAAAGAACACACCTATCTCTCCAAACCTCTTCCCATGGTACCTGGTGGAACTGTGGAAAGCTGGCTCCCGAGTTCTCTCCCCCTGGTTCTCCCTGTTCTTTTTCCACTTCCCTCACGTCCAGACTTAAATATCTGTAATAGTTTATTTTCATAAAGAATACACGCACAAGACAAGTTAAAGGGAGGGGGACTAGTTACATATAAAAATTCCTGGAGAAGACACAAACAAGTACAAAAGCATCCATCACAGTTCCCCTTGGAGCAGGGGTTTTCATGTTCAGGAACCAAGAGCACACCTGTACGTTGCAGGACATCCAAGGGGTATATTCTAGAGAACAAACCAGTTATGTGGAAAAGCCCTGGCTTAATGCCTAGCATGCACAAAGTCCCACATTCAATCCTGGGCATCTCCAGATTAAAAGATCTCCACTAGAAGGTATGGAGACACTGCTGATCTCAACAGGCAAGAATTACACTTCCCAAGGTTTCTGACAACCCTAAAAAGAACATGCGCAGTAGGGTCTAGAGCAGAACAAATTTTGAGTCCAGTGGCACCTTTAAGAACAACAAAGTTTTATTCAAAGTGTAAGCTTTCATGTGCAAAGCACACTTCTTCAGACAAATGGAACAAAATCTCCTCAAGGGTTATTTACAGGAAAAAAGAGGGTGAGAGGCAGCTGTTAGGAGGGGCCACTCAGAGCCAAGATGCATATGCAGAGATGAAATTGGATCAGGTGGCCAGTAAGATCAATGGATAGCAGCAAATTAGCACAAAAAGATGTGAGAATGGAGCTAGAGTCCAGCAGTACCCCCACAGACAAACCAGTCTCAACCCTGTGTGCATGGGAGGGTCTAGAGCAGTGATTCATAACCAACGTTGCAGGGCTCCAATGTACTGATCTACAAATGCTTGGAGGGCATTCATTTGGAAGCAAATGGGGACATGAGGGATTTTAGGCAGGCTGCTTCTCCCCACTTGCAATGGCTTCTAACAGTCAGCGAAGGGGAGTTGTTTCGTACTGCTCACCCCACGCTGGAAATAAAATCCTGTACGGAACTCAAGGTGGCCAACACAACTTCATGCGTTTATAAGTCCACACAGAACACTGGCTGGTTGCACCTCATACTGAGAACCCACTGCATAATCCACCTCATACTTCCCCTGTGGGAAAGACTGGCAATGGAAGACCAGCTGTCTTTCAAGGAACTGAGTGGAGAATCATCTCAATAAACTGCTATGGGGCTGTTCCAACCTTATCAAACATGACTACACTTTACATGACACAATCTTTCTGCATTTGGGTGGCATCAACAGCAGCTCTTCCTGTTCATCACAATAACACAACTTGAATAGCGTATTAAAGAACACTCCTTGCCACATTTATTTTGCACAGCCTCCTCCTATTGAGTGCTTTGAAAGCTGAAGGCGTTAATCTTGTTTCAAATGAGGTTGTTGGGTATTATTTTTTAATCTGCTCACTTTCCTTTATTAAATAGTGATTGAATATGTGAGCCGGTTTGCCACAAATCTAGACTGACAGCAGGCTCCACAGCAGTTGTGTGCAAAACATTATGCTGACAACTCCAACTTGGAAAATCCTTGGAGATCTGTGGTGGTCCACCCATTGAAGCTGCCATTTCCTCCAGGGGAACTGATCTCAGTAGTCCAGAGTTCAATTGTAATTCTGGGAGATCTCCAGTCCCCATCTGGAGGTTGGCAGCCCTATTTAAACATCGCTCCTGTGCATATAGCTGGCTCACTAAACATCCAAGAAATCCCAATGAGTTCAACAAGATTTACTCCCTTATAACTCAGTTTTGGAGTGCAGCTATATATCAGTTATTGCGGCCATGCAAGAAGGGATTCATCACAATCTCAGACTGCAATTTTACACATCCAAATTCCATTAATCTAGCTTGCTTCAGAGAAAATCACTGTTCTACTCAAATTCTTTGAGACTGCATGCACAAACTCATTGCTGCATACCATTCAAAGGCACACTTCATGTGCATGTCTCTGCAGAGTAATGGGCCTTGGACATAAAATCTGTGCTTGATTGTCCAAAGAGCTCAGCTCCCTGTTAAGCAGCTTCTTCTAGCAATTTGTTCTTAGGAGACAACAAACAAACTAGGAACTGATGATGACTCTCTGAAAACGTAATGTAGTGCTGAAACTAGAGTTGAGTGCTTAAGGAAATCTGGCCCTTGATAGGCTAAACAACTGCATTCCATATGCCATGCTCACTCCTTGGCTCGGGCAAAAGCTACACCCATTACTGTTATTTCTTTCTTCAACAAGGTTTTCCTTCTTGGCAGAAAGGTAAATCCAGCTGCTCAGCTGCCAGCAGCCACCTGCTGTTATGGGGAGGGGGGATTATGCACAAAAGCAGGTGAGCAATGAGCGGCTGCAGTTCTCCACCCCACAAACCAAATTTACAGACTCTGGAAAGCTGGCATATATATTTCCTAAATAAATAGGGAAGGACATTTCTGGCTCTCTGCTGCAGTGCTGTCTGCATATATTATGTACCTCTATTTTATGATAGATGATGATGATAGACAGACACTTTTCTTCCCAATGGACACCCAAAACAGCTTACAGCATTCTACCCTCCATTTGATCCTCACAACAACTCCCCCGTGACTGGCCCAAGGTCACCCAACAGACTTCCATGGTGGAGTAGGGGTTTAAACTGAGATCCCCAGATCCTAGATTCCATTTGCCTAGAGGTGAAAGAGTGCACCAGAATTTTGTTGCCTCTTTTAAACCGAGCATGCTAAATAAGGTAGTCTGTATCTTTAATTTATTTCATTATAAACTAGCATATGCAAATGAGAAATGCTCCAGGGTGGGATAATTCTGTGACTGGCAACACTACTGTGTGTTCCGGCATTATTTATTTATTTACTGTATTTATAGTCTGCCTTTTTCACTGAGACTCAAGTCAGATTACACGGTGTAAATCAATAACAGTCCATGCAAAGACATATCTAACAAGCACAGTGTAGGTCAATACAACCTATATGAGGAGACATCGAATGAACTATGTGCTAGAACCAGGATGACCAAAATCTGAGTGAGCACAACATACTAAGCATGATACAGAGTGTGGATATAATGAAGAAAAGTGGTATTATGGCAGCAGAAGACAGAGGAAATGACAACAGTATGTGCAGCAAACTGATAATATGTCCTTCCTGTACATAGTGGTATAATCCACAGTCCCTTTCCCTTCAGAAAGTGTCTTCCTGTACTATTCCATTATTGTGTAGGCCAATTACCCTCATAGAAAAGCTCTCCTGAACAACTCCATTTTACGTAATTTGCAGAATGACAGGAGCGTTGTAGCCTTGCTGACCTCCTTAGGCAAACGGTTTCACAAGGTGGGGGCCACAAAAGAGAAAGCATGGATACAGGCAGTAGTCGATCTTGTCCGTTTGCAGGGTGGCACCTGCAGAAGGCCCTGAACGGATGAGCAGAGCTGTCATGACAGAACATAGGAAGAGAGACAGTCCCACAGGTATGAGGGTCCAAGGCCATGCAGGGCTTTGTGGATTTCCGGGTGAAATATACATAATGCCATGCTTCCCAATTTCCTATCCCCATGCGCATAAGCATATCTCAATAGGATTATAATTTATATATGCATTTGTCCATTATTAGCTCTGTGTGTGTAGCATGGCCTCAATGTAATAAAAATAATTTAATCAGTGTCTCAAGATGAGGGTGTCAGCGTCTACAACTGTGATGAGGTATAGGAACACGCATCTATGTATTGGCACTCCTGACTCAGTGAGCCTGTGTGCTTTTCAATAAATACTGTGTGCATGAATCAATTCATCCATGTGGGCGGGTGTGGTCTACGTGAACGTCAAACTGTGGCTGTCTTCTGCAACTGAGCGCATATGTACTCACTGACATACTGGTTGTTGTTTTTTTCTTTAACTCTCATATCCCATTCCATCAAGCTCAGAAACAGTAACAACAATGGAAAAGAAGTGTGAATGCACACAAAAGCTTATTCCTAGCATAAAACTTTGTTAGTTTTAAAGATGCCACTGGACTTTGTTCCAATGGAAAAGGCTGTAAAACATTTTTAAAAAAAACTTCTGTAGCCTAGAACTACAAAACAGAAACCAGAAATACTTTTTCAAAACTCCTATCTATCCTCCATCGTACAATGCTTGTCTTTTACTGTTTCTAGAATATAACTAAATTCATACCACGGCAGTTTCCACAAAGCAGATTCCAGAACTAGAGACGGCTTTCTTTCCATTTTGATCTTGCCTTTCTCACCACAAAACAGCGACTCCAGGCAGCTAGTTAAAAGGAACATGATCACAAAGCTATAAATGGGGGGGGGGGGATCCCCAGCAGTCTGCATTACCACTACTAAAATAAATAAACTAAATCTGAAATACTGGTCTACATAGAAATGTTTCTCCTGTCTTCAAGAAAGGAGGACTGAAGTGTAGTGAGTCTCAATCACCAGTTGGGACAACACCATTAGAATGCCTTGCTAACACCCCTGAAGCTTAAGGGCCTGGCCTGAGGGAACACAATGCTGTAAGCTAAGCAGGGGCAGGTCTGACCAGTACCTGGCTGGGAGAAGCAGACGATGCTGCCTGGAACACCACAGAAGGCAGTGGTATAAACACTCAGTAGCTTCTTGGTCAAATTCCTCACAGCTTTTCATTGGTAGGAAGGTTCCTATAGGTTAAGGGCTGCCTTCAGGTTTGCTTGGCTCAGATCTCTTTGCATACCTATGCCACACCTATAACCTCGTAGTTGAAGGATCAAACAAAGGCCTGAAGGTGCCAGATGAAGTTCCATCACAAGTCTGGGCTGGCAAATATGTGGTTGCAGAACCATCTTGGAACACTCCGTATGCCGTTCTGAGCTTCTTAAAGGAACGACAAGATTAGAGTCTGATAGTACCTTGGAGAGGAAGAAGATTTCAACGGTATAAGCTTCCGAGAGTCAAAGCTCCCTTAATCAAAGCTGTCAAGAGTCAAGGGTCCCTTCAACTGACAAAGGGAGCTCGGACTCTCAAAAGCTTACATTAAGGTGTTATTGGACTTGAATCTTGTTCTTCTCCTGCAGACCAACACAGCTGTCCACCTGAAGCTATCTTAGAGGAAGGGTGGGACAGTGTAGGGTGTAGATTAGGATGTTGGATTAGGATCCAGGAGACCCAGGTTCTGATCCCTTCTACGTCATGAAGCTTGCTGGCTGACCTTGGGCCAGTTGTTTTCTCTCAGCCTAACCTACCCCACAGGATTGTTGGGAGGATAAAATGGAGGAGAGGAGAATGGTGTACACTGCCCCTGAATTCCTTGGAAGGAGGACAGGACAAAAATATACCAAATAAGTAATGCAACCTGTATTTACCAGAATGCTTTAAGGTTAAACACGGTTAACTTCTCTGCCAAACCAGGCATAAGGATGGTGGGAAGAAAGGTAGAGTATTCACTTGCGGGGAGAATGCGTAACACCACTGCTCTTCCCAACCCCTTAACCACAGTTAATGGACAGCTCAAATATCACATATCCCCGGGTCAGATACATACGTTTCAACATTGGCCTCTCGGCATAGCCTACAGAACAGACTGGCTGTAAGTCACAGATCTTTTTTAGCCCTTCTTTTGCAACCCTATTTATGCCGCAAGAAACCACAGCTGCTTCCATGACACTGTTGACAAGTGAGCTTGCAACGGAAAAGTGAAAGGCTTGAAAAAGGCAAGGCTGCTTCCATGACACTGTTGACAAGTGAAAGGCTTGAAAAAGGCGAGAAGCTGCACTTCTCATTCCACCCACCCACTCCTGGAGCAGATGCTTCTAAGGGCAGGTTATTCAATTTCCGTTACTATCTCTGAGGATACAGGATTTTAACAGCCGCGCATACACACAGAACAAGGGATGCCTCGATGATGGAGGGGAACCACTCCACCCACCCCCTGGCTGACTGTGTAACGAACGCTGCATCTGGAATTTCCCCTCTCTCGAGGTTGCAGATGTTTTCTCCGCCAGTTAAATGTGCGTGGGCGGGAGGTGTTTGGTGCTGCGGTTTACACAGAGTCTCTCGCACACATTTGCTCCCAGCCTACTCTGCAGTTGCATTTCTAGATTCAATTACCATCATTAGCTAATTAATCCTTCCAGCCCAATATCTCAGAGACGGGAATATGTCACTGGTTTACCCTTTCTCTCCAAAGGACTCCCCCCCCCAACCTACTAAAAGCAAATGATGCTCCAACTGCGAACCAGGCTATGAAAACGCCAGGTGCAATGAACAGAGGGCTGCGTTTGGACATGGCAGACCCAGAAACAAATACCTCCCAGCTATTCAGCCTCCTGGGCAAGTCATGGCCTCTCAGCCTAACTATTTTGCAGGGCTGTTGTAAGAATAAACAAGACTAAATAGAACCCAAGGGCTCCTCAACAAGGAAGGAAGCAAACTCCAAAGGCAAAGCTGAACGGTTTTTGCAGCCAAATGGAAAGAGGAATGACTGAGAAGGGCTTCCTAAAGCCATTCTAATCAGGAACACAGACAGGTAAATATTGCAAAGCTCCTAGTAGAAGCCAAAAAGAGAGAAATTGCAAAGGCAGCCTCATTTTACATTCAGACCAGGACAGACCGGTAATGTAGAATAGGCACAGGATACCAAATCTGAAACATCAGATATAATCTCATTTTGTATGGCATTTACTTTTAGCCCTCTATCTATCTGGGTGTTCTGTGATTTTGTTTTCTGTTTACTCTGCATGCTCACTGGTCTATAGTCTACTGTATGTTTGTATATGTCTAGAGAGTCTTTGAATTATGAGGGAAGGGAGGGGGCTCTTAAGGGAATACACAAACCCCACCAACTCCCCCCCACACATAGCTTTCCAGAAAGCATCGGCTAAGGTGACTGCCACCTCATAGTTAGAGCATAGCACCTGTTCTGTTTCAGTCTACTTCAAACAGCCCATGGAGGTTGCTGTCTAGAAAAACACCTTGAATTGGGCCCAGGAGGGGGGGAAAATGGAAAGCAGAGTAGCTGGGATAACACTGGCTTTATATGATCTCCATGGTGGGTCCTAGCTAGGACACTTATTTATTTATTTATTTATTTTTGCACACTAGGCGAGGCTAGCTTGTGCCCCCCCCTCCCCCAAGCTGAGTCAATATGAGCTGACCTTAGTGGGGAATCATGCCATGCAGTCCCCCTTCCAAAGCAGCTCTTTTCTCCAGGAGGAGTGGCACATATGTTTTAAACAAATAAACCAGTGATTGATGTAGTCTGGGGAACCGTTGTAATTCCGGGAGATCTCCAGCCCCCACCTGGAGTTTGGTAAGCCTAGCCCTGATGACTAATCCCCCCCCCATTGACAGGGAGTGTGTTCAAATACACAACCAGTTCTTGTGCACAAGGGGCAGCAGTGAAGTCCAAAGTCAGTTTCTACTGGTTGAGTAACTTGGGTCTTTGTGGAACAGAACCAAATCCAAGACGATAGTCCAGAAATCACACACACACTGGGCAACAGCTTCTTGGCCCAGCCCTGGTGCTGGAAGGCCCCTTGGAGCAGAAGCCCCATCATCTAAGGGGCAGAGCGCAATACCTGAGAAACCTCCCTGGCCCCTCCCTAGAAGGGGAAGCTGAGGGGGGTTGTCCTGCTGACCTGGATGTCCAACAGAATCCCTGGAGGATTTGGAAAACAGCAACAGTCCAGCAGCGCCTTAAAGACTAACCAACGGGGGCTTGGTTGCAGAGGACTCCTTTGCCAGCGGGGCGGCCATTTCCTCTTCCCTCCATGCCTCGGGGTCGAGATCAGGCTGCAGGCCCTGGCCGGGAATGGTTTCAGCGATCGTTTATTTTTTAAAAAACCTGTCCCCTTATCTCCCGACTCTCAAGAAGGCTTGCGGAAACCACATTTAACATCGAGGGAGAGAGGAGCTGCCGCCGCCTCCGATTGAGGCTCTGCCCAGTTCCCTGTTTCCAGCCTTGGCCAGCTGGGTGTCCCGGCCTGTTTGCCTGCCCCTCCCCCCCGTCCACTTCTGGTGGAAGACGGCCGTCTCCTCGTGCGCGTTCCGTTCCTTCTCCCCCCGTGGAGCCAAGTCCATGCACCCCCACCGGCCTGTCTTTCAGGCTCCAGACCAGAGAAGGCGCCCGGCGGTCCAGCCCCAAGTCCTTCGGCAGCAGGGAGGTGCCTAAGCAAGCCCGCCGCCGAAATGCAAGATTGGTTTCCATTTTATGGTGTGATGCCATTTCTCGTCCGCCTTTCTCACCTGGGCTCCAGGCGGACAACATGGGGGGAGTCCACACAATCGACTGACTCAGGGGGCGCGAGGCAAAGCAAGCCGGCGGGAAGGGGCACGCTGTGGAGCAGGCGCCCAGAAAGCCATGTTGGGGGTGGGCGGGTGGCGGCAGGGGCCTCGCTGCGCCCCTGGGAGATCTGCGCCTTAGGCCATCTCCCTAGTTGGCCTAGTGAAAGAGCCGGCCCTGGCTGTGAAAGGGGAAAGGGGGCATTGCCTACAGTGGTCATCACTGACAGACAGATCACAAAGGGGCAGAGAAAGCAGCAAGTGGGCACCATTTCTGTCTGGTTGCATTCTGCTTGCTGTTGCTTCCATGGCAGAGGCACCTTTTCCTGTCTGGAAGCAGCCTAAATGTCACCAAGGTCTGTGAGATGCAGGGACAATGCAGAGACCAAAATACCCTCCAAAGCCACAAACCTGATCGTTCAGGAGGCATGTCACCCCATCAAAAACAAGTGAAATACCCACTCCTATGTCATCAACCTGAAGAACTATGGACGGAGGTTCGTGACATTATACAGCAATCACCACGATCCCAATGAAAAAGAAATGCAAGAAAGCAAAGTGGTTTTCTGATGAGGCTTTACAAATAGCAGAGGAAAGAAGGAAAGCGAAAGGCAAAGGCGAAAAGGAAAGATTTACCCAACTGAATGCAGATTTCCAGAGAACAGCAAGGAGAGATAAGGAGGCCTTCCTGAATGAACAGTGCAAAGTAATAGAGGAAAACAATAGAATGGGAAGGACTAGAGATCTCTTCAAGAAAATTGGAGAAATAAAGGGAGCGTTCCATGCAAAGCTGGCCATGATAAAGGACAAAAACGGTAGGGACCTAACAGAAGCAGAAGAGATTAGGAAAAGATGGCAAGAATACACAGAAGAACTATACAAGAAAGACCTCGATGTCCTTGACAACCACGACGGTATAATCACTGACCTCGAGCCAGACATCCTGGAATGTGAAGTTAAATGGGCCTTAGAAAGCATTACTAACAACAAAGCTAGTGGAGGTGATGGTATTCCAGCTGAGCTATTCAAAGTCTTAGAAGAGGATGCTGTTAAAGTTCTGCACTCCATTTGCCAGCAAATTTGGAAAACGCAACAGTGGCCACAGGATTGGAAAAGATCAGTATACATTCCAATCCCAAAGAAGGGCAACGCCAAGGAATGTTCAAACTATCGCACAATTGCACTCATATCACACGCTAGCAAGGTCATGCTCAAGATCCTACAAGCTAGGCTTCAACAGTACGTGGATAGAGAACTACCAGAAGTACAAGCTGGGTTTCGAAGAGGTAGAGGAACGAGAGATCATATTGCCAACATTCGCTGGATTATGGAGAAAGCAAGAGAGTACCAGAAAAATATCTACTTCTGCTTCATTGACTATGCTAAAGCCTTTGACTGTGTGGATCACAACAAACTATGGCAGGTCCTTAAAGAGATGGGAGTACCAGACCACCTCACATGTCTCTTGAGAAACCTGTATAAGGGCCAAGAAGCGACAGTTAGAACCGGATACGGAACAACTGATTGGTTCAGCATAGGAAAAGGAGTACGACAAGGATGTATACTGTCACCTTGCTTATTTAATATATATGCAGAGTACATCATGCGAAATGCTGGCCTGGATGAATCACAAGCGGGAATTAAGATTGCTGGGGAAAAGATCAACAACCTCAGATATGCAGATGATACCACTCTAATGGCTGAAAGTGAAAAGGATCTAAAGAGCCTCTTGCTCAGAGTAAAAGAGGAGAGCGCAAAAGTGGGCTTGAAGCTCAACATCAAAAAAACTAAGATCATGGCATGAAGAGTCAGACTCGACTGTGCGACTGAACAACAACAATGTCATCTTTATTCCACATCAAAGCATTTATCTCTTGTCTGGATTAAGTATCAATTTATTTTCCCTAATCCACTCATTTACTGACTATAGGTACCAGTTCAGCACTTCTACTATCTCTCTCAGTTTTGCTGGAAAGGAGAGACAGGGCTTTCTGTGCTCCAGTTCTCTGGATAATCTGAGTGGCTTCATGTAGATATTAAAAGCCAAGGGGACAAGATAGACCCCTGCACCACCTTCTGGGACCTACCCTCCAGGAATAAATGGAGCCAAGCATAACACTGATACATCCAGACCCATCTCTGCTAGGCAGTCTAGAAGAATACAATGTTGATAGTATGAAAGGGCACAGAGAAGTACCTGAGAACCACAGAGATATACTTCCCCTGTCAACTGGCCACCACTGAACATCGAAGAGGGGAATCAAGGCAATTTCTATACCATAATTAAATCTGAATCCAGAATGAACAGGATCCAGATAATGTTTCATCCAAGAAAATGGAGTTGCCTGGCAACCATCCTTTCCAGAACCTTCTAGAAGAAAGAGGTTTGACCCCACTCTATTATTATTGAGATCTGTGCTCTCCAAAGAAAGCTTTTTCAATAAAAGTCTAATAATAACCTGCTTTAAGGCTGATGGAATTACTCCTTCTTTCCAAGGAACTATTTATAATTGGCATAGTCCATTGTGCCAAGACCGTCTTGGCCAATATCATGAACCACGAAGGACACGGATTGAGGCAGCAGGCTGCATTTCTTCAAGAATATTGTCCATATCCTCAGGAACAATTAATTGAAAAGCATCCATAAAAATCCTGACAAGCTGGAATCTTGGGAACATCATCTGTTTCGTTGTTAAAATGAAGTCCAAGTCAAAATCATTGTGATTTCACCTATGAACTTCCTAGCAAGCTGGTCACAAAAAGCTGTTAAGGATTCTGTAATTTCTCCCAAGAGGGCGGATGTAACAAGCCTCCTACCACCTTAAACAGGATCACTGGATGATGCTGTTCAAACACAATGGTAGCAAAGAAGTATTCCTTTTTCAGTTCTACAGAGCAGGCTTTCAAGTGGGCTCTGTGTGAATAGCAGTCCAAGTGCTGGACTGGGGTCTAGGACAGCCAGGTTCAAGTCTCCATTCTGCCATGAAGTTTGCTGGGTGACTCTGGGCCAGTCAATCTCTCCCATACTAATCTAGTGAGGGGCACAAAATAATGTATACTGTCCTGAGCTCCCTGGAGGAAACCAATTTAAAAATGTTATTGTTGTTGTTCAGTCGCACAGTCGAGTCCGACTCTTCGCGACCCCATGGACCAGCTCCCGCCAGGCCCTCCTGTCTTCCGCTGTCCTCTGAAGTTTGCTCAATTTCATGTTCGTTGCATCTATGACACTGTCTAACCATCTCATCCTTTGCCGTCCCCGTCTTCTTTGACCTTCAATCTTTCCCAGCATCAGGGTCTTCTCCAGTGAGTGCTCCCTTCTCATTTGGTGGCCAAAGGATTTGAGCTTCAGTTTCATTATCTGGCCTTCCAGGGAACAGTCAGGGTTGATTTCTTTGAGGATTGACTGATTTGTTCTTCTTGCAGTCCAAGGGACTCTCAAGAGTCTCCTCCAGCACCATAGTTCAAAAGAATCTATTCTTCGGCGCTCGGCCTTCCTTATAGTCCAACTCTCACAGCCATACATGACTACTGGGAATACCATTGCTTTGACCATGCGGACTTTTGTTGGCAGGGTGATGTCTCTACTTTTTATCATGCTGTTTAGGTTCGCCATCACTTTCCTCCCAAGGAAATCTTTTAATTTCATGGCTGCTGTCACAGTCTGCGGTGATCTGGGATCCCAGGAACGTGAAGTCTGTCACTACTTCCACGACTTCCCCTTCTATTTGCCAAGGAGTGATGGGGCCGGATGCCATGATCTTAGTTTTTTTGATGTTGAGCTTCAAGCCCACTTTTGCGCTCTCCTCTTTTACCCTGAGCAAGAGGCTCTTTAGGTCCTCTTCACTTTCTGCCATTAGAGTGGTATCGTCTGCATATCTGAGGTTGTTGATCTTTTCCCCAGCAATCTTAATTCCCGCTTGTGATTCATCCAGGCCAGCATTTCGCATGATGTACTCTGCATATATATTAAATAAGCAAGGTGACAATATACATCCTTGTCGTACTCCTTTTCCTATGCTAAACCAATCAGTTGTTCCATATCCGGTTCTAACTGTCGCTTCTTGGCCCTTATACAGGTTTCTCAAGAGACATGTGAGGTGGTCTGGTACTCCCATCTCTTTAAGGACCTGCCATAGTTTGTTGTGATCCACACAGTCAAAAGCTTTAGCATAGTCAATGAAGCAGAAGTAGATATTTTTCTGGTACTCTCTTGCTTTCTCCATAATCCAGCGAATGTTGGCAATTTGATCTCTAGTTCCTCTACCTCTTCGAAACCCAGCTTGTACTTCTGGTAGTCCCTTTCACTTTCCTTCTTTCCTCTGCTATTTATAAAGCCTCATCACAGCCACTTTGCTTCTTGCATTTCTTTTTCTTTGGGATGGTGGTGATTGCTGCCTCCTGTACAATGTCACAAACCTCCATCCATAGTTCTTCAGGCACTCTATCTATCAAATCAAGTCCCTTAAACCTATTCTTCACCTCTACTGGATATTCATCAGGGATGCAATCTAGGTCAAACCTGAATGGCCTAGTGGTTTCCCTAATTTTCTTCAGTTTAAGTCTGAATTTTGCAATGAGTAGCTCATGATCTGAGCCACAGTCAGATTACTTTATAAATAATCTGCATTCATTTGGATTTCACCCAAGTTTCCATCCATCATGGTTCTAGTTGCCACCTCTGATGCTCCAAATCCCTGTCGTGGTACAAACCAAAGGGTTAAATGTGGAGAGGTGAGGGGCAGAGACTGCTCAGGAGCAATTATGTCTATAGCATAAGGAGTTTCTGTATTCCAGGGGTCCACTGGCTCTTTGGCCCAACAGCTAACCATCTCAGAAAGAAAACCCCCAACAGGTGACAAGAAAGCATCTGGATCCACCCTTCTCTGAGAATGAGTCATCCTAACAGGCCTCCCCTGAGCCCCGCCCTGAATCTAAACCCTACCTGGCAATGGAGTTATACTAATCCCCCCCTCCAAATCAGATGACTCCAACCATGCTTCAAACACCCAATCAGGTATATGTAACTCAGAATCACCTGAGATAGACCCCAGTTGTTGTGGCAGCTATGAAACCTTGAGCTGCTCCTACCAATGACCCCTCAGCATGGATGCTGACATCACCCAAAACTAACGGCCTCAGAGTCATACACACAGAGATCAGCCTGGGTAGCTCAGGCAGGTAGACTATTAGGCAGCAGGGTAGACAGTGCACCAACAGAATCCCCATTCTTCCTCACTAATGTACAAGCCCTCAAAATCTGGAAATTGCTGTTCAACACACTGTTAGGGATTTCTATGTATATTGCAGAGTTAATAAACGCAGCAGAACACTTGTATTAGCTTTTTTTAAAGATGCTTTACTAATGAAGGAGGATAAACTGGGAGTTGAAATAACAAAAAATACAGGAAAATCATCCTGTCTAGCTGCTCTATCCTACATCTGTACTTAGAGACTTCTAAACTTCATTTGAGGACGAACTACAGGAGAAGAACAGGAAGCAATAAAACTGAAACCCAATGCTTACTCTCTAGTCCACCCCCAAAGTATTAATTACCCAATTGGAGAATCCCAATGCTAACTAATTATGCATTTTGTCACCTTGCTCTGGCAGCAAATACATGCAGACTTGGTCACTGGGTCTCTAAAGTTAAACTAAGATATCACCATGCATAAACAAACAATACATTATTTCATGACTACAGAGAGAGAACTTGTAAATCCCAACACACACCCGGGCACGGAGACTGAATCTTCCTAGACCATGGCAACTCCATCCCCCTTCCCACCATGTCTGACTTGTTATTGTACAGAGAACACTGGCAGGCACTGTTGTGAAAGCCCTCTCCCTTCTTCATTCAACCAAGTCTCAGGTCAAAATCCCAAGGCAGCAGCTTTGACACCACATATTTCCTCTGTACTACCATTGTGAGGAGCACATTCCCACCTGGGTCAGGGGGGGTGGGGAATCAGCAATGCACCTAGGTTCTGAAGATTTTTTTACAGCCCTGTGTAGAACTGCTCCCCAAAAAACTGTCCCATCGCATTAAAACTGCAAGAACATGTGAAGAAGTATTGTCAGCGTCTAACGTGCCAACCAGTGTTCCCTCTAAGCTGAGTTAGTGTGAGCTAGCTCACAGTTTTTTAGCCTCCGGCTCACACATTTTTGTCCCAGCTCAGGAAGGAGGGCTCCAAAGCAAACTAATTTATACAGCAGCCAAATCACTCGCTCACAACTTTAGCGCCAGTAGCTCACAAAGTAGAATTTCTGCTCACAAGACTCCACAGCTTAGAGGGAACATTGGTGCCAACTGTACCTACTTGTTCACAAAAAGCCTGAACATCATTTGGAGACGATGAAAGTCTTTGGACTGGCATTTGGTTATCTGAGGGTCAAGCAAACAGAATTCTTATGTTAATTAACTATGTCTGGAAAAAGGTTTATATCTTTTATTATAGGTTGGTTTTGAAACTCATCCATTCTTGGTCTTTTCAGAAGACCAAGGAAACTAAATACAAGCAAACCCACCTTGCATTCTGCAAGCTTAAATACACTCCTGTCACTGCAAAGTCCTCCTCCCCCAGTCCAAGGCTGGTTGATATATGTGAAGAGGGAACTCCCACACATCTGCATTCCACCCATCATTTTTGGCTTGGCTTGCTCTTAGCTAGTTATTTACGGGATACACTTTTTGCCACAAGTATCGAACATCTGATGTCAAAACACTCCAATTTCAGACTTGTCTCACATATGTTCTAAATCTCAGCTTTCAATTTGCTGGGAAACTCCTTAACAATATGTATGTAAGAAAATGCACACCCTTTGGTCCTCTTTTAATTGAAAGCATGATTTTAATCAGGATGAAGAGAGCTATAAAAAAAGGTTGTAATTGTCACCTTGCCTACGCCCTTTCCGTTTACTTTCCAGACACACCCCACAAGGGTGAAACCATAGTCTACATACCACTAACGTCAGCATGGTGACTGAATCTTCGCATAAAATGAAGTAGCAATGTCCCCTCCATCCCATTGTCTCTTTAATCACCAGTTAGATTGTACAATTAATCTGCTTATTACTATGACCTGATAGGAAACATTTTACTACCTTGTTTCCTTGTTTGGTACCTCAGTAAATGCTAGAGCCATCCTCTCATCTCAGAACCTGAACAACTTGGCACAAGCAGAAGGTACAGAAATTCAACCCTATTGCCGAAAATAGCATGTGAACAAAAGAGAGAAAGGTGCTGCTCTTATCTCCCTTAGGGATCTAGGGCTATGTGTACACACACCAGACGCACAGGATGTTCGGGGTTGCTTTGCTGTTACTTAATACTTTGCAGATATTCAAGTGAAATGTCCTACTTGCTCTGCACCTGAAAGACCTCAATGTGCTATAACTGAGAAGTCAAGGAACTCATTGAGATGGGCAAATTTATTTATAAGGGTAGAGCCCCTTCATGCCTGAGTTATCATGGGATTGCACATATACTATATTCGGTGTTCTTACAATGAGCATCCTTTGCAGAGATGCAATATTATCTCCTCATGAGACTTCTGTGTTGCTTGCAAGCTGAAGATGCTTGCTGGTATTCTCACAAGCATCCTCTGTAGAGATGCAATATTATCATCTCATAAGACTTTTGTATCACTTGCAAACTGAAAATACTTGCTAAATGATCTTGGCTGGCTGGAGGATTACTGGGGTAATCAAGGGTCAGTTATGATGTGAAGAGAAGGAGCACCCCAGTTCTCAACATCTCAGGCAGAGGGAAGAGAAGATGAAATAAAATCAAAATGATCAGGCAAGAGGAAAGGTGGTTAAACAACTCCCTCTTTCCAGTCCTTTATCCACCCAGGGAATACAACTTGCCATGGTGAACCCTAAAGTACTGTTATTTAGCACCAAGTCAATCTAGCCTAAAACAATGGTCATCTAGGATTTAACCCTGGAAGTTGGGCTCGCCTAGCTTGTGTTACCAAGATGTGGCTCAATGAGATGGGTGGTGTGAGCCTCCCACAGACGTGTCCAGTTAGATTCTTGGTACAGCACCAGCATAGGAAGTGGAATTGCAGCCATACTGAATATTCCATCTCCCTTTCCTGTTGCCCTATGTAGCAGAGCTGAAATTATGAGTGTTTGTGCCAGGTAGTAGACAATAAGAGACAGAGCAGTGATTCTAGGCTTGGTGGATCTGGGTGGTCAATCCTACACCAACAGACATGGTTTTCCCAGCCATCCTAAAGAACTTGGAAGTGAGTTTTTGCAGCTGTCTAGGCAATCAATGAAATTGCTGAGCAGTTGGGTTAGACTGGATAAAAGGAAGTCCTTCTTAACCCAAAGAGTGATTAACACATGGAATTCACTGCCACAGGAGGTGGCGGCGGCTACAAGCATGGACATCTTCAAGAGGGAATTAGGTAAACATATGGAGCAGAGGTCCATCAGTAGCTATTAGCCATAAGGTATAGATAGGATCTCTCAGTCTGGGGCAAGTGATGCCCTGTATTCTTGGTACTTGGGGGGGGGGGTCAACAGTGGGAGGGCTTCTAGTGTCCTGGCCGCACTGGTGGACCTCCTGATGGCACCTGGTATTTTTGGCCCACTGTGTGACAGAGTGTTGGACTGGATGGGCCATCAGCCTGGCCGAACATTGGCTTCTTATGAGAGACCTCCTTAAAAAAAACCTTCACTCAGCCTAATCATTTGCCTAACTGTCAACCAGCAGTTAATCTTCCATTTTGGTACAAGGAATGAGGTGGTTGCCCAGCTCCAGACATTCGCAGATTATGGGTGCGTTCAGATGGGGCGTTTCAGCCAGCATAAACTATACCGGTTGGAACCGGTGCAGTTTATGCCGGCTGAAACGCGATCACACTTACCTCCTGTCTGCGGAGCCCATCGCTGTATGCCCACTGTATGCCCACAGCGGGCATCGGCGGTTTGTTTGTTTGTTTTTTAACACAGTTTGTGCATGCGCATAGGCAACCATCCACAGAATGGCGATCTTCACGCATGCGCAAAACACCCCGTCTTACATTTAAAGTTTAAAGGTAAGAACTTACCTTTAAGGACTTACCTTTAAGGACTTACCTTTAAAGTTTCAAGAGCAAAGTGGCCTCCCTGATGTCCTGGACTCCTCTAAAAGTTAAACTAAGGACCTTTTCTTTTCTTTTTTAAACAAACGCCAGGGCAAAGCTTCACCCAAGCGCATATCGCCGACCTAAAAAAAAAATGGTGGGCGAAAATCAGAAGCCTCGGGCTTCCGAACGGAAGTGGCTCTACAACGTTGGAGAGCGATCAGACGGGGGGGGGGGGTAAAGCGATTACAACCGTTGCACTCAGGATACCACCACTTGGGGACCTAGTGGCAGAATACAACGGTTTAAAGCTCTTTGCAATGGTTAGGGACGGAAGGCAGATGTTCGCCGTGTGAACGCCGGGAAGTACACCGATTCCAACCAGCACCTATACCGTTGCAAATGCCCCGTGTGAACGCACCCGGTGTGTATTATCTAGACTCATTTCAATTTGTTTTTTGGCCCAGTTAGGGGACTGAAACTGCTTTGATTCCCTGGTAGATCAAACTAGCTAGGAGACAGACTGTGGATACCACTCTGCTGATTCCCCTGGACTTTTCAATGGCATCTGATACCTTCAACCAACATAGCCTTCCACATCTCTTAGCAGGCAGAGCAGTGAGATTGCACTCCAGCTGTTCTGCTTCTACCTGACAAATCATTTCCAGAAAGTGGGACACAAGGATTTTTGCTCTGTTGGCTGCTTTTTAAAAAAATCACATTTGAATGGCATGTACCTCAAGCTTTATTTTTATTCTTGTCTGTTGTTTTGTTTTTATAGATGTTTTATTGTTTTTACTGTAAACGGCCCTGAGTAGGACTTTTGTGGAAAAGCGGCATAGAAATATCTGAAACAAATCAAAACATACATTTAAAAGAAAACAGACCGTGTACTTAAACTTCCTGCTCGGGTGGGGCCGAAGAAACCAGTTGGGCAACTGGAACTCAGCCAACAAAAGAGACAAAAGAGTTTTTGCAGCTGTCTGGCAACGAGAAGCCATGAGGGGAGGGGGACATCTAAGGGCGTGCTGTTTTTTTTCAGGGGAACCAAAAGTACTTTAAAGACATCATCTATTAATCTGGATGTCTGTTTCCCGCCTATATGTCCAGTGTGAACATCTGTAACTTGTATAACCTGGCCACATTTCAAAAACAATATAATCATCCTCCCAAATACAAGAAAATTAACCTTGTCAAAGGCTGCACCTAGAATTTCCTGTTGCTTAGTGAAACAGTATTGATCTTCTTTACAGCATCTCTCAGCTTCGATGGATTCTGACTGGCTGTCTGATTCTAATGCAGCCACTCTCCTCCCTGACACAGTTTTGCTCCCTCTCTTTAGGTAAAATATTTTGTTCACTTCCCCATGGGAATGAGAAAACATCCCCCTTGCACAGTACAAGAAACCACTTACAGTCACACTTTTAGTATTCAGCGAGAGCCTGGTTTTGTTCTGCACATAACACTGTGATGAGCTGGCTGAATGAGAGTGTTCCTTTTGTGGGGATCCGTAACAGACCAAAGGCTCTCAAATACCATGGTAACTGAGTGCGGGGGCAGACCAGAGAATTAATGATATTATTTCTAATGCCAAAAAAAAGTGCTGTAACTTACAAAGAGTTCAGATGAATCAACGCAACCCTGATGACGAGGTTTTTTTTATTGCAACAGCTAATTAAGTCTGAGGTGGCTGGCAGTTGTCAGACTTCTGCGGAGGAGCTGTTTTGGCAGGAGGTAGGATCAGAGTGATGGCCATGAAAAAAGGTTCAATACCTACATGGAGGAGGTGCCCAAACACTTCCCTAAAAGGGTAACACCAGGAATATTTCTAATTGGCAGTGATGGGCCCAAGTGAAGTCATTACTACTTTGCTCTGGTGCTGCAGAGTTTTTGAGAAGATCCAATTTTTCACCATAGAGGTGTGGAAAAAATATTTGCTAGGGATGCCAGCCTCCAGGTGGGACATGAGGATCCCCTGGAATTACAATCCCTCTCCAAACTACAGAGATCAATTCCTCTGGAGAAAACGGCTGCTTTGAGGGTGGACTCTGTGGCATTATACCCTGCTAAGGTCCATGTCCTCCCCAGGCTCCCTCTCCATATCTCCAGGAGTTTCCCAACCTGGATCTGGCAAACCTACACACACACCCCCATCCCATGCCAGTGGCCGGAGAGGGGGGAACCTGGCAACCCTAAGTATTTCAGACCCATAATTTGCCAGTATCAAATATTTAGGATCTTTACTTGTTCTGGAATAGCAGCCTCAAATGAGCGTACCCAAGAAACCAAGATTTCCCAGCACTGATCATAGTGCTGAATTCAGGATATGACAAAAGATATGGAGCCAGAGAAATGCAGAGATACCTTTCGAGTTGAGCCATCTAGATTGTCTCAGGACTGATGTTGATGCCATACATTTCCTATCAAGTTGGAAGGGGAAGAGCAGGACCGGGCTTTCTGATGTTCCACAATAACCAGTTGTTTCTAGACTGCAAGTCACATAAAACTAATCTGCCTGTCTTTTCCTAGTACTTGCTCCTCCATGTCCTACTTCCATCCCTTGTCATTATCCACCAAGACAAGCACAGCTAAAACATTTCAGATTCTCCGAAAATCCAAAATAGAATTAGCATTATGTCCAGGGTGATCCTGCGGTCTTGCTGTGCTGACAGTCACTATGCTACTGTTCTGTGGACTCCCAGAAATAAGGGCACAAGCAACAGGTGTAGCTACAAGTGTCAGTGCAACCTCTCTCTCAAGCCATCCCTAGAAACCAATGATGTCCCCTTATCAACTTGTACAGAAAGCACCCATCAACATGTGGCAACGACAGGAACACTGTGACCAGGACAAAAAGTGTGTATCAAACAAGCTTGTGAGAGAACACTAATATTTGATACAACAACAAAAAATCACATGTCAAGTACATTTACCTGCTTCTATGTATGAAACAGGTTTCCAGGTAAAGGTCCATTTCAAGCATGTGGCAATGACAGGAACACTGTGATCAGAACAAAAAGTGTGTATCAAACAAACCTAAGAACCATCTTGTGGCAGAATAAGAATATTTGATACAACAAAAAAAAAATCACATATCAAGCATGTTCACCCGCTTCTATGTTTGAAACAGTTTTCCAGGTAAAGACCTGTTTCAAACAACTCCTTCACCAAAATGTACATTAATACTGTCCTTAAAGTCCCTATGCATTTTATCATAGTCTGGAAGCAAGAACATTTTGTTATGAGATGGTGAATACTAAAAGAGCAGATGAAAGAACTGTCTGAAATGGTCCTTTACCTGGAAACCCCACTGGGCATGTAGATGCATGTGCCTGACATATAGTGATGGTTTTGTTGCAGAAGAAGAAGACGAGGAGGAGGAGGAGGAGATTGGATTTATACCCCCCCTTCACTACCCAAGGAAGTCTTCGAGCGGCTTACAAACTCCTTTCCCTTCCCCACAACAGACACCCTGTGAGGTAGGTGGGGCTGAGAGAGCTCTGACAGAAACTGCTCTTTTTCAAGAACAGCTGTGCCAGAACTATGGCTTGCCCAAGGTCATCCAGCAGGTGCAAGTGGAGGAGTGGGGAATCAAACCCGGTTCTCCCATATTAGAGTCCGCGCACTTAACCACTACACTACACTAAACATTGCTGTTCTCACAAACTAGTCATTAGCTGAGCTTCACAGATACTTCTGCTTTTCCTTCCCTGCTGCTGCACTGGGAATACCGTGATGACATCAGACTACCTAGTACACGCACCCTCCACATGTCATCTGCATGCACACATTCAAGGAGAACCAAGCCAAACTTCCCTGTCAGCAGCCTCCTGTGACTCAACAGACAAGAAAGCAGTGACTGACACCAGCAATTACAACTCCAGGGCTTCTCCCAGACCAGGGTCTGTATCCCCTGGAAGCCCAACCAGCAGTAGCAGCCTGCAAAGCAACTATCCTACTGGCAGGGAGCCAGTCTTTCCAGTTACAACTGTTTGAAAGTTGCTTAATTGAATGACTTATTACCTATTTATTAAATGTATATCTTGCCGTAGAACTCACAGCACCGTGTAAAGGTTCCCAGGAGCTATTTCATCCAGGCAATGACTGGATCCAAATCTGAGAAGCTACTAGAAGATCACTGGATTCTGTGCCTTCAGACTGTACCTTGGGATCGAGGAGATCAACTGTTCAGACCACGCACAGAAGAAGTTGGAGGAAGCCTGCACATAAAATACAGCAGAAACCTGCTGAGTGAATAATGCCTACATAATACCCACTGGGAACACTACATCTAACACATTTGTATTGGTTTCTGTGGGAAGGGGACATGTATTTTGCAAGGAAGGTGAAAGGGGGCCATTTGGACAAGAAAGAATGCATATGCCCACAGGAGTCAATACCAGTAGCTCAGTGGGAAAGAACAACGTAAGAGGAGACAGAAGACGTGGGTTTGAGTCTCTTGCTGGGGAGAACTCATTTGGTGGTCTTGCTAGGAACAAAATTACATGGCTGGAAAGCTGCAGGACTAGAACCCTGGTCTCCCATGTCAGAGAGCAACACCATGACCTCACAGCCATAGGAGCAGACAGAAGAGGCCTCTCGAGTCCTTCAGAGGTCCAGCTCCTTAACACAGGCTGCATCCTTGCAGTGGTCTTGGTCCATTTTCATGCTTAAATTGAATCCGGGGTGTGTGTGTGTGTTAACATCTGCATTATGCTGTCCTCTAAACATACACTTTTCATGTTCCCAACTACTTTGCAGTGATCTTTCCTAAACCTGGCTTGGTATGATCTTTTGGAAAAACTGCAGTCAGTCAGAGACTTTGAAAGCTGCGTGGATGGGAAGTTACTGGTTTTTGCAGGCCCCACCCACATCAGTGCCATTTTCCTTGTCCTAGTTTCCCCCAAGGCTGCCATTCCCCCCCTGGGGTGCTACTAGAAGGCTTTGCAAAAATCAGTAACTGACATATTGCTATAGCATTCAGCTACACTTTTAAGCTAAAGCCCTCCTGGGACAGAAGGAGAAACGATGGGAGGGGCAGAGTAAGGAAAGTGGAAGGAAAGCTACTATTCTGAAGGAATCTAGCAAATTGTTGCCATGTGAATGCTGCCATGCACGCTTTCCTTCCTTCTCCATCTCTCAGCCAGAAAGCTTAGCGCTGTCACAACCCTCTTGAGTGGAAAAGGCCAGGCTCTGCAGTCAGTGACCCAGGTCCATTCCCTTATTACGGATTCCCAGGAGAAATGGAGGAATGGCAAAAACAGATGTGCGCGCACACCCTAGCCAGTGCTCAGGATGTTGTCCTCATTACATGCAGTCCTCTTAATCCCCTCCAGCCACCCCTCCCTCATGTTTGCTTTATTATCAGGGTCTTGCTGGTTATTCCCCAACATGCTCTCTGCGCTGCAGAATCTCTCTCCTTTCACAATCCACATTGCACACTCTGCTGGATCATCACACAAATAATCTGGAGTGGGGAGGGGGTCACAAGGCCACTAGCTGCAGAGACTGCCTCCTTTCACTCTTGGTAGTGCTCCAGTGCTCCACCCTTGCTAGTGCTCCAGTGGCAAAGTACAGACGAGACAGAAACCCTGCCCCAGTCGGGTGCTGCGGCTGAGAACCCACTACCTCCCTCAAAAATATCCAAGATGAGCAGCAAGGGCCGTGGCTTCCCCGTCTTGTCACCATCATCACAACAGAGACACAGCTGAAGCAATCCCAGGCATGACGGAGCAGCAGGATGTTGGTAGTGCCATGAAAGAATCAGACCATCACCTTTCAATTCCCAGAGGCCCCTCTGCCTTTGAAAGACGGGGGATAGGCTGAGGAAGAGCAGGTGCCGCTTTCCCCATCACTGCATCGTCGTGCTGGGTACAGCTGGACTTGTCACATTTCTGTCCGTCACGCAGTAACCTTTGGTAAATGGTTTTTCATTTTGTTAAGGCTGCTCGCTCCTTCGCTGGATATGACTGCAGCGTACAAGAATGCAGTTTAGCTAAATTTAAATTTTAAAGAGGAGTGACAAAGCTCTCTCCCAGCAGCAAGACTATCCTTCACCACCCCTAGTTAGCATGGTAAGATATAACACTAAAGTTACTGAAAAGTCAGTTATTTACTTCATTTATACCATTTCTTCTCAACAGGGACCCAAAGAGGCTTACATCACTCTCCTCTCCTTTACTGTCACAACCACCCTGTGAGGTAGGCTGTGTTGAGAGTGACTTGCCAAAGGTCACTCAGCAAGCTTCCATGGCAGACTGGAGATTCTAACTTGAGTCTCCCAGATCCTAGCAGTCTGACACTCTAACCACTACACCACACTGGCAAGAGTATTATGGCTGAACTTTAATTTGGGGGAACACTTTCAATAACTCTGTAGAAAGGCAGTTATTCCAAAACTAGGCAGTTCATTCTTATTACATAAACTGGGGGACCTTATTACATAAACTGGGGGAGTGATCTTCACGGGAATCTTATTACATAAACTGGGGGACCTTATTGAAGTGGGGGAGTGATCTTCACGGGGAAAGTGATGCCGTTTCAGTGGTGCTTGGATCTAGTAGTAAAGGGCAGTACTGTATGTACATATAAAGAAGTTATTGCAGAAAAATTTATTTATTTTTAGATGTTATCTGGAGCACCTTCCCCTCACACACAAACAGAAACCCTTAAATAAATGTCAGCCAAAGATTTGGAGACCAGATAAGAGCTGTTGGAGCTCTCTGCTGAGGGTGAATAAAAACATGGGGATTGGAAAATAGACCAACAACTGGAGGGAAGTGATGGTAATCTGGAACAGAGACTTCAAAACCTCTTGAATCCTATTTTGAGAGAGGGCTCCCTTCAAAGAGTAGAAGAAAAAGCCCTGGATCTGCAGGCTGTTCTCTGCCTCTAGTGCCCTTTCCCCTCTCCTCCCTATAGTTTCTCTGCTTGTGCCATGGTCTCCACCATCTGAGCATCCTGGTTCCCTTCAGGGTTAGGCTGGCTATTGTGTGTGTTTTAAAATCTTAGCTATAGTATGCGCCATGGCTCACTCACGTGAGTCATGTGTAGCTGTCTGCTTGTCAGGCACTTTAATGTGACGCGTTTTGTTCCAGCTTTGTGGGCAGGAGGATATGTGGAAGCCTGATGTGTGGAAGACGGTTGCACTCGGTGGACTCGTTTTCTTCCAGCCCTGCAATTCCATATGGGACAGGAAAAGGAAACGTGCTCGTAATACCCATTCTCCTATCTGGATTTCCAGCATAATTGACAACAAGCTTTCAGGATGGTTACCAAAATGATAATACCCTTTGTCAGTGAGATTCATTGCAGTCAAAACATCTGAATTTGGTAAGCCAACTACACTTACACAAAACAACTTGAATGGTACTTAATTTGTCTAATACTGCAAAACTTGACTTCTGGTGATACTTATTTAGATATCTGAAAGGGACAGGAGAGGTAGGCTGCAGACTGCTTGAGTTTTAAACCAGAATATGACTGCATGGCAATAGTACAATATACTAGATGGGTTAGGAGAATAGCAGACCTACTGCTCTAATGTGAAAGGTATTTGAAAAGGGCCACGCCATACATTACATGTTTTCCACATAGAAAGGACTCCGGTGTAGGAAATGGCATGGGATAAGCAGGTTGCTTACCAGTAACTGGTGATCTTCGAGTTGTCATCTGTGCATTCACACCCATGGGATCTAGTGCGCATGCGCTGGATCGATCGGTGCTGTAGCAAGCTCTTTTTAACGGATTTTCGCACCCAGTCCCTCGGGCATGCACAGGAACCCCACCGCGCATGCCCAGACGGGTGGGCACGGACATACCGCCAGTTCCTTCAAACTGCTGCAAATCAACCCCTTTTTAAAATGTAGAAGCTGACAGCAGCGAGGAAGGAGGGCGGGTGGTGTGAATGCACAGATGACCACTCGAAGATCACCAGTTACTGGTAAGCAACCTGCTTATCTTCGACGTGCTCTGTGCTTCACACCCATGGGAGACTAGCGAGCAGTAGCCTACCTGGAGGAGGGTGCTGACAGGTCTTTTACTGCATAGCCGAAGACAGAATGTGACGTCCCATGTTGGTATTGGTGTTTGTACGGATGTCTAGGGCGTAGTGCCTGATGAAAGTGTTAGGCGTGGCCCAGGTAGCAGCTTTGCAAATGTCCGTTATTGGCACTCCTTGGAGGAAGGCAGTGGAAGTCGGGACAGCCCTGGTAGAGTGAGCCCTGATAGGGCCAGGTACTGGCTGTTTGGCGAGTAGGTAACATAGATGAATTAGACCTACAATCCACTTTGACAGGTGCTGAGCTGTGATGCTAGTGCCCAGACGTGCCGGAGCATATGAGACGAAAAGTTGTGAGTCCCTTCTAGTTGGGTGGGTTCTATTGAGATAGGAGAGCCCGCTTCACGTCCAGGGTGTGTAATAATTTGTCCTCCGCTGATGTTGGATTTGGGAAGAAGTCAGGGAGGAAGACCCCCCGCCTGCAGGTGGAACTCTGATACTTCACAGTCTCGAAGAGAGATGGAGGCATTCAACCCATATTAGATCTAAGGGAACTGAACCGTTTTGTGACCTACCACCACTTCCGCATGGTATCCCTACAACAGATCATGCCGTTGCTTTGGAAACACGTCTGGATGGCTACCCTCGACCTCCAGGACGCATATTTCCACCTTACTATCCACCCCGTATCAGGAATAAAATCCCGTCCCTTGGAGGTGTGGTGGTACCTGTTCAATGGCTCCCTTCTGTAGAAGGACGGACACGTCCTCGAGGAGAGGTGGGGAAGGGGGCGTGGGGGGGGAGGAAGACTCTTGGTGAGTGACTTCTGGACCTTGGTCGTCTGGGAGACAAAGCAGCAGCCCGTCTGTGAGAGCCGTCCCTGTAGTCTCGGTCGTTGATATCGACAGATTGACCTTGCAGACATGGAGGGTGACGCTGCGTGTTGCATGAAGTATATCGGTGCTGACGTGGATCGATGTTGGGAGCTTCCGATACCGTCGATGTCAACGACGGGGAAGGAGACGGAGAAGGCTCTGCATCCATTTGATGACTTAGGAGCTCTACCGTTTCAATGTTGGAGTAAGGACACTCCGTTTGGTGGACAGGGGAGTCCAAAACATGGATGGTCGGTATCGGTGGAGGGACTTGGGCCTCCGATATCGATACTACCGTTGGAGCGGGAGGCACTTTAGGGGCATCACCCAGTGCAGACACCACTTCCTTCCCCTTCTTCGCTGCCTTCAGGGGCTTGGAGGTGCCCTTCTTAGCGGACTTGTGATCCTTACTTGCCTTAGCCTTCTTTTTGACTGGCGTGGAAGCGGACAATTGTGCCTTCGATGTCGATAGCTTTGGCGTCAGGCAGTCGACATTGGAGACAGGTCTCGATGCCGGAGCTGTCGATGTTGACGGTCTCGCCTCCATCGCTGAGGCAGGAGCAAGGGCCAATTCAAGCAGCACCACTTTAAGGCGCGCAGCACGTTTTTTTCTCGTTTTGTTGGAGAAACGTGCACAGTGGCGACAGGACTCTGGCTGGTGAGACTCTCTGAGGCAAAAAATGCAGAGGGTATGGCGGTCGGGAGGAGCAAGTTTGCTACCTTAACCCCTGCACCTATTAAAAAATCCCCACTTCTTCTCCATAAAAGAAAAGAAGATGAGGGAACATTTGGGGGGGGGGTAGCCCGAAGACCTGAGGTAAACTCCCCTCAACCGAAAGCAAAAAAAAAAATTTAAAACTGTTTTTGAAGAAGAAACAAACAAAAAATAAAGTAAGAGAAGTTTGGAAATAATTCCTAAGAGCTGTGAGGTGAGCTAACAGCGAACCGATCAACCGACAAAGAAGGTCTACTCAACACGGCGGTAAGAAAGGAACTGGCAGGATGTCCGTGCCCACCCCTCTGGGCATGCACGGTGGGGTTCCTGCGCATGCCCGAGGGACTGGGCGCGAAAATCTGTTAAAAAGAGCTTGCTACAGCACCGATCGATCCAGCGCATGCGCACTAGATCCCATGGGTATGAAGCACAGAGACCACGTCGAAGATCCACACTAGACAGTTGAACAATGTGTGTAAATACAAAGGGAAGTCACAGCCGTTGACAGCTTCTCACACATCAAAATGCATTCCTGTGAGACCACAGGTGATCTGCACACAATTTGTGTGTTATTTCCTACTGCTAAATGCTTTTTGTGTTTGAGGAATATAGTATATGATTAAGAACTGGCCCCAAGTAACTCATTTTAAAATGGACAAAAAAACACTTCTTGCATCTTTCGAAGATTTCCATTGTTCTACTGAGCCCAGGCTTGCTGTGCAACTATACAAAGAAACACTTGCTGCTCTGCGTGAGCTGATTGGCCCATTCAATTGCAGGGTTCTTAAAAGCAGGTGGCAATGCATAGGGGTGGCTAGAGACGTAGTTCAGAACAGGCTGGTACCAAAGTAGAAAACACATTCTTTGCAGTGGATGAGTCAGAGTTCTCCTACCCACACACACACACACACACACACACACACTCACACAGAGCTTCAGCTCTAGTGCTTCTCACAGTAGCTACATCACCCACGTCTGAGTAAGGGCATGAGAGGCAGAAACCACCAAACACCAGAGGATGAAAGAACTGTGTTTGAAAACAACACAGCTGTGCAAATGTACATCCAGAAGCTAAGCTCTGTAAGCTCAGGAGTCAGGGCACACGTCTTTAGTACCAAAAATACAAAGGACGTGGTCGTGGTCAATTAAGCAATGCCTTCACTAGAAAGAAAGGGCAGGTCTCCTGGTTCACTCTTCTTGCCAGAGCCAGCCACACTCTGGATGGATGCCCAAAGAAGCAAGTAGACTCTGTCTTCTATCAGCAGATACCCCTCACTGCTGGTGGAAGCTGCACAGAGGTCTCCACCAAAATGGGTGTCCCTTGCTAACTGTATTAGACTCTGTCTTCTATCAGCAGATACCCTTCACTGCTGGTGGAACCGCAGAGGTCTCCACCAAAATGGGTGTCTCTTGCTAACTGTCTCCATGCCTCTCCAGCATTTCACAAATGAACATAAAGACACTCCAGGCCACGTGTACCCAAGTGGGGCCAGAAATGGAGTTGGTGGAGGGGAATGCCAGGGTCTGATGTTGGCATGAGATAGGCAAAAAAGAATAAATCAGGGGTGGGGGCAAAACAATCCAGCCTACAAACACTCCTCAAGCAAAAAGTAGAAACTAACAAAGTGTATGCAGAGCAGACTGGCTTTTAATGTTTGAGAACTGTTGTTTTAACGTTTATTTTATCCAAGAGTTCTTATATTACTGTTACCTACCTTGGGTCCTCCTGAGGTGCTCAGGAGAAAGGCAGGCAGATAAATATTTTAAATAAATAAATAACTCTAGATGACAAAATCCAGGGGACATAAGCCACAGACTACAGAGCAAGTTAACCATACTAGACAGAATCTGAAGGCCCATTAAACAGCAGTCTTGCTAAAGCTAAGGATGTCAAGATCCGGTCAGAACCTGGGTAGGAGAACAACTGAGTTCATGAAAGAAAGGCAAGATTTAAATGTAATACATCTCTTTTTAAAAAAATAGCCTTGTGGCATCCTAAGGACTGGTAGATTTCTCCTTATATAAATTAGAAGGCAGTAGCAAAAGAGGAAGAGCCAGCATGAGATGGATTGACTCACTAAAGGAAGCCTGGCTTTCAGTTTGCAAAACCTGAGCAAGGCTGTTATTGATAGGATGTTTTGGAAGTCATTAATTCATAGAGTCACCATCAGTCAGAAGTGACTTGACAGCACATGACACACACAGAGACTAGAAGACTACAGCCCACTTCATCAGATCCATATTTTAAACAGTAGGGCCAAAAGGCCAAGAAATAGAATAGGCGCTGTGAATACATGCAGGATATTGCTAAGGAATTAAGCATTTATATGATTTAGACATCTCAGAGATCCTTATCTCATTTTACATTTGAGGAACAATGTAGTTCAGAAATCAATGACTTATCTAATGTGGAAGTAGACGTCAACTTCCAGCAAGCTCAATTATCTTCCACAGCAGTTTTGCAAGGAGAGGACTCACAGTTCAGCCATATGGAGATACCATGGACTTCCAATGCCCATTCACTGTGCCACTAACAAATGACATGATTTAGATGGATGTGAGTTGTGGATTCTGTGACTGTGATGGACAAATGTCCCTTCAAGGAACTGTATGTCCCTCAAAGAGCTCTATGCTCTACAGATCAACATCTGCTGGTGGACCCCGGCCCAAAGGACATCTGCTCAGCCTCAACCAGAGTCAACGCCTTTCTGGCTCTGGACTGGTGGAACACTCTCCCAAGTGAGATCAGGGCCCTGAGGGACTTGTTACAGTTCCCCAGGGCCTGCAACGCAGAGATGTTCCACCAGGCCTACAGTTGAGGTGGCGAGTGTCAAATTACATTGGCCTCCTCTACCTTGCTTTGCACCATCCACCTCATACTATTTGTGGCTTTTCACCCACTTGCCCAGTATCCTTGAGCACACATAACATATAGTTCCTCTTGGGAGCATTTATTAATTTCTACCTGACTGCCATCTTGTGTTGCTTTAGTCAATGTTGTGTATAGATTTTAATACTAACTATGTTTTAATTGTTTGTTTACAGTTGTTGCTGTTGTAACCTGCCTTGAGCCCTGCTGTACAGGGGAGGGAGGGCTAAAATCCAAATAAATAAATAAACAAACATCTGTAATGCAGAGAGTTCCAAAATCAAGCATCGATCTTTCTGATGATATTGTGTGTATGCATGTTAACTGCCATCCAGCGCGACCCCATGGACCACATCACGCCAGGCCCTCCTGTCTTCCGTCATCCTCCAGAGTTTGCTTAATTTCATGTCTAACCATCTCATCCTTTGCCGTCCCCTTCTTCTTTGACCTCCAATCTTTCCCAGCATCAGGGTCTTCTCCAGTGAGTGCTCCCTTCTCATTTGGTGGCCAAAGTATTTGAGCTTCAGCGTCAGGATCTGGCCTTCCAGGGAACAGTCAGGGTTGATTTATTTTAGGACTGACTGATTTGATCTCCTCGCAGTCCAAGGGGCTCTCAAGAGTCTTCTCCAGCACCATAATTCGAAACCCTATGAATTACTGACCTCTGAAACATCCTATTGTTAACAGCCTTGCTCATGGCTTGCAAGCTGAGGGCCATGATGATATTAGGCGGGGGAGAACCATCCTTCAGGAATACACACTTCTTCGTAAAAGAAGGATACCATCACTGCTTCGACTTTTACAACTGGTGCCTACAACACACACAGGATTTTCAGGATGAGACTAATAAACAGTAACTCTAAAGTCTGGTTAGAAGAAAGTTCAAGGACAGCTTTGTTCTTCGTTTTGCCCAAGTATCTTTAAAGAATATAAATCGCTGTCTAATGAATAATGAGTACTTCTGTTTTATATTACTTGCACTGGCAAGTATAAACAATCCCATTAGACTTGGGAAATATGGAATGATCCAGGAAGCTGAACTAATGCCCCATAAAGGCAGAGATAGCTAATTAGTACTAGGGAAACCATGCGCTTTAACAAATGCCACTAATATTGTTGTGTGTGTTGCACTCTGTTTCCTTTGATAACTTAAGGAATGCTGAAAATTATTACCTCTGCACACATTACCATGTTCAAGACATACAAAATAGGCAATAACATAGTTCTGTTCTATCATTTTGGTGCTATAATAGTTCAAATGTAACATATCTTCTTGTATGCATGTCATCAAATACCTCCAGTAGACCGAGATTTACACCAACGTGGATTTATTTTTATGCGTACACTTTCAGAGGCTTGAAAAGGGGGAGTTTTAAGGCCTCTTGATGCACAGTAATAAGATCACTACTCACTCGGCAGAAGCAACCCCAAAGGCATGCCCAAGAGCTCTCCCACAAAATGGTTCCACACTGGGGCTGGACAGGGCTTGCCAGGCAACTGAAATGCAGACACCAGGGCAGCAACAAAGAAATGCAGAACTCAGGGAACAGTACTTTTAAATGGGAATGAAAATCTCTAGCTTCCCAGGCATTGAATTAAGACAAGGCAATGCCGTGTGTATGAAGTGAAAAGGCAATTTAATAGCCATTGCTGAGACCAAAACGTCTTTGACATGAGGCCTCTCTCAAAACAAAGGGAAGAAGAAAGTGACCCAGGTCAGAGCAGAGAAATGCAAAATGTACAGAGTGATTTTGACACTTCATGATAGCATCCAGAAGTTCTAGATGGACCAGATAGGTTTTTCACAATGATATGACCAGCCCCATAGCCAGAAATTTTGGGTTGGTGGGGCATGGGGAAATTTTGTGGGGCAGCAGGGGAAGAGGGAGGGGAGGGGGAGGGGGAGGAGATTGTAAGCCCCTATGAGACTTTTTCAGGTAGTGAAGGGTGTGGTATAAACCCAATCTCTTCTTCTTCTTTCTCCTCCTCTGCATTTGTCTAACCCAGGGGTGAGGTCACAGATACAAGCCAAAGGGCACTTAGGCCTGGGACCTGCACTTGGACCAGTGCTGTAACCACACAGCTGACCAGGCACATGGGAGCAAGACATTGCACAGGGTGTTAGCAATCCCCCAGTCACCTTAGCATCAACAAAGGATGACAGAGACAGGCATAGCACAGTGGGAAGGCAAAGGCAGATCACCCAAAGTTGCCGGTGGCTGGGAAGCCCAGAAAGGAATTCTGGGCACAGCTGGGATTTTGCACTGCAGAACACAATCTCTCAGCATGGCCCACTCATGGTGATTGGGTGCACCATAAGTCCATCAATTTGGCTGGCACTCCCACCTCCACAACCTCCACACCGCTTTGTGGGACCAAGTTACTGCCAGCCACTCCCATTCATCCCACCTTTGCTCTACATCTGTCCCTGCCCCCTATAATGCAAGCTGCACAGCTCATCAGACACCAGTAGTGATCTGAACGTGCAACTTGAGGAGCTTGCCCCTCCCTCTGGCAAGAACACACCTAAGCAAGCATTGGAAATAACGTTTCTTAGTGTGAGCTTCATACTGAAGACAGCCAAGGTCAGTAATGAGCAGGAGTGCGGAACTCATCCCCCATCTACCAAACCCCAATCAGACAGACATATGGAGGCAAAGCGATCCACATGTTCCTTGAAGATCATCAGGAATACTGAAAGCAAGACAGATCAATGGGGTTGTCAACCAGGGCGTGGCCAGAAAATTTTGGTTGGTGAGGCATGGGGAAATCCAGGGGGGGCAGGGGCAATTTTATTTTATTAATTTTTCCCCCATTAAAAAACTTTTTTATTTTTTGGCCTGGAAAAAAGAAAATTAGGCTGAAATTCCCTTACTGTACCTGGAGTCATTCTAGAAACCCCATGCACATGTTACATTTAATTTTTTTTAATGCATTTTTGTCCACGGGAGTGGAATTCATCTGTGGGAGTATTGCCCCCAAATGCCTCTCGTGGCTATGGGCCTGGTTGTCAACCTTCATGTTCTAGCAAGGCTTCCTGTGTCCCCCTTTTGCAAAGGATGGGATTAGGCTGGCATAGAATCACTCTAACAGTGCGATGCCAGCATATCTGTAAACCCCCATAACCCTCACCCTCTTTCTGCACTGTTCATACTTACTGCTAGCAACAGTTGAGGCAATACACTGAGATTTTGGCCTGGAAAAAAGAAAATTAGACTTAAGTTTCCCTGACTGTGCCTGGAGTCATTCTGGAAACCCCATGCACATGTTACATTTTTTAAAAAAATTTTTTAATGCATTTTTGTCCACCGGAGTGGAATTCATCTGTGGGGGTATTGCCCCCAAATGCCTCTCGTGGCAATGGGCCTGGTTGTCAACCTTCATGTTCTAGCAAGGCTTCCTGTGTCCCCCTTTTGCAAAGGATGGGATTAGGCTGGCATAGAATCACTCTAACAGTGCGATGCCAGCATATCTGTAAACCCCCATAACCCTCACCCTCTTTCTGCACTGTTCATACTTACTGCTAGCAACAGTTGAGGCAATACACTGAGAAAGTTCATGACCCTGATGGTATGGCAAGATAGTAGCAGCAGTCACAGTTTGAAGAACAGATTCCCCCTTCTCTTGCTTACCTGTGTGGGGTGCATTGCCCATACATCCCAGCTGAAGAACAGGAGGCTTCCCTTTGCTGTGTGTGCCCTGAGGCAGAAGACATGAAATGGATTTGAGCAGAGCAGTGTTAGTAATAGTTGGCAACACTGTTTGTTTTCCCTCCCTATTTGTGCAAAGCACTCATTGTGTGGAATTCCCATCAGCAAAATCCCCCACAGGGTGCTCAGTGTGGATGGCAGGAGGCTGAAGACACAGAGCCAATTCTGCACCCTCTGTCATCTGCATGACAGGTGTCCTGGCTACATTGCCTTGGATCCTAAGGCCGCAGAGGCTTTGGATATGGACTAAGCCCTACTCCTTCCCTGACATGACCAGAAACCACCCAATTCAACACTGGTGCCGGAGTTACACCAGCCCAACGCTGGTACGACTTGGTGCTGCATACTGTGCATACAGCACAGGGCTTTGTTACCACCTGGAACTTTTTGGAGCCTTAGGACAGTGCCCTAATCTGGATGTTTGCTCCAACCAGCAGGATTCTGATAAAATCATCATCATCTCCCAAAGCATGATCCAAACAGAGATCACCACAAGTATGAAGCAACAAATGTACATATGACATTTTAAAAATAAACAACCTATCCTTGCATAATGTTTCTAGTTGCTGTTTTAACCCCCACTAAATTTTCTGTCCCATTCCCACCTTTCATTTGCTTCTGTCTCCCACCTTCTGTCTACAGTTGCTACTGCAGCTATAATTTTCATTCAGCTCATGGAACTTATAATTTTTTGTTTTTGTTTTACAAATGTATGCCCCACATGTCTACCCTCATTAGGGCCACCAAGGCAGCTAAGAAATTAAAAACATACATAATAAAACCACGTCTTAGAATCTTTTAAAACCAACAAAAACCACACCATTAAAATAATGAAAACCAGAGTTAAAATACACACAAAAACATAAATATGACAATTTAAACACTGGGCAGCCCCAAGTAGAGCATGTTGCAGTAATCGAGTCTAGATGTAACCAGGGCATGCACCACAGTAGTGAGATCTTTTCTGCCCAAGAAAGGCCGCAGCTGGCGAAACAGTCGAAGCTGGAAAAGGCGCTCCTGCCCACAGCTGCCACCTGCTTATCCAGGAGTAGGCCTGGATCCAAGAACACCCTCAGACTACAGATCTGAAGGGGAATGAAGAGAAAATGGTCTCATCTTTCCTGTGCTAATACATGTACGCCTCACTTGACTTCATGTATATGACTAATGTAAAAGTCCTTCTTGTGGACTTTTAAAAATAAAATAAATCAAAAGCTTTACAAAATATTTTTCTTATACACCCTTCTATACAGAGGTAGATGCACAAGCCCATTTATTTCACTGAATTTTAAGCATATCTAACAGCGCAGGATCCAGCTGTTGTGAGCTTGTTCTAACTTGCTATCTGCAGCAAGCTATGTTTTTCCCCCCCAGCCTTGCTAAAAATGGTAATGGGTATGATAAAAATGGCAACAGGGTCAGATTCAATTTAAGAGAATGGGGGATTATAAGAGGCAGTGGGAATAATACATTTAGTGAGTGTGCGAGTGTCTGTGGCATTTGCATTTCAATTATTTATTTTTATCCTGCTTTTCTCCCCAGTTTGGACTCAAAGGAGCTTAGAACATAATTCTCCCCTCCTCCATCTTCTCACAGCAACAGCCCTGTGAGGTAGGTCAGGCTGAGAATTTGAGATGGGCCGAAGGTCACCCAGCATGCTTCCACAGTATAAGTGAGGATTCAAACTCAGGTCTACCAGGATCCTAGTCCAACATTCTATCTATCATGCTGTGCCAGCTCTCAAGTTACTGTGACGTGGGTTGCCAGGGAGTGGGCGGTTCTATGTGGTTATGCCGACTGTACTAAATTAAAAGACAGCAAGGCAACACCAAAAATGTAAGAGACTGGTGAAGTGCTACGACTGTGATAGGGTTGTCAGAGGCTCTAGGGAACAGCATGCTAGTAATGTTCTTGGACAGATGTGGCAGATACTGTCGCACAGATATAGGGTGTACAAGCAATGACACAGGATTTGGGCCATTCCCCGCAAGTAAAAGAAAATCTGTGCTGGATTAACCACTAGGTTAAGTATGCTATAGTGGAAATTGCAGATAAATGAAATCCTTGCTGCAGTATAATAATCTGAAGATGCCCATGTATGGAAGACGTTCCTATTTCTCATGCTGGAATACCTTCACTTTTCTCAGATTCAGAAGCTACTCCACATTCCTAGTTTGGGGGAAACTGAAATGAGGGACAGACTGCCCAGACTGAGAAGCAGAATGCTTAAAGCAGGATTGAAGGGATGGGGGGATGCTTGCATGACTCTCTGTGTGCTTGGTCTGGATGCAAGCAGAGTCAGAGAAGAGCAGAGCCCAAATAAAGGTTCAGAACAGGGTGTCCACAACCATGAATGATACACTGCGGAGAGATTGCTTTCTCAGGCCACAAACCAGATGGGAGAAATAAACCAGACCTATTTTTCTTGGTCCAGCATCCCCTACTGCGAGCATGCCAGAGTGACACCTACTGGACAACATATTCACTGCCAACACTAAACTGTCCGGGGTGGGGAGGGGGGGACCTTAGCTCTCCAGCTGTTCAAGCTCAACATTGCAAGTGCTGGTTTCCTTCTAATTATGGGTAAAATCTCCGCACACAGAATTCTCCCATATAAGCAGGACTTGAAACACCACAGAGGAACACCACAGGCAGCAATGGTGTCAAATCACATTTGACATCCACTACCAACCCTGTGTCATCTCTATGATGGGGAAGATACAGTGTCGCTCAGACGGCGAGACAATAATAAAAAAATCTTTTTGAGGTTGTTCCCCTTTTGTTGGAATCTTGTGACAGGAAAAGAGGCTCAACCAGATTCAGAGGGCAAAACCTGCCTTTAATTCACCCCCCCCCCAACCTTAGCATTCAAAAATAATGTTTTAGCCCTCCCATCATTATGCATTCACTTCTGTGAAAGCTCCTGAGATTATTATTCATTATGGTACTGCCAGCCTGAACAAAGAACATCATAGTTGCGCAGTGACATTCTCCCACGTTTCAAAATAGGCAAGATGTTATCACTTAATGGACTGATTTTTTTTTGCAGGAATTTTAAAAAGTGTGCAAGCTTTTCAGCTACACAGAATTCTTTGTCAGGCAGAATGGAAATAAAACTAATTCTCTGCAGTAGAGACACAAGGTTGGATTAGCTCTTCGCCTCATTGTCTTTCAGCCACTTAAATGTACAACCTTTTGAGACTCCTTTTGGCTTTAAAAAAAGGTCAGAGGAAAAACTCATGTAACTATCAAATATTTAAGGATCTCTAACTTCACAGAGGTTGGACTAAATAATATGTCAGATCATGCTCAATGAGGGTGCCATGGAAGAACATATAAAATCCTAGCCAACAGAAACTGATCCCTCTTTTTTTTTTAACATCCTATTTCTGTATTTCTCAGAAAAGCATAAAACACATCCTGCTCAGTCTGCAATCCTTACTTGGAAGCAAGTTCCACTGAACAAACCAGCACTTCTGAGAAATCACATATAGGATCCAGGCTCATGTTTTCTAATTGTGGACACTGATTTCCTTTGTCTTTTACTCTATTAACCACATTAATCATGCTTCTTTTTAAAAACCAGTCAAAACATTCCCTCTCTCTCCAACATAGTTGTTGCCATAAAATAAATATAATAAATAAAAAGGATAGTAAAGCAAGTTGGTTAAACCTTTCCAGATTGATTCCTCCTTTTTTCCTTTTCCTTTTTTATCAACAGAATAAGTGGATAATAAGAAAGAGCTACAACTAGCTCTATAGACTTTTTCTTGGCAGCTATTATGTTGTAGTTTTGATTTCTCTTTGGGGGAACATGCTATGTTGTGGATGAGCTTTTGTGAGTACTTATATAAAGTTGACCTTAGATTTATGATGTCTATATAATAAAGAATCCATATTATTCACAGCAGACTGATCCTACACACTTCATCTTCTTCTCTACTGGAGAACATACATTCTTTCTCCATTGTTTATGTAACTGTCAATCCTAGCTGTTCAAATCTGTACTATTTTTATGTGTAGGCCACAGAAGGTTTGCAACTAGAAATCTCCTCATTGTGTAGCTGTCAAGTTGATAAACTGAAATAAATTAGTCACTGTTTTCAAGTTTCCTGCTGTGAAACTAGTTATCTAAATGATGACTACTTTTCGTTCTGGATCACTTACAGCCCAATTCTATGCATATTTGCTTGGAGGTGAGCCCTACAAACACAATGTTTAATCGAGCTTCCTCCCAGGTAAATGGTGCATAAGACTGCAGTCTTGGTTTTTAATGTCATATCATGGCAGATTTCCACAAATCCTATTCCTTACCTGCAAGCACTGCTGTCGAGGTGCATCTTGGTGACTGACTTATCTTGCTTGCAGTTATCCAATAATCAGCATATGCAGAGGGCAGTCATGGCAAGTACAGAGGAAAACTGAAGGGTATGGTAACTTCCTTTGGATCAGGGTACTGGGCTCTATTTCTTGAGGGTTCCTTCTAATTGTATGATACTTTCTAGTGTCCTACACTATTATTATTTTATTTATATCTTGTTCTTTTCCCATCATGGAACTTATATAACATCTCCCCTTTCAAGGCTTTAATCCTGGTTTTAGGTCACCAATTTCACTGCAAGTATTTTTGTTTCAAAGCTGGTCTATAAAACATGCGACTGGGATTCTGCACAATAATTTATACACAGCTCGCCATCTGAAGAACATATCAGAAAAGCCTAACTACTCTACATTTAACTTTATTTGACATTATCACTTGTAACTAAATAAGCTAGTCTGCATACAGACAGCTCATTTATCCACATGGAGATAATTACGGTACTTAACAACACTGGAATTGTAAATCCACACAGGGGCTTTTCTTGTGGTATGACTGACAAGCTTTTCCTAACCAGTATGTGGCCTTTCTTTGGTGTCTCAAGTCTGTGAACAAACAGCTGCCAGAAGCTGCAAGTCAGGATGCCGCAAGTTTTTAAAATTGGCTTTCAAAATGTTTTTGTTGCTGCAGTTAGTTTTACAATGGAGTTTTAACACCATCCAGCCTCTACATCCGAGTGATCAGAATGAATAAATTACAAGAAGCCCTCATAGTAGTAAGAGGCAGAAATTCAGCCCCATTAAGTATAAGCCATACAGCACTGCTCAACTGCCTACAAAAATTATTGTCACTCTATTGTCCACCACTATCCACACTTACACAGAAGCCACTTCAAAAGGACTGGATTCCATGTTATGTACACATTTAGGATGGCAGCCTTAGACTTCCTTCCCTAGTGCCATACTTAACAGTTGCAAACCCTGTGATTTTTTTTTTGTCTCTGTACTGCACTTTTGTGGGATTTGAGAGTTCAGAGTGACGATTAAAACAAAGTGAATGAAAACTACTTCTCCCTCTGAAGGGATAGATGATTAGTATCATTTTCCCCTCTGGGGCGTAGTTTATTTGCCCTATCTTGAGAGTTGGACATTTCTCTCCCCCTAATTCAGAATGGCCACGGGAGAGTAGGGTTGTTGTTGTTTTTCTTCAAAAGATAAATCTGTACTCTGGTATAATTAGGAGGCTGCTAGGGCCGTCCGAGGAGAGGAGAAATCCACACCGGCCTGTAATCTGTTGGTATACGAGACCCCAACACGACTCAGCCAAACAGTCGCTTTGTATGTAACAGCAAAATGGCCGCGGGCCCTGGTTTTCTCCGCCCCGTTACGCCATATCCGGAGGTGGAGGCAACGCGGCCGGAAGCAGGTCGCGTTTCCAAGATGGCGACTCCCTATGTTACTGATGAAACCGGTGAGTGAGGGAGACGCGGCTGAGATGGGAGGGGGGAAGTCTCCGTTCCAGGCTCGCGCCCTTCCATCCGCTCACCAGAGCCCCACTGCGGCTCATCTTGTTGGCCCATCACGCGTCCCCTTCCTCCCGAGGTTCCGTCCCTCCCTTTTCCCATCCTTGCACCTTCCAGACCCGCCTCCCGCGGCCAGCCTCTCTTTGGCCACGCCCCCTTTTCTCCGTCCCCTTGCGTTTTCTCCTTCGCGCTCTGAGCTAGCCGCGCCCCCTTCCCGGCCCTCCCTGATTAGCCCCGCCTCTTGCGGTAGGGGACCAACTTTCGTCCCCGCGGCCCGCCTTCCGTACCTCTGGTGTCTGATCCTTTCTTGCCTATCGGTGCCGGTTTTTTGCATGATCCGGAGATGGTCCTCGTGCACTCCTCTCTGCGCGTTTTGTTGCTTATGTGTGGAAATAACATTTTATGGGAATAGCCTGAGGCTAAAGGTTGCCAGCTGCACCTTGGGAAATTTTTGGAGATTGGGGGCAGTGCCTGGGAGGGGAGAGTTTGGGTGGGGAGGGAGCTTGGAGATATGATGCCATAGAGTCTGCTCTCCAAATCAGCCGTTTCCTCTTGAGGCACTTGATCTTTGTCGTCTGGAGACCAGTTGTAATTCCAGGAAAACTCCATGAGGTTGGTAACTCTAGGCACCAGGGGTGTAGGACTGTTCTGAGTTCATGGTATGGATGTATGAACAGGTAAACACGCTTAGTTCAATAAAATTACAGGACAGATTGGGGTCTGCAGGAAGTTGTTTAAGCGTTCCTTGCTATATAGTACCTTAAAGACAAAACACATTTTTGTTCTAGTGTGAGCCTTTGGGGACTATCTGGTAAGCTTTGCATATTGAAGGTCCTAGGTTCAGTCCTCAGCATCTGTAGTTGAAATAGTATCCTGTGCAGTGTTCCCTCTAAGCTGAGTTAGTGTGAGCGAGCTCACAGCTTTTTAGCCTCTGGCTCTCACATTTTTGCCTTAGCTCAGAAAGGATGGCTCCAGAGCAAACTAATTTATGCAGTAGCCAAATCGCTCACTCACAACTTTAATGCCAGTAGCTCACAAAGTAGAATTGTTGCTCACAAGACTCCACAGCTTAGAGGGAGCATTGATCATGTGATGTGATTACATCCTACTTTGTCAGATGCCCCTAGTGGATTCTCAGACTTGATTCATAAATGTCTGCCTAGTGAGGTTCTAAGATTCATGTTTTTATTCTAACTTGAGGTTTTGTGAGCTACACACTGCATTGTCAGATATGTTCAGTCTGTCCTCACTAGGCAGAAATTTACAGATGAAGTCATGATGACCAGCTCTGTGCATGTAACAAAATAGGCCGTAGTCTACAAAACTCACGTTAGAAAAACGTGGATCTTAAGCTGCCACAAGACTCCTGTTTAGTTATTGCTGCAACAGACTTAATGTGGCTACTCCCTCTGGGATTATTACTCTTACCATGACTTCATCTCCCTGAATGTTCCCTGTCTGACATGAAAGTCACGAGTCTTCAACAAAAGAACTTCAAAGGGAGACCTCCACCAGCATGATATTGCTGAATGGGGATTTCAACTGAACTACCTCCCCATCCCCACTTGAATAGGGACTTGGGATTTCTCACTCTTTACTATTTTAGCAAAACCTGGGAGTCCCCACCCTATGCAGATGTTAACTAGCCTAGCATAACTAGTGAATGGCCTCTGTATCGCTCTTGATTAGATGTAAATTTCACATAGTTGCGTTTCACCCTATTTTTGCCTGGCCCTTTGATCCTGCTGATAGTTTGCTTTTCATGTCCGTACATAAAATGAATGCGTAGCACGAATCTTCTCAGTTCATCCGAAGATGTCAGCTTTAGGGTGCCACAAGGCACCTGGTTATTTCATCCCTGTGGAGGTTTCCATTGACTGATTCCCGTTTTCGAAATACGGCTGATAAGTTTTAGGCTGTGTCCATCTGGTGCATTTTTCAAGCGTCAGATGCAATTTTCCAGCCCATCTGGTTTGAAGAGATTCAGGGCTCTTTAGGCTGTTGGATGTCCACTGTAAATGTCTTCTCTTCCCATGGCTTCCCCCAGCTTAAGGTGACCAGCTGCAAAAGGGGATATTTCATTGTTGTGGCAAAGACAGCATTTCAGCAGATGCAGCTTGTCATGCGGAGATAAGAAAGGTGGCACCTGCTGATACTTCCTGTTCTGCAGCTGCTAAAGATTCAGAAGCCTCTATTGTGTTTTGTCCCAGGGCCTAACGGTGCAACATATCATGACACCACTCAAGCAAGAGATGCAATCTGCTCTCTTTAAGTAAAACAGATACAACTATTTTCACATTATTACAAAAGCGATAAGACTTCTTGCCATGGTATTTGTGAGTCAGCTGTGCTTCATAGGTTACCAAATTCCTCCCTGGTAGGCATTTGCTCATTCCATTTGCAATATGACGATAATAATACTGATCAGCCTTATTTATTTACTTTATCGCCCACCTTTTTCACTGTGATGCAAGGTGGATTACGCAGCGTAAAATGATGCTCTCCAATAAAATGAGACAATGGAAACTAAAAATAATGGAATCCAATTGCAGTATGCAGTACACAGCTGTTAAGGAGGACTTCTGCGAGCGCATTTGAAAGTGTTACGTAAATACATATAGTTAAATACAGCAGAAAAGCCCCATGAAGGATCAGGTATGTGAAGCTACCTGGGATTTTTACTCTGCTCAGTCTAGGAACTTGATAACATTGTGATGTGCCCACAAAAAATACATGGCTAAAATAGGTATGCATGAATTCTCTGCCTTGAAATCTTCATAGGTTCTGATGGGGAACACTGAAAAGACTCCATAATCACTTTTATATATAAATAAAACAGGGTGACATTCTTTTGTACACTAAAATAGTTGTAATGTTTCAGGAAAATACATCGCTTCCACACAGCGTCCAGATGGTACTTGGAGGAAGCAAAGGAGGGTGAAAGAAGGCTATGTCCCCCAAGAAGAGGTGCCAGTGTAAGTCGTACCATCATCTTTGTCATCTGGAGTTTGCTGGCATACATAAACTTTCTCCAAACCACATATTGCCCTCACTTGGTGAAGGTAAATGGCACACAGCTTGGCATATCTTTGGCAGTACAAAGAAATGAATAGATAAATCAGGGGATGTATACGTCCCCCTTTTGGAAGCTGGGTGCTGCCTATCCGTCCCACGCTGTGTCTTCCATTCTTCCCCCCGACTTGATGGCAATAGCACTACCCTTACATTCCTTCCTTCTTACTTTAGCTTCACAGCATGAGAAGAATAACAGAGGGAGGGTAAGGCAGCAATGTTGTTGACATTCTCATGTTCTGGGGTATGCACATACGCACAAATCCTCTTTGCTTTTATCATTTGGGGTTGAATTCATCACTGAATTTCAAACACCTGCTAGAAATGTCACTTCCCCTCTGGCTGCCGTGATAGGAGCTTCCCTGAAGCCATGGGCATGTTTTATAAAGTTTCACAATGGGGCTTTGCTTACACCTTTTGCGTAGTCAAGCAATTCCTGCAGTTATCAGGACATAAATAGAACTTGTGAATTCCTTGCTCAGTAGTGCTGAGCCTTCACAGGTTACCTGCAAGGTTTTAGCTCACACTTGTGCTTGGCTTTTAGACTCATTTTTCTTTAGATTGTATTGTGTGGGATCCAAAGAATCACATGCCAGTGGTGTGTGCATAAGAGGTCTCTGGACTTGTGTTTTTCAAACATCCACTCTCCATGCCACATGACAGACTTCTGAAGCTGACTTGAATAAGTGGATGATGTGCATCTTCTGTTTAAAGGGAACGTTCCACTGGGCATTCCCAAGCGCCTTGGCCTGCCTAAAATTATTCTTTGGAGCCCAGCCTTTGACATTTGGAAAATCTAATAGCTTTAGACATAAAAGTGTTGATAATTCCTTCAGTTTCAATTACACCTCCACACCAGCAGATTATATGAATGAAAAGCCATTAAGTGTGGCAGCTAAATGAAACTTCATTGGGCAAGAGTTGCTGGGTTGTATGTTGTTTTTTTCCCATAGCTGTGAGAGCCGATAGATTTTTGAGTCCATTGTTCTATTTTAGGCACAGACTGCTTTGCAGTACCAAAAAACGCTTGGCCACACAAGCACTGCTCTTGGAACCCAGTTCCCATAGCTAGAAGAACCCTTGAATAAGATGCTTAACTGTGGCCCCGGTCACACGGAGCATTAGGCACGCTAGAGAGATGGAAGATAGGGGGATTTTCCGGGCGCGATCTCACCGCCACATCTGGGAAGCGTAGAGCTCCCGTGGCGCACCCGAGGCTTCCCGCCGAAGATGCGGGGTAAAAAACTAGTACCTTGGAGGTACTAGTTTCTGGAAACAGCGGGGCAAGGGCGGGCGTCTGATCGCATTTCCGGTGGTAGTTCCAGTGCCTGCCCATGTCCCCTCACAAAAAGATTTGGGTTTTTTCCAAGTCTCCACGGATGTGCACAAGCACCCAACGGAGCATGCGCACATTTCAGGGTTTTTTTTAAAAAAAACAAACACAACCCCGTTTGCCGCACCGCTCTGCTTCTTTGCCGCGTCGTGTGATCGGCACCTCCCCCCTAACCAAGGGAGCTCAACGGGACCTCAACCCGAAGCCTGATTGCGCAGTCGCACGTTAGTTTGCTCTGGGGCAAACAGCCACGCCCCCACGCCCCCCGCATTTTCCTGCCCATGTGGCCGAGGCCTGTGAAAGCTAGCTTGGTAAACCCACATGGCTCACATCATTCTGGCTTGAGGGGTAGCATGAGAGAGCCAGTGTGATGTTGAGCATAAAGTGCTGGACTACCACTGGGGAGACCCTAGGTTCAAATCCCCACTTGCCATGCAATGCATTGGGGGACCTTGGGCCAGTCATTATCTCTCTGCCTAACCTGTGAGGTTGTGAGGATGGAATGGGGGCAAGAAGAACCTTGAGCACTGCTCTGAGCTCCTGAAAGGAAGAAGAGATTAAAAACGTAATCGCTGCATAAAATTTCCGATATGTGAAGGAATCCATCCATGCCAGGCAGCCATAACAAGCTTCTGTATGTGCTTCCATGCCTTCCTTAGAAGACTGAGATTCAAGTTCTGTAGCACCATAAAGACCAACAAGATTTCCAGGGTATAAGCTTTCAAGAGTCAAAGCTCTCTTCATCAAATACAAGTAGGAATGGAGATCCCGGAGCCCTTATACCCCAGTCAGAAGGTGTTGCAAAGAAGGGAGTCAGGAAGCATATGTACAATGTAAAATGTAATCAGGTTGATTTCAGCAGGGGAGAAATCCTTAGGGGATTGCATTCTGCTTTGTACCGTTTCATCCAGACTCACATCTTTGTGGCACCTTCTGACTGGGGTATAAGGGCTCCGGGATCTCCATTCCTCTATGTATCTGACGAAGGGAGCTTTGAGTCTCAAAAGCTTATCCCTTGGAAAGCTTGTTGGTCTTTGTGGTGCTACTGGACTTGAATCTTTCTCTTCTGTTGCAGACCAATATCAAACTACCCACCTGAAATATGCCTTCCTTCATCTCTGCTACATGTTTCCTGCCTGTTATTTTGAAATGAACAGCCATGAGATGCTTCCAGAGCAAAGTGTTGGGGTTTGGGGGGGGGGGCTGGGAAATGGTATGATCTCAAGAGGATCCCTGTAGGCTTGGGGCAAGACAGTTACTCGAGTGGCTACTCTGAGCTGCAATTTGCATTCCGTCTAACACCCAGGCTACAACAGAGCTGGCATGGATTGTTCAAGCTGCTTACGTGGGACTGCACGGCCTTACCACTGTCCCTGGCACTCTTTGGCATAGTATTACTTATGGGCTACTCTCCCCGGCTTCTCCTCCCAATGTTCAGGAGGGCAGGAAGTGGCAGGGTACCATGTTCAAGAGGGCAATGGCTTCTCAGAGAGCTCAGTATTATAAATAATTTGATCTGCAGTGACTCGCCCGAGAAACACCCGTGAGGGTCCCCATCACAGCCAGCTTGCTATAAAGCACGAATGTAGTGCCTCTGTCAAATCTGCTGCTCATCTGTGGAGAGGGGAAACCACAGCTGGAATATTTGTATGCTGTCCCTCACCTTTCTTTCAAAGGCACTGAAGAAATGACTCCTGCTCAGTGTCTCTTTCACCTATACTTCAACTATTGTAAGATCTTGTATCTTTAAAAAAAAATTATAATTTTCTCTTTAAAAGGGTGGGATATAGAAGGAAAAAAGGGGTACGGGGAAAATATAGATTCATCAAGTTTGTGAAATATTATGAATTGTTACATACAAGTAAAATCAGATGTATTACCAAATGTATTACATATTTCAAATATAAAAAGCAGATTGGGTATCTTTTTGTCCCCTGCAGATATGAGAATAAATACGTAAAATTCTTCAAAAGTAAACCAGAACTACCTCCGGGCCTAAATCCAGAGGTCAACACCCCTATGGCCAAGCAAGCCGTTAAAGGATCGGAGGGCGGTGAGACGGGACTCTCCAAAACAACAAAGAGGAACCTAAAACGCAAGGAGAAGAGGAAGCAACAGCAGGAGAAAGGAGACCGAGATACAGATGACCTCATCCAGTCCCTAGAGAAAGCCACCTTGTCGACAATGGCAGGCAGTGGAGACAGCAAGCTGGCAGTGCAGGCTGGCACTGTGAGGCCCCCAGCAAGCAGCAGTGATGCCTCGTCTGTGGCCGCCGCCTTGGAGAAGAACAAGAAAGTCAAAAATCTGAAAAAGAAACTACGGCAGGTGGAGGAGCTGCAGGCACGGATTGACTCTGGGGAGATCAAGCAGCCGACCAAAGAGCAGTTGGACAAGCTGGCTCGGAGGAAAACTTTGGAAGAGGAACTGGAGGACCTGGAATTGGATTTGTAAGGGGTTGGAATGGCGACTGGACATAGCGCGCATAGGAACAAACCGTCCCCAGGGGAACATGTTCTGAGAACTGTGCAGCACACAGACCAGAAGATGCAGTCTTCAGGCTCCTCCTTTGTACCTTTTGTTTTATTTTATGTTGGATGCTGTCTGAATTTTTAAAAGTATTTCTCCCAGCTGTTGATGTGTTAGATACTCAAGGACTACTTTGCCACCCTCCTAAATCCCTTTCTCTTCCCCCTCCCTACATTGGGGTGAGTAGCTGGCTGGGAGCATCACAGCATAAGGTGCGGGGGGGGGGTCGGGCTGGCTTTCAGAGGCACCAGAGTGGGTGGAGTGTCCCATGTCTTCTCCCTGATCCTGTGTAAGTTTTTTGACACCTTCATATTCTCTGTAGTGGCCTCCACTCTTCCCCCTCCTCTTCTTCTCCCTCCTCCTCCTCCTCCTCATTTTTAAAAAGGATGCAATAATAAAAAAAAAATTGCAGTAGTGATCTCTTGAGTCTGGGATTTCTTTTCTTTACCTTTCCAGCTACACTTCCTCTTGGGATCAAGCAAGAAAAGCTCTTTTCCTTCTCCATGCTTTTCAGGCATATCTAAGCATGTCTGCTTTGGGGAAACACGAATCAGCTGTGCCCTTTAAACAAGTTACCAGTTTGAGTCATGATGTGCTTTCCCTTTTTGGCTTTAACTAGCTTTGGCTTCTAGAAATGGTCACTTTAGCACTCAGCTGCAAGGGATTCTAAGAAAGGAGCTCCCAGAGGGGTTTTTCCTTTTAAAAATCACATTGGGGGGGGACCCAGTTCCAGACTGTGGTGCTAGGAAGTGTGAGTTAAGCTCCCCCTCTTTCTGCATCTGAAACAGCCCTGGAATGTTAAGAAAGTGTTCTCTGTGTTTGCTGCTGCAAGGGGGGCCATGCTAAGGAAAAATGGTGTGGGGGAGAGGTTTAAAGCTCCTCTTGAGTCACACTCCCCATGGAAATCCACCCCATGATTTTAAAGGGAAAACAACCCTCTAGGGGCTCAGTTTCTGGAACTCCCAGTACCACATCGAGATCTGCTTTTGGTGCAGTCTCTTTCATGCCCCCTGACCGATGAACAGGTGCAGTCCTTCTCAAAATGCAGATGCCACTCGGCTACATTAGAGCCATGTTTTGTGTAAATAGGAGAAGCTTGTTCTCTCTTTGTTTTACAAGCAGGCTGGCACTAAAATAACCATGGTATTGTCCTAGTGTTTCTAAGCTAATCATGTGCTTTATTCGCCTGAGCAAGGACAATGCGGACACGGAAGAAGTCCGAGGAAGAATAATTGGGAAGCGGGACATTAGAGTTCTGGTTTTCCTTTAATACCTTTTAAAATCAGGACTAATCACAAAATAGTGAGCAAGCGTTCAAGTTCCCCATATCTCTTAATCAAGCTAGCTGTTCAGTACAAACCATGTCCCAAAAGTGGGAAAGAAAATTGTATTTCAGGATGCGATGGAGAAGTCACTAGTCTGTAGTTTGTCCATCATTTCCTGAAACAAATTCCCCCTCTCCCTGGCTTTTGTTTTTGGTATACTGAGCATCCAGTTAGCTGAAGAGTTCTTGAGAAGTCAACACTTCCTTCTTGTTTCATGTTATTTTTGTTACTCCTAACGAAAAGTTGTTATCTTTATTGCTGCGATTGACATTTTCCTACAGATCTGCAGGCTGTTCTTCCTTGTCCAGCAGGCGGCGCTAGAAGGTCTCATTACTAGGGTAAAAAGATCACACTTGAAGCTCAGTGTTCTGTTGTTGGCATGCAGAGCGGCTATTTGGGTCCTTTCCAGTCCCATTTCTAGTCAAAGGGATTTGAATATAGCAGAGCGGCTTGTATGTTCAGGGGGAGAAAGACCAGCATTCGTGGATAGACTTGCAGCTGCCCTTTTTAGGTCAGTGTGGCTGGCAGTGGATTTGGGGAGTGCAGTTGACCTAGTTCCCAGCCCAGGCTCCGGTTTTTCCACACAGCAGCATCACCACCCGTTCCTTCAGGGCAAGCGGTGCTCCATATTCTTCGGGATTATTACCAGCCAAGGTCATTGAGATCATGGCTGTGAATAAAAACGGTAATTGCAGCACTGTGGAAAAAGCAGGTCTGTCAGTTTTGCTCCGTTTGCAGGGGGCTACTGCAAACAGAAGTGGCACAAAATTCCTCTTTTTTTGGTGGCTGACATCTGTAATGTGTGGAGCTGCCTTAATGCTGCGTCAAAAACCGTGGTCTGTCAAGGTCAACATGGTCTGCTGTGACTGGCGGTGGCTCTCCAGGGTCTCAGGTCGGAAAAAGCAGGTCTGTCAGTTTTGCTCCATTTGCAGGGGCCTACTGCAAACAGTTGCCAGAAGTGGCACAAAATTCCTTTTTTACTTACCAAGTGGCACACTGGTGGCTGACATCTGGAATGTGTGGAGCTGCCTTAATGCTGTGTCAAAAACCGTGGTCTGTCAAGGTCAACATGGTCTGCTGTGACTGGCGGTGGCTCTCCAGGGTCTCAGGTCTTTCCATCATCTGCTCCCTGTTCCTTTTAACCGAAGATGCTGGGGATTCAACCTGGGACCTTCTGCATGCAAAGCAGATGCTCTACCATGGACCCCAGCCTCTCCTCTAAGGGTCCAGGTATCTTCACTCCAGATACAAATGCTCTGTGTTGGTAGCCAAGGCTGCCAGGTCATCATTCTCAGACTGTTTATCACTTCTGCGTGCCTATTCTCTCATGCCTATAGTTGCAAGCAGGACTTTCTTTTGCCCCATAGCAGGCAGGCAAATGGAAGGGTAAGGCGATGATCTGTAATGAGAAAAAGTGGGATGCAGACCCAGTTTCTTCCATTCAGTTCCTCCACCAACCTTTCCCTCCCGTCTGCTCTATGGGACCTCTCCAAAGCAGGCTGATTGATGGCATGGGATGAGGAGCTGGGGAGAAGAAGTTGCAGCTCTATGCAACTATGTCTGTTAGATACAGATGGGATTTCCAGGGTGCATCCTTTTCCCCCATGTGATCATGGAATGGGTGCTGGGGGTTGGCCCAAGGCCAGCAATGTTGAATGCACCTGCTGATTAACCCTGGCTTGAGTCACGGCACAGGACAATTGACTGCCTTTCTCCCCTGTGCGACTGGCAACGGGCTGTGCCAGAACTCATCCCCCCATTGTGCACTTCCTCGGTCCCATCAGATCAAAAGCTCCGTCACAGTTAAGTCTCAACAGGGACCCAATTCTTGTGGCATCCACACACACAGATTTATCTGTGGATTGTCCCACCAGGAAGGGGCCATGGATCAGTGATAGAGCACATTCTTTGTGTGAGCAAGGTTCCAGTGTTGGGCACTAAAGGGCCTCTGAAACGCTGCTGTTCTCAAAGATCTCTCTGAGTGAGACCTTGGAGAACTGCCCACCAGTCCTAAAACAATCTGACCAATGGTGTGACTCTGTGTGTGGGATAGATCAAGATGGGTAGCCATGTTACTTTATCTGTAGCATTAGAAAAGAGCAAGAGTCTAGTTGCACCTTAAAGACGAGCAATATTTGTGGCAAGGTATGCGCTTTTGTGAGTCACTGCTCACTTCTTCAGATACTTCTTTAGTGCCTCACGAAAGCTCATACCCTGTCACAATTTTTGTTAGTCTTTAAGGTGCTACTGGACTCATGTTCTTTTCTTCTGTATGTGGGAGTATCACATACATCCAGGGCCAGCTCACCTCATTTTGCTGCCCGAAGCATGTGACTGCAAGAGGACCGGTCTTGGAGCCCGGTGGCAATGGCATAAAAGAAGGGACTCTACAGCCCACTGGAGCCAGGTGGCAGTGGCATAAGTAGGGAGGGGGCACTCAGTCCAAGGCAGGCTGCAGATGAGACTGTGCAGCCTGCCTGGGTCCCAGTCTGAGAGGTGACCACAGGTACAAGACACATTTCTCACTTCCTCCTATGTGGCACCCCTGCCTACTTGGCACCCCAGGCTACCACTTGGATGGTGAAGGAGGTCTGCAGGTGTCCACAGCTTGTTTCAGGTTGTGATTATCCAATAAGCTCTTGCACATGAATATGAAGCGTTACTTGTTTACTTCATTTATACCCCACTTTTCTCTCAAACGGATACCCAAAGCAGCACACATCATCCTCTCCTTCTCTTTTGGTGTAGCGATTAAGAGCAGCAGACTCTAATATGGAGAACCAGGTTTGATTCCCCACTCCTCCACATGAAGCCTGACCTTGGGCCAGGCCCATAACCACATGGGGCATTTGGGGGCAATGCCCTCCACGGATGATAGCTGTCCCCATGGGAAAAATTTAAAAAAAAAATGTAAGATGCATGAGGGGTTTCCAAAATGACCCCCAGCACAGTCAGGGAAGGTTCAGTCTCATTTTCTTTTTTTCAGGCTGAAAAATAGATTTTTAAAAATATAAAATAAAATTGCAAAAAATAAAATCGCAAAATGCAAAATAGAGGAGGAGGAGGAGGAGATTGGATTTATACCCCGCCCTTCACTTGGAGTCTCAGAGCGGCTTACAAACTCCTTTCCCTTCCCCTCCCCACAACAGACACCCTGTGAGGTGGGTGGGGCTGAGAGAACTCTGACACAAACTGCTCTTTTTCAAGGACAGCTATGCCAGAGCTTGTGACTGACCCAAGATCATCCAGCCAGGTGCAAGTGGAGGGGTGGGGAATCAAACCCGGTTCTCCCAGATTAGAGTCCGCACACTTAACCACTACACCAAACTGGCTCTCTAGAGAGTTGGAGATCCCCCCCTTCCCAACTCATGTAGATGAGGAAGCCAGTAGATGAGGAAGAAGACTTGGCTCCCTCTTTTAAAGATGGAAGAGGGCTCTCCCTTTTAAATGCCACTCAAGTGGTGAGCAGCAAGCCCACCTGCTGCAGAGGAAGAGGACTCAGCTTGGTGGTGGTGGGTCACATGGCTGGGCTGGTGCAAGTGCAGTGAGGCCACTGCCACTAAGTCAAGTCCTCTTCCTCTGCTGTGGGCAGGCTTGCAGCTCGCTGCTCACCGGTCTCTCTCTCTCTCTCTCTCTTTCCCACAGCTCCCCTGCCCCACAGGATTTCCCAACGTCCCACCACCCGATATTTTTGGCTACACTCCTGCCTTGGGTCAGTCACAGTTCTCTCAGAGCTCTCTCAGCTCCATCTACCTCACAGGGTGTCTGTTGTGGGGGGGTGGGAAGGAGACTGAAAGCCATTCTGAGACTTGGAGTGAAGGGTAGGGAATAAATCCAACTCTTCTTCTAACCTTGTGTAGGTTCATATCCCCAATATGCCCTGAAAGCTCACTCGGTAACACATACACTCAACAAACCTCACAGGATTGTTGTGAGGAGAAATGGAGGAGAGGAGAATGATCTAAGCTGCTTTGGGTCCTCATTGTGGAGAAAGGCAGGATATAAACGGTTAATAAAATATGTAGGTCTAAGCTATGAGTAAGGTAAAGGTTCCCTTGCTCGAAAGCCAGTCGAATCCGACTCTAGGGTTGCAGTGCTCATCTCCGTTTCAAAGCCGAAGAGCCAGCGCTGTCCAAAGACGTTTCCGTGGTCATGTGGCCAGCATGACTAAACACCAAGGCGCACGGAACGCTGTTACCTTCCCACTGAAGTGGTACCTATTTATCTACTTGCAATTTCTTGCTTTCGAACTGCTAGGTTGGCAGGAGCTGGAACTAGAGACGGGAGCTTACTCCGTCATGCGGCAACACAGGTCTCGAACTGCTGAACTACCGACCTTCCACAGCCTGCATTTCAGCGTCTTAACCACTTGAGCCACCGCAGCTCCTAAGCTATGAATAGATCACCTTAAAAATGCTCTTTTGAAAAATCCTCTGTGTCGAGCCTGACATTACAATGTAGGCAAGAGTCTCTGGTTATTTAGCTGTTCTTTCTCACCTCTAATTTGCTTCAGATTTCTGGGCAGTTTTGTAAAGAAATAAAACTATAAATAATCCAGTTATGAACATAAGAGAAACCAATGTTGGATTAGGCCAATGGTCCATCCAGTCCAACACTGTCACACAGTGGTCAAAAATACCAGGTGCCATCAAGAGGTCCAGCAGTTAGGACGGCAATGCGAGTAGTTGTAGTGCTGATAGTTTATTTACCTGTATCAAAATTGGATTCATCATCCCCTTTAGATTTAGACTGATCTTTCCATGTGTTAAGCATGCTTCTGCAGGTTAATTTCAGTGGTTTTAAGCACACTTAAGCCTGCATCAGGTTATAGCCACACACTGGGGGGTGCTTGGTAAACTTAATTCATATAAGAAGCTAGGATTTCAAAAGTATGTTCAAGATCTGTGATGACCACATTGTGAAGGGAACATAGGAAGTAACAGTACAATTCAAAACGGAGGATAGATGTGTTATCAATGACATTAGGATTTGCCTTCACTAGATGACAAATTATGTCCTTTAAATTTAGATGGACAGGCTGAGGAGAAAATGTGAATTTCTTATGGTACTTAGTTCATTATTTCTGTAGCCAGAAGACAGCCTGAAAACTGATGAAAATGTCTAAAGTCTAGAACAATATGAAAGATCTGTTGTTGGGTTTAGAAGAGTTTCTAAAATGTATAGTAATATTGAGTTTTTAAATTCTGAATCGATTGTCAAATACTATCTGTTAGTGACTATCTGAGATCCTTAATCCAGCATTCTAAGAGGTAGTGTGGTATAATGGATATAGACCTAGATTCAAATCTGTGTCCAGCTGTGAAACTTGCTAAGTGACCAGGCTGTCACTATTTTTTTGCCCTAACCTAGTTCATAAGATTGTTGTGAGGATAAATATTTTATACAATTTTTGTGTTTTATTGTGCTCTTCTCTGTCTGTGGTTTGTAATGGCCTATGGCTAAATACAATAAAATCTTCTCTCTCTATTGAGTTTTTAAATTCTGAATTGATTGTCAAATACTATCTGTTAGTGACTATCTGAGATCCTTAATCCAGCATTCTAAGAGGTAGTGTGGTATAATGGATATAGACCTAGATTCAAATCTGTGTCCAGCTGTGAAACTTGCTAAGTGACCAGGCTGTCACTATTTTTTTGCCCTAACCTAGTTCATAAGATTGTTGTGAGGATAAAAAAAAGAGAGAATCCCACAATATGCTCCTTTCAGCTCTTTTGAAGAAGGGCAAAATACAAAAGGGAGAAATAAAGTCCCCCTTAGTTTTTACACAAAGTCTTTGGAACATAGACTCTGGCTGCATCTATTTAAATAAAAACTGGTAGTTTTCCTGTTTGCGTGTTATTGTGTAATTTCTGGAATGGGAGATGCTGCTTAGTCTGAAGAACTGATAAAAGAAGTCAGCAGGGACAGAACAAGCTTGAGTTCTCGGATTGTTTTCTATTTTTGTTTTGTTTTTGTATTTTGCTCTTATTTTCCTTTCTGGTGAAATAATGACATCATCTGATATCAAACCTGACAAGAGAGCAGTTTGCTTACCGATGCTGCAAAACACTTGCTGAGACTGTCGCTTTTGATTAAAAGGGTCTCAAATAACAAGGGCTACATAGTGGACTCCGTGGAACTGAGTAGATTGGTCTGTAGGAAGCTGATTGGTATAGGTGAGACGTGACTAGATGGTGGTTCAGTCCCTCAATGTCGATTCTACTAGGGAAAATTTTCCACATGCAAAACACTTGCTGAGACTGTCGCTTTGGATTAAAAAGGTCTCAAATAACAAGGGCTACGTAGTGGACTCGGTGGAACTGAGTAAATTGGTCTGTAGGAAGCTGATTGGTACAGGTGAGATGTGACTAGATGGTGGTTCAGTCCCTCAGTGTCGATTCTACTAGGGAAAATTTTCCACTAGGGAATTAAGATATGGGGGAAGAGAGAAAGAGTAGCCCAGTAGGAACAGGTGAATAGCACAGCAAAACTAACAGCCAGACAATGCTTCCCATTTCTCCCCCACCCCAAACATATAAACATAAGAACAGCCCTGTTGGATCAGGCCAATGGTCCATCTAAGCCAACATCCTCTTTTTCTATATTAGCCAACCAGATGCCCTGAAATGCCCATAGCTGGGGCACAGAAGTCAACAGCTCCCTGTTCCTGGCCTACAGCAGCTGGTATCCAGAGAGAGATTGCCTGTGAAGAAAAAGGTCCTATATAGCTATCATGACTGTTAGCCATTAACTTGTCAAAACTCGTAGGAGAGATCTATGTAACCCGAAAACTCACCTGTTAGCATTTTTAAAAATTAGCTTTAGACCAATGTGCTGTCTTATGTTATGCTTACTTGCAAATTGCCTGAAAGCTTTCCCATTTACTTGGGAAAGCAATGGAGGGATCCACTACACCATGAGCTTTCCAGGTATGTGACGGCTGCCTTCTTCATACATTGAGCAACTTCCCTCACCATTGATGAGATGGATCCAATCACTTGTAGAAATCTAAAAGTCAGTGTGGGCCACTCATGTTAATGATAGGACTGTAACTAGTATCTAGAATGACGGCCTGTGGCAAGTGATCAGATTTTGTTAACTGGAAGAAAGTCTTACAGTTTCCTTTCGAGCCATCCCTGGCAAGCTACAAGATGTAGCACATGTTGATGTGGTAAGTATGCAGGCCAGTAAGTGTTTGTAGGTAGGGGTGCCAGCTCTAGATTGAGAAATACCTGGAGGTTTGGGGGGGGTGGAGCCTTGGAAGGATGGGCTTTGGGGAGGGGACGGATCTCAGCTGAGTACAATCCACCCTCCAGAGCAGCCATTTTCTCCAGGGGAACTATTGTCTGGTGATCAGTCAAAATAGCAGGAAATTTCCAGGCACTACTTGGAGGTTGGTAACCCTAGTCTGTAGGTGAGTCACTTGCAAGGACTTATTTGCAAGACTGTTTTGAAATCAAAGCGTCATATTAGGTTATGCAGCCCTTCTAAGTTTCATGGCGTTCCTTCATGTTCTTGAAGACATAATCTTGGTCCTTTTCAGAGAACTTGATGAATTCCAGATGTGAGGAGAGCCAGCTGTGAAATCACAACATTTAATGACATACAGCTCATTCCCACATCCTTGAACAGCGTTTTGTTTTCTTTTTTTGGTAGCAACAGCACTTTTTAGGGATAACGTTTGTGATTAATTAGAAAGTCCATCCTGGAAGAAAGGAAGGAGGCTTGGGATCGAGTGGTGAGTGTCTTGGGGTTATTTTCATGATGACTAGGGTGTGACTAACCCGTCCGTATGCCAAAGGAGAAACAGTTGTGATGTGGCTCAAGCATTGCTTCAAAATCATGGAGGGATGGGGCTTTGACAATCAAAGAGGTACCTAATTGACTTGCAGCAGCTCATTTCTGCAGATGAAATACCAAAGTATTAATTTCCATGTGTTACAGTTCTGAGCATGACTCCTGACTCATGCAGAGACACAACGGGTACCCTCCTATTCAAAGTAATTCTGCTGCAGCCCAGCCTCTGGAATTCATAGAACATACAGGGACATGGCAGAATTAGCCACCCCTAGCAGAAGTTCAGTGAAAGGAGGCAAAATCCTGATCAGTAAATCATGGAGAGCTATAGCAGGCAGCCTCTTCAGTAGATGAGACTTGCAAAAGCTTTTAATTATTCAGTTTATGCAGCTTTTATCATGTCCTCGGTACCATGGCACAGTTTGGGAATCAGTGGCCTAATTTTTAACTCTATCCTTAGCAGTCTTGGATAATAATGAAAAATAAATTTAAGGCTAATAACTGCAAAGGAGGACAGACCTTAACAGCTTTGTAATAGAGGGAAATTTCAGAAAAGGCCGTTCCTGTTCCCCCCTCTATGACAAGCAGTAGCTCCTGAAATTTCTCTTCTATATAAGTGTTAAGTGTAGAAGTGTCTTGCTCTCCTTTCCAGCCAGTAATCCCATAAATGAATGAAAAAGACTGATACCCCATCTTTCCAAAAGCTCGCAGAGGTTTCCATGTACAGCAATTCAATAAAATGGAATCAGATCTCTTCAAAAAGCTATTACTCAAATAAATATAATTCTTTTTTGCTAGGGAAAATGCCAGTTCTTGATATATGTCTAAGCAGAAGTCTGGGGGCTCTACAGCCATTTACTGAAGCCAAAAAAAAAAAAGTTAATCATACTATGTGCCTGGGTGGGGTGGGGGGATGAACAAGGAGAAATAAAATGTTCAGTATTTCAACTGCTTACTGTGCTGCAGATTTCCTATTTGACCTTGGATGAGTCACTTACAGGATGTATATCTGCTTCATGCTCTGTAATAACAGAGTTCTGATGACTGGGCTGCATTTTTTTAAAAAAAGCATGTGAGAATGTCCACTTTTACTCAGCAAGAGTCCTGCATACATACTCCTCGGGTATATGCATACAGCAGGTCATGAATGCATGCAAAAAGATCTCTCAGACAAAGGTATTTTATCTAAGATTGCCAGTCTCCAAGTTGTATGGGACTAGAGATGTCCTGGGATTACAGTTGAACTCGACTACAGAGATCAGTTCCTGTGGAGAAAATGGCTGGTTTGAAGGGTAGGCTCTATAGCATCATACTCTTCTGAGGTCCCTCCTCAAACCTGGCCCTCCCCCTAGGCTTCATCCCCATCATCTCCAGGAATTTCCCAAACCAGAGTTGCCAACTCTGGTTTTATCGCTCATATTGAACATACACGTGGACTTTTCATCTTAACCACTACACCAAACTAGTCCAGATGTAATAAGGCTGAGGAGAAGGTTCTGTTTCTCTCTTGTATGCAAGTGCATTGTTCACCCTATAGAGAAAAATACATTTGAGGACAGTTTTGTTTATGTTCTTGACAGAAGTTTATAGATGCTGGGCTCAAACTTGTCTTGAAGCCTGAGTGCTTGACCTGGAAGATCATAATCTAATCTGGCAGGGCTGTAGCTCTGTTGAGAATGCATGTTTACCTGTTGCACAGCTGTTAAAAACACAGGAACCTTGCTAGAGGCAGTATGATGTAGTGGTTAGTGGATTGGAACTGGAGAAAGGTAAAGGTAAAGGTTCCCTTGCTCGAAAGCCAGTCGAGTCCGACTGTAGGGTTGCGGTGCTCATCTCCGTTTCAAAGCCGAAGAGCCAGCGCTGTCCGAAGACGTTTCCGTGGTCATGTGGCCGGCATGACTAAACACCAAGGCGCACGAAATACTGTTACCTTCCCACCGAAGTGGTACCTATTTATCTACTTGCACTTTCTTGCTTTCGAACTGCTAGGTTGGCAGGAGCTGGAACTAGAGCTGGAACTAGAGATGGGAGCTCACTCCATCATGCAGCACCCGGGTCTCGAACTGCTGAACTACTGACACAGCCTGCAGTTCAGCGTCTTAATCACTTGAGCCACTGCAGCTCCTTAGAACTGGAGAAACTCAGGTTCAAATTACAGGTTCAGATTCCACTCAGCCAAGCAGCTCTTAATGGATGGCTCTGGGCCACCCAGTCTCTTGTGATGGTCAAAATGGATTAGAGGAGAATCCTGGGCACCATCTTGAGGTCCTTGGAGGAAGAGCAGAATAGACTGATGACAGGAAAAGGAAGAATACAAACTCTGTTTAGAGAGGATCTTCCTTTTGCAGGGAAAAGGTTTACACTAAATAAACATTAGGGACAGCTTTCTGGTGAGGCAGTAAACAAGCTCTCAGGGCAGAGAAAGAGTTTTCTTCATTTGGATCTCTACTTATTTATTTTGTTTATTTCATTTGTACTCCTCCTTTCTTCCCAGTGGTGGAGACCTAAAGCGGCTTATATTGTTCTCTTCTCTGTTTTATCCTCACAACAACCCAAGCAGAGAAATGTGGATACCAGTCATGAATGCTCTTCTGAGCAAACGATACCCATTGAGAAAGCTTCTTTAACTATCTCCCCAGAGGATGTGTGACGAAATGGGGACCCGCCCTCAGCCCTGAGAGACTGAATAGCCGTTCACTGGCACGCAAGTCCCCTGGTTTCACCTGCCAACCCTGCCTGGTGGGGCTATTTCCCTTCCTCACTCGCTGCCACCACTCACTGGATTCACACCACCTTCCTAGAGGGACAGTGAGACCCGTCCGGCTGATTCCCCAACCCAGGAAAGTGGGTACCTCAATCTTTGGGTACCCCTGGAGAGTTGGCAACCCCTCCGGTTTGTGTTCCCCTGGCCTCCCTTTGCTTCTGGTAACGTGCTGAGTGGGGAGGACTATGTGGTCAAGGCACTGCCAGGTCTTATAACTCAAAAAGAAAGTTTATTTAACTATATACAAGGTTAGGCACAGAAAATAACAAAGGCACTTCAACACAGGATCAAAATGCAATTCCTCTGTCCCTACACACACACCCTCTACTTCTGGAGGTTGTGGCCTCAGGATAGGATTTGCTTTCCCCCTCCTTGTTGTTGGAGAGAAACCTCCAGTCCTCCTCAGGACTGGTGATCAGTACTTCCACCCTCCTGGCTCTCCACCACGATTTATAGTGGCCTGGATTGCCCACGGAGTCTGAGGTAACAGGAGTCCCACCTGTACGCTGCCCCTTGAAGCTCTCGTCCAAGGCTGAGGCGAAGGCCGACTGACCCCTCCCTAGATGGGCAGAACTCTTTATCAGGCTGGCTTCGCCCCTGGGGTGGGTCCATACTTTCCCGCACTTTCCCCCTAAACCTGCTGGGAAATGTAGGTAGGGAGGTATGGCAGTTCCATTGTTCCATATGGAGCACCTCCCCTCTGCAGAAGGACTACCGGACTGGCAGCTATTTTAAAATAAACTGCTGCCTCTGCTTGGCAGCCATTTCGTTACAGGATGCATGCAACCATATTCTGGGTAGCAGCATACAGGCTACCTCTTACTCCCATGACCAGTCAAAGGAACACACATGGTTGTATGGTTGCCCCCCAATGAAACAAGGAATTGATTCCTTGGTTTACTTTCCTTGAGGACCCAAATTTCAGTGCGGTTGCCTTGTCTGCTGCTGTAGAGAGCGTTACAGTAGTCTAGCCTTGAGGTGACCGTCGCATGGATCACTGTGGCTAGGTCATCCTGGCCAAGGAAGGGGACCAACTGCCGCGCCAGCCGAAGATGGTAAAATGCCGACTTGGCAGTGGCTGCTACCTGGGCCTTTGGGTTCCCCTGGCTTCCCTTTGCTTCTGGTAACGTCCTGAGTGGGGAGGACTATGTGTTCAAGGCACTACCAGGTCTTATAACTCAAAAAGAAAGTTTATTTAACTATATACAAGGTTAGGCACGGAAAATAACAAAGGCACTTCAACCCAACCGGGCAGAAAATAAACAGCATCAAAATGCAATTCCTCTGTCCCTACACACACACCCTCTACTTCTGGAGGTTGTGGCCTCAGGATAGGATTTGCTTTCCCCCTCCTTGTTGTTGGAGAGAAACCTCCAGCCCTCCTCAGGACTGGTGATCAGTACTGCCACCCTCCTGGCTCTCCACCACGATTTATAGTGGCCTGGATTGCCCACGGAGTCTGAGGTAACACGAGTCCCACCTGTATGCCGCCCCTTGAAGCTCTCGTCCAAGGCTGAGGCGAAGGCCGACTGACCCCTCCCTAGATGGGCAGAACCCTTTATCAGGCTGGCTTCGCCCCCGGGGTGGGTCCATACTTTCCCGCACTTTTCCCTTAAAGCTGCTGGGAAATGTAGGCAGGGAGGTATGGCAGTTCCATTGTTCCATATGGAGCACCTCCCCTCTGCAGAAGGACTACCGGACTGGCAGCTATTTTAAAATAAACTGCTGCCTCTGCTTGGCAGCCATTTCGTTACAGGATGCATGCAACCATATTCTGGGTAGCAGCATACAGGCTACCTCTTACTCCCATGACCAGTCAAAGGAACACACATGGTTGTATGGTTGCCCCCCAATGAAACAAGGAATTGATTCCTTGGTTTACTTTCCTTGAGGACCCAAATTTCAGTGCGGTTGCCTTGTCTGCTGCTGTTGGCAACAGGAAGCCCCACTCAGCAGCAATCTGAAGCCCTGCAGGGTCTTGCACTGCCCATTGCCCATTTTAGGATTTCAGCAGTTATATTCTGCTCTGGATGTGAACTGCTCAGCTTGGTGGGGGGGGGATTAGAGGGAACATTGGTGTACAGTATGCATCATCTGTTGCTCTATGCCTTAACTTGTTCTCAGTGTATTGCAATGCCCCACGAAAGGGTCTCTATGAGTCAGTTGCACTCAGCAGCACTGCCTTCTTATGCCCTTACTTGGATGACCTAGGCTAGCCTGATCTCATCAGATCTCAGAAGCTACATAGGGTCAACCCTGGTTAGTACTTGGGTGAGCGACCACCAAAGATGTCCAGGGTTGCTACATAAAGGCAGGCAATGGCAAGCCACCTCTAAACATCTCTTGCCTTGAAAACCCTGTGGGATCCTCATAAGTTGGCTGCAACTTGATGGCAACTCCCCCCCTCCCTGCCTTTTTTCACTTGCATAATGTGTCTGCTCCAGATTTCTGCTTGCTTCACATATCTATGATCCCAGTCCTGTCACACTGTTTATTACATGTTTCATTTTACCGATTGCATTGACTTACACTGTGTAATCCACCTTGAGCCTCAGTGAGAAAAGAGGACTATCAATTGCATAAATAAAAAAATAATATAAGGTAAGTGCGTATCTGTACTTCACAGAGTTGTGCGGGGGTGTCTAGAAAGTGAGCCTCCTGTGTGGACTGTGCTCAAGACCTGGGACAAACTCATGCTGTTGAAGCACTGATGAAGTTTCTCGAGTGTCTTCTTCCCATGAGTCCAGATAATAAATATGTCATCAGTGAAACCCAAGTAGTTTAAAGATGTCAGGGCACAGGAGGTGAGGAAATGCTGTTGTAAGTTGGCAAGAAAAATGTTGCCATATTGGGGAGCCATCCAGGTATCCATAGAGATGCCATGAAGTTATAAGCTGTATTCACGTCTACTCACCCCTTGCCCCAAAAACCTCATGGTCCTGGTGTTGCTGTGAATGAAAGAGCTGTAGAGAATTTGTAACTTTCTAAGAGTAGGTGTCTACCTTATTGATAACATCAGTTAGGGTATGTTTAGAGGAGAGGGAAAAGAAAGAGGATGTGTTTATCACCACCTTTCTTTTGTTTTTCCTGTACTGATTTGGTGTTGTGCTTAAAAAAATGCTTGTAAACATTTTCTTCTTCAATAAATATTTTATTCTTTGATGCTGATGTGGGTCTCTGTACCACATAGTTTGCCCCAACCACAGGGACATGCTGTTATTTTGCAGGAGGGGTCCCCAGAGTGGGAGGAAAGCAGTCAAGGCACCCGGTGCAAACCTGCCAGAGGGGAACCCCAAATAAGTAATTGGTTGCTGTGGTAACCAGGCACTGGGTAGCAGGAGACCAAAGGCAGGGCCTCAGGTTAAGAAGGAGAGTTAGGAGTCTGTCCCTCCCAACAGGAAAATCCTAACAGGACAATGATGGCAGCAATACCCTAGTGACAGGAAGCAGAATAGCTCCCTCCAGGAGTTGGCAGCCCAACAGAGGGTGGGCAGAACAGGGTCTGCAGGTCAAGCAGGCCTGTTCCATCACAGTTGCCATGAGTCAATTGGGACTTGACAGGACACTATTTTTATTATATTGCATTGCAATAATAACATGTTTGATGATTACTTCAGCTTGGACACTGGTAATCAAATACAAATACAAATACAATATATTACTTCAGCTTGGACACTGGTAATCAAGGCACTCTGTGTAAAAATCTCCTGACCTGGATAGCCCAGGCTATCCTGATTTCAATGGGAGACCACCAAGGAGTACCAGGGTCACTATACAGAGGCAGACAATGACAAATCACTTCTGAAAGTCTCTTGCCTTGAAAACACTACATGGTTACCATAAGTCAATCGCAACTTGATGGCAAAAAAAGTAAAAAAAGTAAACATCTAGCGTGGCATTAGGGATCATCAGAAGGGATCCATGAGGAGTCTTCTTTAAACAGAACTGAGAGGAAGGGAGCTGTTTGTCTGTGGCCTGTTCACTGGAATTTCTGAGAAGATGGTGGCCCTCAATCAATTATCTAGTACTGTTCACTGATGTGAAGGAAATATTCCTTGAGGTGTAAACAGCAGAAATCAGCTTCCTGGTCACCATATTATTTATGGGGCTCTAACTGAAGTAAAAGGACGGTCCTCATGTCGTTATAGTTAGCTTAAGAAAAGTCCCTGTAGTTCTAGTGAGGGAAAGGGTAATGCAAAGCAAAAGATCCTTCTACAGGGCTCAGCAGCGTGTGGTTGGAAAAGGTTACCAATGATACTAGGTTCTTTAAGGCTCTCTTTGGACACATTTTCCTTCCACTAATATGCCCAAGAAAATATTGTGAGTTCGTGTTATGTATGGGAAGGCACTGAAGTTCTGTCTGTCTGCTACTGGACTTTTTGTAGCAGTTTTATCTTCAGCAAGCAATCAGTTGATATAAATTTCTCCCCATGCTGGGAAAAGTTTCTCCGACTAATTCTTGAGGGTGGAGGCATTTGAAAAGTTGTTGTTGTTGCTCAGTCGCACAGTCGAGTCCGACTCTTCGCAACCCCATGGACCAGATCACGCCAGGCCTTTCGGTCTTCCGTCGTCCTCTGAAGTTTGCTCAACTTCATGTTCGTTGCATCTATGACACTGTCTAACCATCTCATCCTTTCCCGTCCCCGTCTTCTTTGACCTTCAACCTTTCCCAGCATCAGGGTCTTCTCCAGTGAGTGCTCCCTTCTCATTTGGTGGCCAAAGTATTTGAGCTTCAGTTTCATTATCTGGCCTTCCAGGGAACAGTCAGGGTTGATTTCTTTTAGGATTGACTGATTTGATCTTCTTGCAGTCCAAGGGACTCTCAAGTGCAGGGCTCTAGTCGGGGGGGAGCTCTCAGGTACGGAGCTCCGGAAGAGAACCTCTAGGGGGCAGGGCGGTCACGTGGTGAAGCCCCGCCCCCTTCTTTACCCCGCCCTCTGCTTCGATCCTCATTCCGTTTGGGAATGAGGATGAAGCAGGAGGGTAAGTAGCCGGGCCTTCTGACACACTTCCGGTGATGTCAGGGGGTGTGGCCTTCTGTCACTTCCGGTGATGTCAGGGGGCGTGGCATATGCAAATAAGTTATGCTAATGAGTTATGCTAATGAGCTCCGGCAGCTCTTTTTCTACAACAAGACCCCTGCTCAAGTGTCTTCTCCAGCACCATAGTTCAAAAGAATCTATTCTTCGGCG
>NW_015162482.1:223739-224785 GCF_001447785.1 Gekko japonicus
GTCCTAAAAAAGCTCAAATAATTTGTTTCTCAGTTTGGTTTTGGGGCACATTCACCATTACTTTGTTTGGAGACATCTAAGGGAAGATAGCGTCTTGAGATCCATCAATTCTATAATTAGAAGCTAGGAATGATGGATGCCGGGCTCCGTGCTGGAACTATTAGACGTCATTGCTTTTCCAGTACAAGAACAATACAAGAAAAGCTGCCTTTTGGCAAAAATAGATCTCTGCTGGAGAGACTTTGAACTGAAAGTGGCATTGTGGTGGGTGATTTGCCCAAGTGACAAATCCAGCTGTTTGGGGACTATAAATAGGATGGCCTCCCTTTTTCCTTTCAATGAAGTTTGCACTTTTTGTACTTTCATTGCAGTGTCAGAGCTGTGATTCAGTTTTTTGCCTGCCGTCATGTCGATTAGCATTTCCGGACCGTTGTGCCACACAGGATTCCTGGCAACATCACTTCATCTCTATGCCACCTGCCCCCGTTTCACCCTGCAAGATGCATGTGGGATTCTTGCCACTGTCCGCGGAATCATTCTGGAAAGCAGTTGAAAGCCACAAAGGAAGCAGCTCCAAGTCAGTGGATTGTCTTTTGTGTCAGAAGATTAAGCTGGCCCACAGTGGTAAAATTAGAGTCCTCTTCCCTCTCCAAGCCAAGTCAGCCACAGACATTCCATTCTCTCTCTTGGCTGCAAAAAGGGATAATAATTCTCGCCCACGTTATTTAAAATAATTTTTGGTAAAGTTTATTATACGTTCAGTGCTTGGAGCACCTGAAAGTGCTAATATAAATGCTAAATAGTAATCTCATGATGGAAATTAAGGTACTGAGTAGGGCCCTGGCTTGTGACCCCTTGGTATCCCATATCCCGATACACTCCTCTGTTTTCCCTACTGGAATGAACGGGTTTACTTGTGCCCTCAGCTGGGCATCAGACCTCTGACTGCTGTAGGGTTGGCCATTCTCCAGGGCCTGGGGATCTCTTGTAATTTTTACAAGTGATCTCTAGAAGGAGAAAAATAATAAAAAGCCCAGTAGCACCTT
>NW_015162482.1:225929-240841 GCF_001447785.1 Gekko japonicus
ATCCCCACTCTGTCATGGAAGCTCGCTGGGTGACTTCGGGCCATTAATACACTCTCACACTAATCTACTGCATGGGGTTGTTGTGAGGATAAAATGGAGGAGAGGAGAACAATGTAAGCTACTTTGGGTCACCACAGGGGAGAGGAGTAAGGAATAAATGAAGTAAACAAATAGATACGTCTACAACAGTATACTTCCTCTTCTGACTTTTCTCATGCACCCTGAAGTGTTCCAGTTTTGGGGTGGGCACTGTTCTTGTTTCACAAGCTGAACTACGCTGAACACACTGGGTGGGCAAGAGAAAATAACTGAGATTTTAGCTATACCGTAGAGATGTCTTCTGTGTTTATTTTAAACTTTTCTTTTGAAAGTTTAGTGGAAAGGGAGACAGGGGTAAAGGAAACCTGATTTAAATCCCAGTAGGAAAAAATACAAGCAGAATACGGGTACATTACCCACTACTTGTTCTTAAAGCAACCGAGGGACGGGAGATTTTTAAAAAATTCTTTGCATCCTGTGCCATTTCCCCAATTTAAATGTGCACAGACACACACACACAACTGATATTTAACCATGCAGGAACATACATATGGGTGTTATCAGCCTGGATTCCAGTGTTGTGTCTTGCCAGCATGAATGTAAAGATTGAATAAGGCCATCTCATAAAAGTCAAAACGTCCATTAAAAAAAATTGGCCTGCTTCAGTTAAACATATGTCTTGACACTGAAGTAGGTACATATTTAATTGTTTACAAGTGACCTGTAGCGGCACCTACATGTTACTTAAAGGTATGTGCAGAACTGCCACTCTCAAGACAGCTATTTTACCTCTCCCACAATGGTCCAATTTCTGCATGGCAGAAAATGGTAACATACAATTTATCCTTTTCTGCCAATGCCCCGAGAGCAATTTTATCAGAATCTGTTCCTATGGCAACTTCAGTAGTGATTACTGAACTTTTTTTTCCCCCTTCACACGCTGAAGTTAATCCTCCTCATGTAATTTTGATCACTTTTTAAAAAATCGGTTAATTCTTCTCACAGAATGGCAGTGCCACATTTCCTGAAGTAAAGTAGGCAACCCTGAGACACGTTTGGTGCCCCATTGTGAGCTTGATAAATCTGTTTTTGTCACCCACCTGGGGCTGCAGAAGCAAAGGGACAGTCAAGCAGTTGGCACGGTATGATATGTGGCTGGCCCACAGTATTTGGTCTAGAAAATCACAATTGGGCTGAAGGAATGTGAGGTAGTTGTTAGGGCTAAGGATGCCAGCCTCCAGGTAGAACCTGGGGATCCCCTGGAATCACAGGTCACCTCCAGACTACAAAGATCAGTTCCCCTGGAGAAAATGGATGCTTTGGAGGGTGAACTTTATGGCATTGGACCCCACTGAAGTCCCTGTCCTCCCCAGGCTCCATCCCCAAATCTGCAGGAGTTTCCCAGCTTGGATCTGGCAACCCTACTCCTCATCCCCTGCCAATGGACAAGGAGGACACGGCAACCCTAGCAGCCGTGTATGTATTTATTCCATATTTATCCTGCTGTTCCTCCAAGGAGCTCAGGGCAGTATACGTCATACCCCCTTCTTCTATTTTATCCTCACAGGCTAAGAGACAGTGACATGCCCATGATCATCCAACAAGCTTTGGGGCAGGGTATGGATGGGTCCCCCAGATCCCAGCCCAACCACTACACCATGCTGGCTCTTTAACCATTTCCTCACTATGAAGACAGCTGTAGGGCTCTCTTCATCAGAAAGAGGGAAGACATATGATACGTATCCCAGAATGCCTTGTACATTCCTAGTAAGTGAGTTGAAGATTGCAGCAAAGCAATCATGACCTGAAGCTAGTGCTGAGCTAAAATGAGGTATAAGTTTGTGTCTTTCACAAACATTTTTGTGAATGAACCTCCCTTACCACTTGGCCATTTTTCATGCCACTTGGACAAACAGAATTAGCAAGGGTTAGTACTTGGATGGGAGACCGCCAAGGAAAGCGCTGTGGAAGAAGAAGGCAATGGCAAACCACCTGTTTGTTTCTTGCCTTGAAAAACCCTTCAGGGATTACCATAAATCAGTTGCAATTTGGTGGTCCTTAATTACTATTAAGGTGTACTGACACATGACATTATGGTGCCTCAGAGGGTTCCATATTTTGGAGCTCTTCAGGCAGCAGCCCTAGAGAAGAGAGAGCACATCCCTATTGCTGAAGGAAGCCATCAGACAATCCTTTGCACAGGTATATGCATCTCAACCTTTGTCCCGTTGAAAGCAACAAAGTGTAGTGGAATGGCTTCTGCATTCGGATGTCCATTCAGATACGGTTACGCTTACACCTCTTAACGCTGCTCCTCAGCAGTGCATTATTTTCAATGGGGCATATACATCCAAACACCAGAGAACATCAGCTTGGTTGCCTTGGCAACAGGGATGCCCTCCACCCTCTCCCAAGCAGCAGAAGGGTCAGGTGGCTGTGTGGCCGCAGCTGAAAAGAATCCACGGAAGAGTGGAAGTAGCAAGGGGGTCCGCAGAAATAACGGGGGAGGGGAGGGAGGCCAGGGTCTATTAAGTATAACTGTAGATTACCTGATTCACATTAATAAATTTAGGGCTGAAGGCACTTGCCCCCTCCCCCAAACCCATGAAAGGTAGGGTTCCCCTCCCCCCTGTTTATTACTGCATTCACGCAGAGCGCCCCTCCCCACTGGCAACTATCAGCAAAAACCAAGCCTCACGAACATTTGACACAATGCACGCTTAGCTTGTACAAAAGGGAAATCCTTGTGACTCATGGTGAGTCATCGCATCTGACTAGGCAATGAATTGTGTGTACTCTGGACTCTGTCAGTCGCTAGTTGATTCATAAGCCTGAAGCACGTACCAAGACCAAAAGGTAAATGGTGCTACAAAAAAGCTAAAAAGCTACAGGCAGATACTTGGCAGGAAGGATGGGAATAAGGGATGAGGGCCTCTGCAGTTCCTCTTTCCTCATCTGTGCCTCTCTCTCTCTCTTTTGTTGCTGTTGCAAACACTGTGCAAGAAAGAATGGAGTCTGGCGGAATGGCTTGCCTTATAACTCTTGCCATGAGATTAAAGCTGCAACATGGCCCCTGGGACATGGGAGGAACACTCTGCTTGGAAACTGGGCACTACATTACATAGAAACTATAGCCAGTGAGACTGTTCACCACTAGATAAACCTGATTCTATTTCCTGAGCCAAATCTTCATATTAGTTCCTCTGACACACCCAGGGAAAGGGGGAATACACTAACATGCTGATACTGACATTTAATAAGCATTTCATCAAGTGGTAGTGATCTGTTTAAAAAAAAAATGTTTTTAAAATGTTAATAAATGAAATCACTTGAATGTTGAACAATTGGTTTGTTTTACTGGGGGAGGAGTTGCATTGATTTATGATGTCTCCGCAACCAGTTCACACTTAACTCTCCCTGTCATGCTATGAGCCAACTAGGGTTGCCAGCCCGGGGATCTTTCCTCATCTGTGCCTCTCTCTCTCTTTTTTGTTGCTGTTGCAAACACTGTGCAAAAAAGAATGGAGTCTGGCAGAATGGCTTGCTTTTTAACTCTTGCCCCGAGATTAAAGCTGCAACATGGCCCCCGGGACTCTGCTTGGAAACTGGGCACTACATTACATAGAAACTATAGCCAGTGAGACTGTTCACCACTAGATAAACCTGATTCTATTTCCTGAGCCAAATCTTCATATTAGTTCCTCTGACACACCCAGGGAAAGGGGGAATACACTAACATGCTGATACTGACATTTAATAAGCATTTCATCAAGTGGTAGTGATCTGTTTCAAAAAAAATGTTTTTAAAATGTTAATACATGAAATCACTTGAATGTTGAACAATTGGTTTGTTTGTACTGGGGGAGGGGTTGCATTGATTTGTGATGTCTCCACAACCGGCTCACACTTAACTCTCCCTCTCATGCCATGAGCCAACTAGGGTTGCCAGCCCGGGGTTGGGAAACACTTGGTGATTTGGGGGCTTGAGCCTGCAGAGGATGAGGAGAGGGCGGGACTTCAATGGGGTACAATGTCATAGAGCAGAAGTGTCAGAGCCAGTGAGCAGGCTGGAGAGCCAGTGGTGCAGCACTGGGCAGACACTCCCACATTGCTCGACTGCTGCAGACGAGGTTGTTCCGCCATTCTGAAGCCCAGGGGTCGTTTCGTGGCGGGAGTGCAAGGATGCCCCGCGAAGGCCCTCCCTGGCCCCAGGCAGGCAGGGGTGGGGAGATGCAGGGAGGAAGCATCTTACCCTCCCTCTTCTCCTGCCTCCTCCTGGCTGAATGAGGGCCAGAAGCAGGGCGGCCGGAAGCAGGGGGCGGGGCTTCGTCATGTGCCCCGCCCCCCGTACCTCACCAGGGGGAACTGTGATCCCCCGCGATCCCCCCCGAAATGACCTCTGCTGAAGCCACAATCAGAGTGGCTCCGCCCACTCCCGCCCTGAACAGTCTCCTGTTCTCTCCCTTGCACTAGTTGCTTGTGGGCTGCATAAGAGCCCTGGATGGGCTTGTTCCGGCTCCTGGGCCTTATGTTTGACATCCCTCCCATAGAGTCCACTTTCCAAAGTGGCCATTTTCTCCAGGTGAACTGATCTCTGTCACCTGGAGATCAGTTGTAATCCCAGAAGATCACCAGCCACCACCTGAAGGGTGGAAACCCTAGTGCCAACCTACCTTGCACATCTGTGCTCCAAACTCCTCCTGCTTGGGTAGGCTATTGAAGCTGACCTGGGCAGTTTTAGTCACTAGAAACCTGACTTTCTTTTGATCTTTCAAGCAGGAGTTGATTAGAAAACAAACTTCAGGGGCTTGCCCAGGGTTCCTTTCCTTGAAACTGTGACTTTTGATCTTGAATGCCTGCCCGTTGACACAGATTGCTCAACAATATTGTGGTCTACACTGCCGCAAGTGGTTTGGCTCCTCTGTGTGAGTCACCTTAAACTATTTGCCCAATAGGCACCTTTCTGCATTAACTGCAAAAAATCCCATGCTTATGGAAGTCTGTAGCGTAATCCGGTTTGCATGAGGAGAGAGCTGCAGGGAATGGATGGTTCTGCCTTAGATTGCGGGTTCCCAGCTCTAGATTGGGAAATTCCTGGAGATTATGCAGGTGGAGTATGGGGAGGGCCGGGTTGGGGCTGGGAGGGACTTCAGCAAAGTCCACCTTTCAAATCAGCCATTTTCTCCAGGGGAACTTCTCTCTGTTGCCTGGAGACCAGTTGAAATCTCAGGGGTTCTTTAGCCACCACCTGAAGGCTGGCACCCCTACAACCTGAGGTTATACTGATGGCATTTTAGTCTCTCACCTCTGTGGTTTGGAGGCCACTATTACTCAGTCGTATGGAAAAGGCACTCTGTGCATGGTCTGTGGTTCACCTCAAATATTCCATTACCTGTTCCAGAAAGAACGGTAATATTCAAAGCACGGCTGACTTGTAGGGTTACCAACATCTAGGCAGGGCCTGGAGATCTCCTGGAATTACAACTGATTTCCACACTACAGGGATCAGTTCCCTGGAAGGAAATGGCTGCTTTGGAGGGTGGACTTCATGGCATTATACACCTCTGAGATCCCTCCCCGCCCCCACCCCATACTCCACCAAACCCAAACCCTTTCTCAGTCTAGAGTTGGGAACCTGAGTCTTTCTCTGAAAGTACAGTCCAAACTGCTTACTGAGGAGGGGGAAGTGGCAAATAAGAACTTGAGTACCTTGACTAGGCCTAGTACGATGGCTAGGCTGAGGCTGGGTTTGGCAACAGATTTTATTCATACAAACTGGAGCACAGCGTACTGAGCAGAACTCCCTGAAAGAAGTAGAGTTGCAGGTATGGGAGCAGAACCTCGCAGCTGCAGAGACTTCCTTTCTCTGCCTAATATGATGATTAGAGTTGCCTGCCTGCCAACTTTTATATATATTTTTGGCTGGCAGCCTTTCTCTTAACAAGGGGCCCACAGGAAGGTCAGTGAGAGAGGAAGCTGTTACCGCTGGCTTGTCCCCTGAGAGAATCTTGATTCTGCAAAGGGTTAACACTCCCGGGGGCTCCAGGGTTAGGGTTGCAACATGTTTTGGTTGGAAATGACTCACTACTGCTGTTGGGAGATTTATAAACTTGGGAAAGGGGGAGGGAAGGCCTGGAAGGATTGAGGGAACAGAGAGGGCAGAGCAAAGCCTGAGCGAGGAGAAAGAGGAGGTGGAGAAACAGATCCAGAACTGCTTTGGTCAATTTGCAAAAAAAAAGAAAAAGAAAAAGAAAAGAAAAAAGAGGAGGGAAACGGTTTCTAAAGAGATCAGTAAAGTATCCAGGGTTTCCTAAGAAACTGTTGCTGGTGAAGACTGCAGAGAAATTAGGTATGAAGATGCCATGGCCAAAACTGCTCCTCTTAGTCTACGCTTCTTTCCTGTCCGCCAAAGGTGCAGCTGTCAATCGGGTGGAGGAGAAAGAAGCCCTGGTATGTAGACCTCTGACGACCTCCTTTCCTTGCAGGATCCAGGCTGTGCTGGGGTTGATTAGTTTGCAGAGATGGGACTGCAGGAAAGAGAGTGAGAAAGCTGGGTAGAATTTCTGGTGCGCTAGCCTAAACTCAGACTTTACTGACCTTGGACTCTCTCACGAGCTTCAGTTCAGACACTTTATTTAAGCTTTCTCCAAGCCATCTCCTCTAACCTGGAACTTTTCCTTTTCCAACTAAACTTGTAAATCTCACTCTGAAGCAAAGTATTCCTTGGTCCCAAAGGGGACAGGAAACCTGTGGCAAATATCTTTGGCCAAGGGAAGCCCTGGTTGTCTGGGCCTTTCCATAACATCGGGAAGAAAGCTGATCGCTCTGTGTGCATGAGCATTGATAAAACAGTGGTGAAAAACAGGTACTCTGACTCTGGGAAGAATGTACCACAAGATATGGCTGTGAGTTTCCATCCTTCTTTGAGTGATTTTGTGGTCTGAGTGCAAATAGAAGAGTGGTGGAAGTGCTGAAGCACCCGTTTCTGAGCTAAATTAGCAAGCTCCTTTGGGCTCCTTTGAGGTCTCTTGCAAACAAGGGCAAGCTAAGGATTTGTAGCTGTGCAGAAAATACTAAAAGAAAGTGTATACAAATACGCTATTTTCTTTCTCTAGCTACATGTACCACCGCACTGCTTATAGAGACCTCTTTCCTTCTGCCCTTGGTGATTCCCTGCTTGTGGCAACCTGATCATCCAGATGATTCATAATTATAAAACTTGCAGTTTTCCATGTACTGAGGAGGTCATAATGAATAAGCCAAGATATTCAAACTGGGTATGAGCAAGGAGTTGTCATAGGCAGAAGAGGAGCGGGGGACAGCAGCTGCATACAGTTAAAAGAGTTAGTGTGAGCTAGCTCAAAATGAGGTGCTGAATCCCTACAAAAGAACATAACAAATTGGAATGCAGGATCCCAATTCAGAACAGCAGATTCTCTAAAATGACAGTGACTTGGGGTGAGCAATGGATCTTTGTGTATGATGGAAATTGACTTTTGAAGACCTTTAAAATATTAGTCTATTTTGTATTGCTTTTTGGATTTAAGGTGAAATAGGAAGGTTCTGAAAGAGAGTAAATTTCCCAGCAGTTATGCAGTCTGGGATGGTCTCAGGCATATGAAAAGATGTGGGGTGTGATTACAGAATAAGATATCCCTTTGAAGAGCGGGAAGTGTAGTCCCATTGGAGCTTCATTGGGTTGGATCCAGTGACCTGTGGACACAAGGACTGTAGACTGCACTCCTGTCCAGTGTTCCCTCTAAGCTGAGTTAGTGTGAGCTAGCTCACCGTTTTTCAGCCTCCGGCTCACACATTTTTGTCTCCGCTCTGGAAGGAGGGCTCCAGAGCAAACTAATTCATGCAGTAGCCAAATCACTCGCTCACAGCTTTTATGCCAGTAGCTCACAAAGTAGGATTTTTGCTCACAAGCCTCCACAGCTTAGAGGGAACATAGCTTCTGTCAGACCCTGGGAAAACTTATTCCCAGAGATTCAGGATGTGCATGGGCTAATAGCCATGTGGGTTGGAAGGCTGCAATGAGGTGGAGAAAGGAGGTAAAATCACCCTCCAGAAAAGGCAGAAAGGGTGATTTTACCTCTTCCCCACTGCAGCCTCCCAACCCACATGGCTATTAGTCCATGCTGATCCCTTGACTCCAGGAATAAACATTCCCAAAGTCTGAGTGCTAGAGGACAGGAATGCTGGAAAGATCTGTGACTGTTGCCACCTTCCACAGATGGATCACTAGATCTAACCCGTTGTAAGGATGGAAACAGTCTGCACTAATTGATCTTCTAGGGGGATGTCAGTAATGCAGCCCATATTTTGTGGCAGCTTCCACTTATCGTTATAGGCTCGTCCTGTTGGATCTGATGGAAAAACTGATGGGCAACACCACAGACAATAAAGTGAACAGCAGGCCATTAAAAAAAAACCAGGAATACATAATGAAAGTGGATAACATTGCAAAAGTAATAGACTTCTTCAGACTTTATGTCCCCATGAACTGGGAGCCCGCAGACTGCACATATTGGGAGCATGTGGTTTCCAAAATACCTCTGATACACACAATGGCCATTTCATGTGAATTGGACAACATATGGATATTCCATGTGTACAGCTTGCATGTACGTCACATATGGTAAGGTATATACATACATGTCTGTCATTTTTGAGAAACTTTCATACCACCATCACAAATGGAGAAGATAGCAAGGTAACATCAAATCAAGAAAAATCCATTCCCATGTTCTAGTGCCTTTCATTTCGCCCATAGGAGATACAGAGTACCTTATCCCCACCCCACCCCCACACATGACAGTTTGGTAGAAAATCTTCTTGTTCTTTAAGAACAAGACTCCATTGGGATGCAAAAAGGGAAGGTAAATTGTTCAACAAAACCTAGGAAGGCAGTTATACAAGAAGGATGCACACAAGGCTAAACTGGATGAGACTTCTTTAGTATGAAAAATTACTCATTATATGTTTTGTTCAAGAAGATCAGGGTTATGAACCTCTAACAATAATCCCATGGGATAGATTAGACTAAGAGATCGTAAATTACTTGAGACCTCCTAGCAAAATTTCATGGCTGAGCAAGACTGAACCCTACTCCAAATTCAACTTTCTATCTACTTTGGGTGTCATTCCCCCCCTTTCCACATATGTTTTGCTCCCTTTGGGTCGAGACTACTAGAGAGAGTAAAACACAAGAGGGGGGGAACCCTGAAGTAATAAGGACAAACGAGTGACAAAAATGACAAATGCAGAAGTGCCCACTGACTCTGCATATATAATAGCATCAAACCCATAATATACTGTCTTTAAAAAAATATCCTATCCTTTTTGACATTGTATACCATTCAAGCAGCATTAATGGTTGGGGGGAGGAATTATGTAATTGTAAAATGTACAATTACATGAACAAACAAAGAAGACAGCATTAGAAATAATAGCTGTGAAATGCCACCAGCTAAATGTCTTGTAAACAGCACTATGGAAACCAACTCTTATGTTGTTAAAAATGTTAATTAAAATAAAACATAATTTTGTCTCCATTCAGACTTTGCAGCAAGCGGCAATTAAATTTAGATTGAGCACGAACACAGCTTGTCTGCTGGTCTTATGTGCTCCGCTCCTCCCATCTCCCTGCCCTTCCACCAATCAAACACTTCCTGGTTTGATCCAAAAGGACTGCTGAATGAGGGCAGTTGAAAAGTAGTTTCCTTACACCCAGCAAATAGGAATTCTAAAGTGAAACTGAGGTTTAGAATCCCAAATGTGTCAGCAGTCATCAAGCTCCAGTATTTGGACATCACGGAGTTTGATCAGACCAAGGAGTTTTTAATCCAGCTCTGCCCAAGGAGGAAGGGGAAAGTGCAGACATGGCAACGAGCTGTGTTCATGCCTGATCTCAGTTTAATTGCAGCTCATGGCATCTGAACACAGCCCTAGTAAAATGAAATCATTATGTATTTTTAAAAAAATCACACGTGGGAAACATTTGCAGATGTCTTTTTGCTGACTAAAGTAGATGACAGTGGGAAAATTCCCACTCTATGGCTAGAGACAAAGGGCCCTCCGGGAGTGAAGAACTGGGGCTCTTATGAATTAACGTCAGGGACCCACAAGGACCTGTGGGGGGCATGTCCTTTGTCCTTCCACCAATATTTCATCCTTCCTTTTCCTAAAAGCCCCCATAACATCTCCCCTTTTCCTGCCCCGTCAACTTACCTTTATCTGCCTCCCTGTCTTCAGCATTCTCTGTCTGTCCTCCTCGCAGCCTTTACTTTGAAGAACTATGGCCAAGTTGTGCCCTGTCAGCTGCTGTGTCAGGGCCAGATGTGCATTGCCAGACACTGATCTCAGTTCCACAGTGGGGAACCTGCAAGGAGAGGGGAAACGTATTTTCTCCTATATCACCTCCTAGGGTTGCCAGCTCCAAAGTGGGAGTGGGGGATCCCCTGATTTTGCGGGCTCCTGCCCACTGCCAGCCAGTTGTCCAGTGGGCAGAAGCCCACCGCAACTGCCACAACCTGACACAACATCACAAGCATGATGACATCACACAGAAATGACATCATCATGCTGGGGACATTGTACAGCAACGGTCTCCTATTTTGGGCAAAACTCTATCCCTGCTTCCTTCTCTCCCTCCTATGCACCAGCCAATCTAACTTTTATCTACCCCCAGGTATGGTAAGTAACCATAGAGTTTTGCCCAGAATACCAGAGCATCGCCGCACAACGTCCCAGCATGATGATGTCTGTCACTTCTGCATGACATCAGGGATGTCACAGATGGTGACGTCACCCCGCCCCCCACTCCCAGAAAGCTTCCTCCCAACCCCCGCCAGCAAGAGCACAGGACCTGGCAACCCTAACCTTCCCATACTATTTTCTCTTTCCAACGGTCTCCTATTTTGGGCAAAACTCTATCCCTGCTTCCTTCTCTCCCTCCTATGCACCAGCCAATCTAACTTTTATCTACCCCTCATCTTCAGCTATATTTTTATTTACTTCATTTACAATGGGGACCCAAAACAGCTTACATCATTATCATCTCCTCCATTTCATCCTCACAACAATCCTGTGAGGTAGGTGAGGCTAAGAATGTTTGAGTGGCCCAAGGTTGCTCAGTGAGCTTCCGTGGCAGAATGGGGATCTGAACCTGGGTCTTCCAGATCCTAGGCTGAAACTCTAACCACTGCGCCGTACTGACTATATTGGATAGCAGCTGTTAAACAGTAGCAAGCAGCCAGTCCTAGGTGAGTCATGCAAGTTGCATTGTATCAAGCCATTCAGTGATTGCTTCAAGCCCTGGCCCCAATAAATCCCACCCTGAAGGCCAGAACAGCACTGTAAAGAGCCCTTCCCTTCCCCTTGCCTTTAATGATTGAAAGCAAGGTTTGAAGGCTGGCGATACTGTGTGGTTGCCTAGCAATGGCCACTGAGGGCATTCGATTCTTAAAGCTACAGGCACTGCTTCTATTACTGGGGGCGGAGTTTAGTCCCTTGTATTTTTTCAAGATTTCAGATTTTTCTGCAAAACTGAGGCGTTTTCCAGGTTTGTAGAAAGATCTGTCTTGTCTGTTAATGTCTCCAATTTTCAGATTTAAGCATCCACAGATCTGGCCATGTTGAGAATTAGATATATCGATGATGTTGGAGGATAAGGCCTAATAGGACAGAAAGGTAGACATGGGAATTATAAGTATTCCTTGTTTCCACATGACGCTATTAATCCGGGAAAGGGGACAAGGAGTACAAAGTTCTCTATTGCTGTCTAATTACCTTCCTCTCCATAGTTTCCCTATAAAAGAAAGAATGTGCTTCTCAAGAGACAGGAAACATTGTGGGAAAAGTAAAATGTGACTGTGGTCTGTGCACCAATTTCTCATTACCACAGAGACAGATCTCTCCACAACAGGACCAGAACACCCATGTCTGCCTATCTGTTCAGTTTTTTTGGACTGTGCTAACCAATTAAGTAATTGGAGTGGCTTGACGAAGTATTTTTTGCTGTTCCAGGAATACCTGATGCAGTTTGGCTATCTTCAGAAGCCTCTGGAACAGGTCACAGATGGTTTCACAAAAGAAGAGATTGCAGATGCTGTGAGGTAAATTAGAGCCAAAAGAATCAAAGACCAAAATGCAGCTTGGCCTGTCAATGTAGGTGATGCAACCCCATCATATATCTCCTGTGGAAGTCATGTTCAAAGCAGCTAGAAATTCTGAACCCAGAAATTCTGATTCCTGATACACTTCCCAATATCTTCACCTCACCATCCTCTAGAATAGGGATTCCCAATCCTTTTGAGCCTGTGGACGACTTTAGAATTCTGACACAGTGTGGTGGGTGCAGCCACAAAGTGGCTGCCACAAAATGGCTGCGGTTGGAGGCAAAGCCAGCCGCAAAATGGGTGCTGCAGCTTTCCTTCAGTCACACAGTGAAGATCCTTGTGCTGTGGCAGCAGCTGCTATCAAGGCAATGGTTTTGAAAATCTGCACAGCCAATCAAATCTCCAATGGCCAATCAGAAACCTTGCTTGGCCAAAGCCCCACCTGGCCTTACCCACTTTCTAAAAACACCTGGCGGGTGCCACGTTGAGGACCTTTGCTCTAGAAGCTGGGAAATATAATTTCCAGATCCCCCTTCTGCTGTTACCAATGGGCATGAGGAGAACAAGACTGCTGTATGATTGCAGTATTAGATCAGATCAATGGTCACAATTAAAGCTATATTAAAAAGAAATCCAGATTGTCTGTCAGCCTTCATCACTGGTAAATTGAGCAAATGAATCCAGTTTATAGTAGTTTGGGGTAAGTAGCCTTGTAGGCCTGCAATAGAACAACAGGACTGAAGTCCAGTAGCACCGTAAAGACCAACAGGATTTCCAGGGTATAAGCCTGCTGTAGAAATGTTGTTGGTCTTTAAGGTGCTACTTGACTTGAATCGAGCAGTTTATATAGGTTTGCTTATTTTTATAGTATATTCTGTGTTTAGGGGAAGCCAAGAACAACTGACCACTGAAAGGTCAACCAAGCCCTTCTAAGATTCCCATGTTTTGCAAAGTACCATTGTACTCATAAGTCCTTGTTTCGAAAAGAAGACTGAGATTCCCCATGGCAAATCTTACTTGTGCATAGTGTCATTGCAAAAGCATAGAGCATGAACATCCTTGACAGGGCTATACATGCTATAACAGACAGCCATTTGCAGTCTGGGCCCCAGCACAATCCTAGGGACATTCTGTTATGCCTTTCGACTCCTGTGCTAGTCCTCATACTGCAAAGGGCTCAGGGGATACCAACAGACACTGGGGTAGAGTTCTCACTTTATGCATCTCCACCTCCTCACACCTATTTATCTATGACTTGGCTTGTGCACAGAAATAAGCATCTAAGGAGCCCAGAGAGAATGCAGTTCTAACTTCTCTAGAGTAAAGAGCTCTTTGTTTATGGGCTTAACTAAAAATTGTGTGCTCGTAACCTATAACAAAATTCCAGGTGGCCATTTTATCCTTTTTTATTTGTTTTACAAAATTCACGCCATGCCTTTCTGCATTTGTAAGGCCACCAAGGTGACTAACAAATTAAAACATAATAAAACTGTATCTTAAAAACCATTAAAACCAACCAAAATCACATCATAAAAACAATTAAAACCAGAGCTAAAATGCATACAAAACCATAAAAACAACCATTAAAACATTGGGCAGGAAAGAGGTTGTGAAGTAGAGAAAAGCTACTTCAGGAAGGGGGTGATTTGGGTGGAAAAGTGGTGGGAAACGGGAGGCACTTAACCTTTCCTGCCTTCCACTTCAGTCCAAATATCTCAATTCAAGCCAAAGGCTAAGGAGGGCAGTTTGATGCAAAGAGCCAATGGATGGGTCAAGTACTCCCCACCCCACTCCTGCCATAGTTACAACCTCCCAAAACAAAACCGTGTTTCTGTGTTCCATCTTCTGGGCAGAGCCAAGTGTACCTGATCCTTCACCCCTTGCAACACTGAAAACAGGGTTCCTTGTACAAATTAGTTGCTCATCAAGGACACACCCTTTCTAAGCAGTCGGGTTTTCCAGCTTTGAGTTGGGAAATACCTAAAGATTTTGGGGGTGGAGCCTAGGCAGGGTGGGGTTTGAAGAGGGGAGGAACCTTAGCAGGGCATAATGCCAAAATAGACTACCCTCCAGAGCAGCCATCTTCTCCAGAGGAACTGATCTTGGTCGCCTGGCGATCAATTGCAAGAGCGGGAGGTTGGTAACCCTACCAAGCAGGGATGTTGTGCTTCTGACTGTCATGGCAAGTAACTAGTGATTGATTTGTACTTCTAATCCTTTAACAATTCGATCTGTGTTACTGACCGTTGTGACCTTCTGTGTCACTGATTTCTGAAGGTTAATTGTTTATTCTGTGAGGGGATGAGTTGTTTGGTTGGTCATCCTCCATCCCTGAAAACTACAAACCCGTTCTGACTCCCCCTGGATCTCATCTTGTGTGGAAGCGAGGCACCTAGGGACAGGATTCAGACTCATTCCCCTCCCTTTCCTGCTTCTCCTCTTCTAGGTCCTTCCAGATGGCCTCAGGATTGCCTGCCAATGGCCAAGTGGATGCAGCAACCCTCACCCAGATGCAGCAGCCCCGCTGTGGTGTCGAAGACCCCTTCAACGAGAGAACCTTTAAATATCAGCTCCTGGGTAAGCAGTGCCCAGACTGCTGTGATGAAGCAAAACAGGACGTCTGGCCAGTGATCTCGTGGTATTGGCAGAACTGCCTGGGTCTGGGAGGCTATGCTGCAAGGCAGAGGTGTCAAACTCATTTGTTATGAGGGTCGGATCTGGCATAAATGTCACTTTGTCAGGCCAGGCCAT
>NW_015162482.1:240979-269852 GCF_001447785.1 Gekko japonicus
GCTTTCGAACTGCTAGGTTGGCAGGAGCTGGAACTAGAGACAGGAGCTCACCCTGTCTTGCGGCACCCGGGTCTTGAACCACTGAACTACTGACCTTCCACAGCCTGCAGTTCAGCGTCTTAACCACTTGAGCCACCGCAGCTCCACTGGTAGACAGTGACCGATACACAAACATAGTCAAGTACATAACCACTTTCTCGGGGGATGAGTTCATCCAGCCCGACAACTTGCATAATTACTTTTCTCAGCTAGAAGGCATGAAATATTTCCTGTGAGCTTATATGACAAAAACAAGTTATACTTTCTGAAGGGAACTTTCCCCCCCTTATTCTTAATTCATAATGGTGGTAGGAATAGCAGCATTATTTTAGAAGGTGTAGATTGCTGTACGTTGACTATTATCACTAGCACTTTAATAATCGGATCGTTTTATGTTTATAATATTTAAAATGTTTTAACTTTTGTATATGGTTTTATGGTACTGGGTACCAATTAACGTAAGCCACCCTGAGCCTGCTCGCAGGAAGGGCAGGGTATAAATTGAAGTAATAAATAATAAATAAATAAATATGTTTGACACCCCTGCTCAGAGGGGCTGCAGAAAAGGGAAGTGAGTTGTGTTGTGCGAATTGTAGTTTGAAACCCTGAACTATGAGGGGAAGCAGGTTCACAGTTCTTAGGTCAAAGGTCAGAATAAGGCTAAGATAGGTTACTATTATCGTTATTTCCTGTATCTAGGGCTGCCAAGTGGGGGCGGAGGGCAGGGAAACCCCCGCTTTGGAGGCCCGATTTCCGCTGTGGTGACGCAGCCACATCACTCACGTTGGGGGCGTGGCCCAGATTGTCAAGGGGAAAACCATATGGTTTCCCCCCCCCCGACGATCTGGGCCACGCCCCCAATGTGAGCGACATACCAGATTGTCAAGGGGAAAACCATAAGGTTCCCCCCCCCCCGACGATCTGGGCCACGCCCCCAATGTGAGCGACATAGCATGTCACTTCCTGTGACGTGCTGGTGGCGCGCGCACGTCCTGGGAGAGCTCCCGGAGCCCAGCAAGGCTTCCCCGCCGGCAAGGGTAAGTACACTTGGCAACCCTACCTGTATCTAATGTTGAAGTAGGTCATCACAAAAGCACCACTGAGTGTTTACAAAGACCAGGCAGAGACTGACTTAGCTGGTGGTTGGAGTCAATGCTCCCTCTAAGTTGTGGAGTCTTGTGAGCAAATATTCTACTTTGTGAGCCACTGGCATTAAAGTTGTGAGCGAGCAATTTGGCTACTGCATAAATTAGTTTGTTTTGGAGCCCTCCTTCCTGATTTAAGACAAAAATGTGTGAGCCGGAGGCTAAAAAATGTGAGCTAGCTCACACTAACTCAGTTTAGAGGGAACAGTGGTTGGGGTGCCAGTGTTGGACTGGGAAATTCCTGGAGAATTTGGGGTGGTGTTTGGGGAGTGGAGAGAAAACCCAGCAGGGATGTGATGCTATAGCGTCTGCCCTCCAAAGCTGCCATTTTTTTCCAGGGAAACTGATCTCTGTGGTCTGGAGATCAGCTGTAATTCAGGGAGAACTCCAGTTGCCACCTGGATGTGGCAACCCTAGCTGGTGACTCTCCCCCCCCCATGTGCTAAGGATAGTGAATAGAGATAGGCACTAAGGGGCTAGGAGGAAAGCCTGAGTTGGGGGGGCACTGGCCCATTTTTCCTAATGGACCATCCTCCACTGCCCTACAAGCAAACTGGATTATGAACCCACCCCGAGTCATGAACTGGGGTCAGGAGCCAGGAACCCCCATTGTGGAAGCCTGGGTTGAACAAAGAATAGGCTAGAATCCATCTTCTCCCCGTAACCATGGAGGACCTCATGAACCCTGCACAGCTCCTGTCTAGAACAAGCAGATCAGTTTCTGACACATCTTGCTTTGGTGTCTCTCCCTGCAGGTCGCTGGCGCAAGAAGCGTCTAACTTACCGGATCCACAGCCACAGCACGGGCTTGGGGGCTGCAGCCACACGCATGGCCATCCAGACAGCTTTCAAGTACTGGAGCGACGTGGCACAGCTCACCTTCCAGGAGGTGCGGACCGGCCGTGCTGACATCCGCCTCTCCTTCCATGGTTCCTCTCCTTGGGGCTGCTCACGGCCCTTCGATGGGCGTGGTATGGACCCCAAGCATGCTGGGGGGGAGTTACTTGGGGTTTGGAAGGGGGCTGGTGGGGAAACCAAGGAGTAGGGAGCTTGGGCAGTATGTTGCATGAACTGCAGAGGATGATGCACTGTATGGCTTGGATGCATTGGAAACCTGGAAATATGTGTTGGAGGTGCATATCATTAGTAAGATGTGGGATGGGTACTTCCTAGCAGGCCTTGTGCCAGGATGGATTGGCTTTAAATCAAGGTGTTTTCAATCAGGGCTATAAATCACCATCCAAAAGACTTGACCTAAATAATTAATTGTAACTAGTCATGCCGGCCACATGACCATGGAAACGTCTTCGGACAGCGCTGGCTCTTCGGCTTTGAAACGGAGATGAGCACCGCAACTCTAGAGTCGGATCCGACTGGCTTTCGAGCAAGGGAACCTTTACCTTTACTTTATTCATTGTTTGCAATGGACTTCCCTTGCTGTGTCTCATTTAACGTAATCATTCACATATGCCAAGTCAGAGCTTATACAAAGCCCTTGCGTGGATGAAGCTTTCCAGTTCTCATAAAAACTAATCTTTTCGTATGGAAGGATCAAAGAGTTAGAATAAAGCTTTGTATTTGAAGTGCCCCCAAATCAACTTTCAAGTGGTTGGACAAATTGCTCACTGGGTGGGAGCTTGACAGCAAAATTTCTTGGTGGATCCTAAATATTTTGAATGGGATCAGTACCCAACAAGGAAGGAAGAAGCTAGAAATCAAGAAACCCTCTGCATGGATCATGGCTGCAATTGCTTTGCTTAGCTCTCCTTTGTAGTTAGTAAGATTAGGTCTCCGAATAGGCAGTTTAAACAGAGTCCTGTTAACATGCCAGAGGTTAGGGGTGTCTTCCCCATTGTTGTTTTTAGTACATACGCATCCTCTAAAACGCACTATGTGGCAGAAGTGTGCATTAACGTGTATTAAGAAAACACTTAGAACTGGATGTATTAAATTTGAAGTTATGGACAGAGTTAATCTGCTTTACATCAAGCTAATTTAATTGATAGCTAGAAATTTAATCTGTTAAATCACAATATGATTGTGCTGTGTTACCTGAGATAGTGGGCTGCATAGTTTGGGAGAGTTTGGCAGAATCAGGCTGTCACACACCAGGCAGGGTGGCATGTAGAGGCCTCTGTACTGCACATGGCACGCTTACTGAAACGGGCATTATACTGCAGAGAGCCAGGCTGTTATTTTGAAGAGGGTTTCACAACAGCAAGGCTTCCTTTCACACATCTAACCCATTCCTTCCTCTTCCTCAGGATACGTGCTGGCCCATGCTGACATCCCCGAATTAGGCACCGTTCACTTTGATTCTGATGAGGACTGGACAGAGGGGACGCCCCGTGGGGTCAACCTGCGCATCATTGCTGCTCATGAGATTGGCCATGCACTGGGATTAGGTCATTCGCGGTACCCGGCTTCGCTGATGGCACCCACCTACAGCGGGTATCAGGCACGCTTCCGCCTGCACCCCGATGACATCAAAGGCATCCAGGCCCTCTATGGTACGGACTGAAGGGGATGGAGACTGGAACAGGAAGCGCCCTGCATTTTACTGGGGTGGGGGCTGCTGGGCTTCTGCACACAACTTGTCGGAGTAGGAAAGGGGCCTCAGATTAAGCCCTGCCCACGTATGAGATGAGATGACAAGCAGCAAGGGATTATTTATTAGGCGCCAGGCAGAAGAGTTCTAGTCTGATATTTTTTATAAAGATGCTATTCTTGTGTCAGTTTTTCCCCCCATGAGGGAATGATCAGCCATACAACACCACTGCCCCCATTGCGCTGTTTGAAGTGGTACAGTCCAGGAATGGTTTCATCCACCCATCTGCTGTTTGTGTAAAACAGGCCTCGGATACAGACAAAGAGCTCTTTAGCTCCCTTCTCTTTTCCCAAACAGCAACAAAGACCCTTTGAGAGACAGCAGCAGCAGACTGTCAGTATAAGCCCAATCATATATAATGCAGGAAATGGTTAATTTTTAGATCCAAAGGTGAGGGAAGCTGAAGCCTCCCTAGATCCCTGTTTCCCTTACTAACCCCTCATAGTTTTTTAAAGTTTTTAGCCTGCCCTTTTCTCCAAGGAGCTCTGGACATCTCGCCCCCCTCATCATTTTATCAACAATCCTCTGAGACTGGCCCAAGGTCACCCAGTGTGGTTCATCACAGAGTAGGGAGAGGAACTCACATTGCCCCAGTCCCAATCCAGTAGTCCAGCCTTCATGCCACAGTAGTTCTCTAAACCAGGGGTTCCTAACCTTGTTGAGCCTGTTGGTGCTTTTGGAATGTTGAGAACAGGACTTAGGGTTGCCAACTCTGGTTTGGAAATACCAGGAGATTTGAGGGTAGAGCCTGGGAGGGTGGGCTTTATAATGTTATGCAGCTCACCTTCCAAATCAGCCATTTTATCCAGGGGAAGTGGAATAAATGTTTTAAATCCAGAAATAAGCTATGTAGCCTGGAGATCAGCTATAGTTCCAGGAGATCTCCAGTCTCCAACTGGAGGTTGACAACCCTAGGTAGTGTCAGCACAAAATGGCTGCCACAGGAGCTCGGTCTAATCACAGAATATTGGGAGGCTCAACAAAATGTTAGGACATTACAAGCCAAGCATCCACCAGTGATGGAGGAAGTGGTTTCCAAATGGGTGCTCCCTGCAAACACACATATGACGCTTCCTGGACAATTCTGAAGCATTTCCTTCTCCCGCAAAATGGAGGAAAAACAGGACTGGCTGTCTGCTATGGGGAAGAAGCAAACAGGCACCCGAGAACAAATAGTCAGACCTCATCGTGCTCTTTGACACCATGTTAGGGATCACTGCTGTTAAGAAGTGTCTCCCTTCAAGTGCTCTTCTCCAAGTTCAGCTCACCAGACCCTCCAACCACATGTTCCTTTTACTCTAAAAACCTGAAACCTGCTTGTTTTTTGTGTTTCATGATGGGCCTACACCAGTTACTGTAGGCCCGTTAAATAAAAGGGTGTGCTCCTATTATGTCTAGTTTGGCCTCCTGCTTATGAACCTCAGCTGCTCACTGTTGTTCACTTAAACAGCAATGGACAGAGTGTAGGGCTGCCAGCCTCCCAGTGGTGGCTGGAGATCTCCTGGGATCACAACTGACCTCCAGGCGGTAGAGATCAGTTCACCTGGAAAAAATGGCCACTTTGGAAGGTGGACTCTATGCCATTATACCCCATTGAAGTCCCTCCCCTCCTCAGGCTCCACCCCCAAAATCTCCAGGTATTGCCCAACCTGGAACTGGCAATCCTAGTAGAATGTCTGAGGGACACAAAAGAGGAGGGGGACCTTGAAATCTGGTGTTGTGGTAGGAGCAAATGCGCTAACCCTGGGAGCCAGATTGTACCCTTAGGCTGCCAGTTGCTTATCCCTAGTATGGCTCACGCATTACAAAGCGTGTCCCAGAGATGAGGTAAAAACAGTTTCCATCTTTCCGAAATGTCATTTAAGAGAGCGGCAGGAAAATAATGCTTTTTCACAATTTATCACATTCAAGATTATTTTAAATGGGTGCCAAGGAGGCTATGAGCTGTAGAGTCATTATCAGTAGTGCACAATGAGCTCAAGTTAGACTTTCATTCATGTCTTTATGGAAGGGTGCGTGACTCTGTAGGAAAGATGTAGGGTTCTCATGACAAAATTATAAGTGATAATCCTAAACTTTAAAAAAAGTTCTTGCTTTCCCCCCTGACTTGTTCCTTTTTCCAGCTTTTGTTTTTCTTTTTCCCTCTTGTCTGCCTTCATGCTCTGCCTTGGCTCGTGAATTTCCTAGCAACAGGAAGGCCTGTTTCTCATTATGAGAAGCATGGGCCTGGGCCAGTGGTTTTCAAATCATGAGGTAGGCCACAGTTTCCTCAAGATCAGTTACTAGGCAAGGTCTGAGCTCCTTCCTGATGCCTCCCAATGAGGTTCTGGTTGGGTGAGGTTGAATGTCAGCACATCAATGCCATGTTGGTTGTTGGCCAAATATTTTTTCCACTTCCCTCATCTTGTTTATTTTTCTCTGCCCCTACCCTTTCTCTGCCAGCTTGACCCATAACTAGAGTCTCTGTTCTTCCATGCAGGCAAAAGAACTATGCCAACAACAACAACAACTGTGACCTCTCCTGCGCTCACCACTCTCCCTGCCATCTCCTTGCGGCCTAGTAAAGTCCCTAACCCATGTAAAGATGGATTAGACGCCATCATGTTGGGTAAGTCTCCTCTATCCCAACCTCCAAACATAACCCAAGAAAATCACTACAGGCATGACTGGACAGAGGATTTCCATAGGCAAGTGTCTTTTCTGAATATCACTTTAGCCTCTGTCATATTCTCATGTGAAATATTGAATTAGCCTGAAGGATTTGTAAGAGAGTGAAATTGGAGGGTGGGGGGAGAGCGGGAACTGTTGGCTGCGGGCAGAATCCTCCACCCTTTTAGCTTGTAGAAAAGCTTGCCAGTCTTGGCTACTTCAGAGGGCTTTCTAATGATGAAGTTGAAAATATTTATGCTTGAGTGGAAGTTGGCAGGGATATTTGTTTTGAATGTTTTAATGAAGTGATTATGGGATACATTTCTATAGTGTGTGCCGCCCCCCATGATTCTTTGAAGTGAATTGTTTCTCTTAACTTTTTCATAAGCTGCTCTGAGCTTGTTAGATGGATGTGATGTAAATATTTTAGGTACTTTTAAATACATAGCTGAGTTGGGAAAGAAACAAAAAAGTCTGAAGATGATATAAAAATGGGGGGGGTTGTTGTGGAGAGGAGAGCGGACCATGCAAAGTGTTGCCATATGTATTGACAGAAGAAGAATGTATGCTAAGACATCTACTATGATACTTCTCCCAAGAATCTTGTGAAGTAGACTTTTCCACTTAATAAACATGACATCTGAGAACTGCTAACTTGTCACATGCATTTTAAATGTACTCATGAAGCTGAATTAGGATTGAAATTAGGTCTTCTTCTAATGTTACATCTGAAGTCGGATGTGGAACGAAGTGCTGTGCACATGTTTAAGAATGGAGGAAATCACCAGCACGTTGAGTTCTCACTATTTGACCTTTAACCCTCTTCTAGGACCATATGACAAGACCTATGCCTTCCGTGGTGATTATGTGTGGACAGTGACAGACTTTGGAGCCAACCCACCTTTGAAGATCCAGGCTTTATGGAAGGGGCTGCCCGGATGGCTGGATGCTGCTGTGCATTCTCCCCGGACTGGGCGCACCTATTTCTTTAAAGGTATGTAAATTCAGGAACGGAGTTGAGGAATAAGCTTTCCCTTGATTGCCTACGTTGTCTCAGGGGGCAAGTAAATACACTCAAAATAAACATTATATCTTGGATTCTATATGTTTTACATACAATTCCTTTTCATATAACTTGTAGATATATTTATCAAATTAATACTTTGTTTCAGAAATGTATGTGGCCATCTAGTCGCAGCCCACTTATGGCGACCCCTTGGGTTAAGGGGTGGTTTGCCTTGCCTGCCTCTTTGTAACAACCCTGGTATTCCTTGGAGGTCTCCCATCCAAATACTGACCAGGGCTGACCCTGCTTAGCTTCCAAGGTTTGATGAGCTCCGGCTATCCTGGGCTATCCTTGCTGCCTTGGATTTCTTTAAAGAGGATGCAACTCCCATTTAATGAAGGAGGGTTCGGCTTTCCTGATCTTAGTTTATATCATCAGGCCTATCTGTTAACTTGTACTAATTATTAGAATTGCTACTCTCCGTTGGACTATCCATCTTGGGCTATTTTGCAGACTTTTTGTCTGTGGCCCCTCTTTAAATGAAATGCATGATGGTCTATTCTTCTTAAAATATATCCTGTTCCTCCTACGATTTCTGTAGTTAGAGAATTATGGTGTATACTGTCACGACAATATCAATTTTACCTCTTTTCATATGCTAAATTAACACTGTGGGTCAATCCAGATTTTAAAACTGGGAAGAAGTATTTTTATGGAAGGCTTAGAAAGATAGGGAGATTTTTACTTTGGACCAGTTAACTGTTGATGGACTAGGATGATGCGTTTTTGGTATTTTCTCAGCTGAGGTCTAGATATGACCCATCAACCTCTGTTGAAAGGCAGTATTTACAACTGCAGCACCTGTTGGTATCTAAATGTGGCCCTGCAACACTAAAGGTTTTCAGAATCACCCTTCCTCTTGGAAACTCTCAGTTAATCAGTAAATGGAAGCTATATCTGTTTATAAATACTTGATGTCAACTAATTAATATGATCTCCAAAGTCTCAGAAATTAATGGGATAAGGAGCTAGATCACACAGTTTTGCCAAAACAATGGGATATGGTTCTAAATTTTATACCTGCTGTTTCTATAGACCTTAAGCCACCACTCATTCAGCAAAAATTATATTTAGAATATTCCAGACACCACAGTGACTCTTTAGGAAAAGACTGAGTAACATATCTAATTGTTGGTGCTGTAACTTACAAGACATGTCTCTTAAACATATGGTTTTGGTCTGTCCAGTTATTCAGTCTTTTTGGGAGGAAGTAATTAGTCATACCAATTTTGTATTAGAATACTCATTGATTTTTGAGGATACTTATTATATACTTTGTCACTTGGAGACTAACTGATAGTCAAGAAAAATAGACCCTCCGTGCCTTTACTGTCACTAAAAGACTTATATTGCAATACTGGAAAGATAAATGCCCACCTCCAGTAATCCAATGGATTGAGGACTTATCAGCATTTGAACTAATGGCATATAGACAATTGCACATGGTCATATCTTTAGATGTTTGGAAATCTTTTATAAATGCTTATCTGTAGACTTGCCAACATTGTTGTTAGATTTGGTTATATTTTTTCTGTCTTTCTGTTTGGGATAATTAAATTTTAAAAATTACAAAGTACTTTGTCTTAGGGGACCTTTTCTTGCTAAGCCCTATTCTCTGTAGAAGCTTTAAAAATTATTATTAGACACCTTTCTTGTCCCTGCTTTCCTTCTGGGCACCACAAAAGTCAACATTTAAACTTGTTATCAGCTGAGCGAGATCTGGAGCCTTATTTTGCTTTACTTCCTTTTTAATTCATATGCTGTTCATTCTGGTTACTAAGGTACTAAGCTGTGGCGTTACCGGGATTTCAAGCTGGATCCTGGCTATCCAAAACTCCTCACCCGTATTCCACCTAAGATAGATGCTGCCCTCTACTGGCCAGGAAACAAGAAGCTCTTCTTCTTTAAGGTACCCCCTACACCGTCAGTTACATATCCTCATGCATAATTATATATTTTATATTCTCCATTACCCAAAATGACCTACAGTTATTAGAAATCACTGAAGCAGGATACAGAATCAACAATGATTAGAAAAGAAGATTGTGGGCAGTCTGGACTATTAGGTGGACCAGGCCAGGCCTTTGTTGCCACGATGGTTCTTGTTCCATGTTGTTTAAACTTTCCCTTTTCTTGGGGCTGATCCAGGAAGCTTCTGTGTCTTGATCTGTTGGTATTTGGTGGGGAAAGAAGCCAGAATTCTGGTGCATTCTGGGAGCTTTTTAATAGGCACAACAGATGTTTCCAAAATACAGGACTTGAACATAAGAACATAAGAGACGCCAATGTTGGATCAGGCCAAAGGCCCATCCAGTCTAACACTCTGTATCATACAGTGGCCAGAAATACCAGTGCCATCAGGAGGTCCACCAGCGGGGCCAGGACATTAGAAGCCCTCCCACTGTTGACCCCCCAAGCACCAAGAAGACAGAGCATCACTTGCCCCAGAGTCCCTATCTGTACCTTGTGGCTAATAGCCACTGATGGACCTCTGCTCCATATGCTTATCTAATTCCCTCTTGAAGCCGTCCATGCTTGTAGCCGCCTCCACCTCCTGTGGCAGTGAATTCCAAGTGTTAATCACTCTTTGGGTGAAGAAGTACTTCCTTTTATCCGTTCTAACCCGACCGCTCAGCAATTTCACGGAGTGCCCACGAGTTCTTGTATTGTGAGAAAGGGAGAAAAGTACCTCTTTCTCTACCTGCTCTTTCCCATGCATAATCTTATAAACCTCAATCATGTCACCCACTTCCAACTTGACAGGTTGGAAGGATGAGAGAGAGACAAAGAACATGCAGTTGGATTAAACAACAAAATAAGTATGGGGAGAAGGCACCGTCTGAGGGATGCGGGTTCCTTGGGTGAATGGAATTTCACTGTGTTCGCTTGTGGCTGGCAGGATGACTCTGCCATTTTATGACCCTTGAGGCAACAGAAAATTTACTATTGTCATTATCTAGTTTTAAACTGAACAGGTTTTTTTAGTATCCAGGGCCGGCCTGAGGTTTTTCAGTGCCCTAGGTGAAACTAGCGTCCCCCCCCAGCCAAGGCTGCCTTGTGGCGCCCCCCTCCCCTTGTGTCTCCCCCCACCGCCGTGGCTCTGAAACAGCATTGCTTAAAAGCTGTAGAGATTTGCTGCTCCACTTTAAAACACCATGTTCTTTATCTGTCTGGGAAAGTGGGTAGTCCTCAAGCTGGGAGCCCAAGGCGGCTCAAGTCCCACAGCAGTCCTTATTATCACTTCCAATGTTCCCTGGAACTGCCAGTGCCAGGCATGTAGGCCTTTCACATAAGGATTCCAGTCTAAATAGCCACAGCCAACGGTGGCTTCTGATTTAATCCCAGAAGTTCGAGTTCTATGTATTTTTCTTTTTTCCTCTACAGAGGTAGCACCCAAAGGAACTAGAATGGTGCACTGACCCAAAGTGTGCATTTATTCTTCTTCTGCCTCTTCCCCTAGGGCACTAGCTACTGGCAATGGGATGAACTGGGCTGGAGCCCTTTCACCAGTCTTCCAAGGAAGATCTCCAGCCTTTTCACAGGAGCCCCATCTGACCTGGATGCTGCGTTCACCTGGGAAAATGGCAAGATGTATTTTTTCAAGAGGCAGAAATACTGGCGGCTCAATGACCAACTGCGGGTGGAGAGAGGCTACCCTTTGAGCACAGCTGAGCGCTGGATGAACTGCTAACACCACCCACAGGTGCCCAAGCATGCTCCCTGGGACTCAGAACAAGTTCTAACTACTCATAGACTAAGCAGTGAGGATTTTTAAAAAACAGACCAGACAGCACCCCCTACAGGTGGCATTTAGGAACAACAACTCCTCCGGAAAGGACCAGGGAATATGGAGACGGAAAATAATTTGACACTTTTGTAATCCCTCTTGTTCCTGGTGGACTTTACACTGACATAATAAACATACTTATCTTTTCTAATGCCAGAGTCTGTAGGCATCCCATTTCCTTTGGCATAAGCATGAATGGCAGCAGGGGCTAGCCTGGTTTCAGGACAGACCAAGTGATGGGGGAACCAGAAGCCGAGAAGGGAGAATCATTGAAGGGTTAGACAGTCTTAATAGCAGTGAAGGTGATGCGATAGAAGGACCGTGATGTACAATATGCACGCTGATCACACTGCAATCTCTCATGAGACAACTGGGCAGGTTTTTAGAGCAACACATTAACAGTTCTCTCCCCCCCCCCCTTTGTACACACTAAAAGGACTGGGCATCTTTAAGGAAGGCTAAAATTTCAGCAGAAAGCACTCCTGCAAAATACACACAGAAACCCTTCCTGCCTATGTTTGTGATTTCTAGTACAGAACCAGAGGGCTATTACAGATTGAGTAGCATGGAACACAATCATATGATCTTACGGATCTGGCCATATGTGAAGATGCCAGTGTGCAGGACTTGAGCAAATGTAACTGTGGTGGCATCATGCCACACGTATTCACAATAAAAAGTTGTGATCTTGTAAATGTGTGTGTTTTAAGGGGGGGAGGAAAGACGGAATTCAGCATCCCGGTTCTTGTCTACCTTTCTTTCTGTTCTGTCTTTCTTATGCAAGTTTCCAGTGTTTAAGGCTTCAAAGATAGGCTAAAAAATATTTGGACAATATTCAGTAAGATGGGGATGGGGGTGAATGATGGACAGGTCTTGCCATTGCTCTGATTATTTTGCTCTCACCTTTTGCTTGCCGGAAGGAAGGCAAACATATGAATATTTGCACAATGAATGCAAAACTCCATATATTCTTAGCCGAGTTTTGCTTTATTCTACTGCTGAATTTAGATGTTTTAAAGATGCAACGCATATCTAGCCCTGATCAAACCTCTTGGTCACTGAGGAATAATCTACATCACGGTCCTTCTATCTCGTCACCTTCACTGCTATTAAGACTGTGTAACCCTTCAATGATTCTCTCTTCTCGGCTTCTGGTTCCCCCATCACTTGGTCTGTCCTGAAACCAGGCTAGCCCCTGCTGCCATTCATGCTTATGCCAAAGGAAATGGGATGCCTACAGACTCTGGCATTAGAAAAGATAAGTATGTTTATTATGTCAGTGTAAAGTCCACCAGGAACAAGAGGGATTACAAAAGTGTCAAATTATTTTCCGTCTCCATATTCCCTGGTCCTTTCCGGAGGAGTTGTTGTTCCTAAATGCCACCTGTAGGGGGTGCTGTCTGGTCTGTTTTTTAAAAATCCTCACTGCTTAGTCTATGAGTAGTTAGAACTTGTTCTGAGTCCCAGGGAGCATGCTTGGGCACCTGTGGGTAGTGTTAGCAGTTCATCCAGCGCTCAGCTGTGCTCAAAGGGTAGCCTCTCTCCACCCGCAGTTGGTCATTGAGCCGCCAGTATTTCTGCCTCTTGAAAAAATACATCTTGCCATTTTCCCAGGTGAACGCAGCATCCAGGTCAGATGGGGCTCCTGTGAAAAGGCTGGAGATCTTCCTTGGAAGACTGGTGAAAGGGCTCCAGCCCAGTTCATCCCATTGCCAGTAGCTAGTGCCCTAGGGGAAGAGGCAGAAGAAGAATAAATGCACACTTTGGGTCAGTGCACTCTTTCTCATGTCCTCTCATCCACCTGCTTCTACATCCAAAGAAAACAAAATAAGTCTTCAAAGCAAGGACCCGAGAGCAAGGTCCACCCCGGAACTTTGAAAAGCACGACTCTAATGTGGAATGTAGCCATTCAGCCCCACCTCATTCCAGCCTCCCAGAAACTTGGCTCAGTCGTCTCTTCCCCCAGCAAAGGCATGAGGATACAATGCCAGCATAGGACAAAACGGTTTGGGGGCAATGGGTTTTCTTTTTTAAAAGCTTTCCAAAAAGTTTTGAGAAGCCTGAGTCACAGGACCCCAGAAGGCACAGCGTAGCTTTCTTAATCCACAAAGCAAGCTTATACCTCTCCAGAACTCATTTCTGTATTGGATCATTTAGAATTATATTTTGGGGAGGGCTGCATGTGCCACAAGCCCAAGGCTGTCTCTGAAATGCAGTAATCATGCCAGTCGGGTGCTTGGCAGAAGGTGGGGGGGTAGGGCATCCCAAAACCGAGGCCCCTCTTGCCAAAACAACTGTGTGACATCCTCCTTATTGGGGAGGACTATTTTCACTTTAAAAGTTCTCTTTATTTTGTTTAACTGGGTAGATTCTGCTGCCACCAGGAAATTTTAAGGATTTCCAAACCTTTAGGCTTCTAACTGTTGCTCTTTTTAGTTTGGTAGACCGAGTTCAAGGCTTACGAGGAACTATGTGGTCCTGAGAAGTATTTCATTCAGAGCTGGTATAAACTTAAATAAAAGAGGATTTATTGAAATAAATACTAAATAAGAGGGTGATACAATGTAACTAGTAATGTGTAAATGATGAACAATTGCTTTGGTATCACACTCAATCTTTTCCCTCACTGACAGGGATCTTTTCATGTAACTTTGTAACACTTGTTTATCTCAATGCCATATATGTTCACTGTTTCACTCCAGTCTGTTATGACACTCAGACTTTCCTTTAACTTTACTTCACTTAAACTTTACTTTACTTTTTCCTATACATTCAGCTTTCAGCTCTCCTTCTCTTTCTCACTGAACAACCACAGCTTTCCCCTTTAACTGCTTCAACACAGAACTAACTAACTGAACTTTAACTGTCAACATCTAACTGAAACTCCTGACTGACTCACATACTCATCCAATCAGATTCACTTCCAAAACCCCTCCCCCTCTCTGTCAACCACCAATCATACCACACTTGCCTCTCTCAACCACTCTAGTCTATCTACCACAGCCATGCAACCAAACTTTTAAAGAGACACACACACACAAAAACAAGGAATCGTTACAAACTGATTCATAATACTGAGTTCTGAAGCAAAGTCCACATCCACTTCCACCTTTGGAAGAGGGAAGAGGGATCAGATCAGCAGCTCTCATCTGCACACCTGGTCCCTTAGCTAAAGAAACAAGGAAAGGCACCTGTGATACCAAAGTACTCATCTGCAATGGAGGCTGCTTGCCAGACTTCTGCAGATCCTCCAATCAGACTCCACTCTGTAAGTGTGGTGCGGTCAAGTAGCTTTCGACGTATGGCGACCCTATGAATTAATGGCCTCCAAAATGCCCTATCAATAACTGCCTTGCTCAGGTCTTGCAAAATGAGGGCTGTGGCCCTCATGGATGCACACCTTAACGTGTGTGAGGGGGTATGTGTCTGGTCAGCAAAGCTGAGAGCAATACAGCCAGGAGTAGTTTAAACTCTGCTAAGAGGCTAAACTCCTAGCAGAGTCATTCAAGGCAGAATGGTCACCAACAGTGTTCCCTCAAAGCTGAGTTAGTGTGAGCTAGCTCACAGATTTTTAGCCTCTGGCTCACACATTTTTGTCTTAGCTCAAGAAGGATGGCTCCAGAGCAAGCTAATTTATGCAGTAGCCAAATCACTCACTCACAACTTTAATGCCAGTAGCTCACAAAGTAGAATTGTTGCTCACAAGACTCCACAGCTTAGAGGAAGCATTGGTCACCAAGCTAAGGTAACAACCACCCCATTCAGGGATCAATGGTCACATCAGAAGAGAACCACCAGTTCCAATGGTGATGGAGGCGGAGGAATCCTTGAAGGGTGGCTACTGGGTAACAGCATAAGTGGAAGGTTACGTTGGCGGACAATCTTTCGTAGACAACAGCAGGGACACTTCAGCCAACCCTGGCTAGTACTGCGTACCAAAAGGCAATGGTAAGCCAATTTCTGATCATTTCATACCTTGAAAACCCTATGATGAGACTCCACTGGGAGTAGGTAATTCTGCCCCACCTCTGCACCAGGAGCCTTCAGTTGATATCTCCTGCAAAAAGCCAACAAAACTGCACAACTGCAGTAGTCATTATTCTTATACTGATTAAAATTGGTGGAACCCTTTTTTCTTGCTCACTGTCAAAAAGGGTGCTTTCACTGAGGTTTGGGAAAGCTTGAGCTTGCTGGGGATGTCTGTCCAAGAGCTAAGATTTCATGCTTGTACAGCCTCAAGAGGGATGAGGGTACCAACACAGAAGCTGCTCAAAACTATTCAGCACAACAAGCACAAAGGAACAGGAGTGTAATGATGACAGAAATACAACGTGCCATTGTAGCACACATTGTGGTAAGATTGAACAATGACAAAAAGCCTTGTAAGAACATAGGTTGATCAACAAACAAAGATGAGGAACCCACATAGCAAGTATAATTATTACAGGAACCTGGTATCCATCCTGTTTTGAAATGGATTTCTTCATCAGATAAATTTGCAGATAAAGAACAATAAATCTGAACTTACCTGAAGAAGAAATCTATTTCATAACTGGATGGATGGATGCATGCATGCTATGGATTCCTCACCTATGTTAATACTGCGTTGATGAACCTGTGCTTAAGGTTTTTTCCCCCCATTGTTGGAGTGTTATAACACACGTGAGCCAGTGTGGTATAATGTGGTATAATGGTTAAGGGTGTCCAACTAGTATCTGGGAGACTCATATTTGCATCCACAAATATGCCATGGAAGCTCACTACTGTTGATGTATGTTGTAAAAATTTGTATTGATGACTAACTGGTTTTGTATACTGTTTTGCAGTTATTATATTTCTTGATATGTTAAAAACAAACAAACAGAAATAATAAACATTTATAGTGCAAAAAAAAAAAAGGAAGCTCACTGGCTGACCTTGGGCCAGTCACACTCTCCCATCCTAACCTACCTCACAGAGGTGTAGTGATGATAAAACGGAGGAGAGGAGAAATGAATGTAAGCCACTTTGGGTCTCCACTAGGGAGAAAAGTGGGGTATATATGAATTAAATCAGTATAAAATTGTTCAATTTTAGCACAGTGCACACAACGGCATTTTGTATTTCTGTCCAAAACTAAATATCAAGCACACATTTTTGCCAGGTCCTGTGGCATTAGAACAGAAAGCACAACAAATGGGAGTTGGTTGGGGTTGGGGAATGAGTTCCTAACCTTACTAAGGGGCTAGGCTGGCAGCTGCTAGTCTTTTTGCAGAATGGAAACCAGAACCCCTGTGATTTTCTTTCCAGACTTCAGACAGAAAATTCCTGGATCTTGCCCACAGGCAGGATTTGTTACACACATTCCTTTACTGGCAGCTGTGTCTGGGCCTGGGCACAAAAGGTCACCAAGAGGTAGGCGCTGGCAAGCGTGAGAATGAGCCAAGGCCAAGAAACATAATTCCAGCTCTGATACAGAATACATTATTTTTAAAGTCACGCTACTTAATTTTATTTTATTTGTTTATTCAATTTAGAGCCCACTCTTCCTTGTAAGCATGGATTTCTCTTCAAAATGTGTAAAATCCATTTGAGAATGGGTCAAAGGTTTCTAATATTATGTATAGGTGTCCCCCAACTTCCATATCCTCCCCCCCAGTAGGTCAAGAATTTAGTGCTGCCTTCATAGGGATATTTTAAGACAGTCTTTCTCCTCATATAGGTTGGGGTTTTTTGTTTTGTTTTGGCTGAGAAATATCTCAGACTGGATACTCATCAGGATAAAGGAGATATGAAATTGTGCTTGCCTAGAAGTATGGAGAAACAGGACAGACTGCCTGTAGAACACGGCTTGCAAGTTAAGGGGACCTTGTAAAATGATGGATCTTCTGGAGGTATAAAATTACAGTTAATAAGAAAAAGATGTTCTATTTCGTTGGAGGTAAAACTGCAAGGTGCTAAAAGCTGTTCTTCACAAGGCCCTAAGTGGTAGATTTCTTGCCACCTAAGGAGTGAAGAACTGAATTAAGTTGGTCAAATGCTGGGATGTCCCACTTTCAGTGCATGTGGCACAACATTTGCAGTCCTTCAATTGCACCCTAAAAGGATCCAAATTTGAGGCACCTACCCCGAAGCCTAAGGAGAAATTGGCTTGTGCATCAGGACAACTTCAGGTGCTGAAGGGTCAGTGATATTATGCTGCGAAATCTCTCTATTGTATTGCCTTCAGCTCTGTGACAAATGAACAGTGCAGCCATTATTTTGGCCCTCCAGGAGGCACCAAAACAACCCAATTTTTCCTGCTATGCTAGGATAAGCTCTGCCCAAAACAGGATCTAGAGCTCAGTGACAGAATAACAGACGTATATGCACCAGTAGCTTCAATTAAAATGGAGATCACATAACAGATGTTTTGCCAGGCTTTTGGTAGAGGACAGCAAGTAGTCTGGTGCTCTCAGGTCTCCCGCCCCCCCCTTTCCCTGCCCCCTTGGAGGCTCTCGGTAGTTCAGTTTTCTATTCAAATTATTCACCACCTTGGAATTGCTTTTTGCTTATGTCTCTGTACTGTATTTTAATGCTGGCTTAATTTAACTTGGATTATTGTGTGTTTATTTTGTTGTCAGACACCCTGAGCCCTGCTTGCAGGTAAGGGCAGCTACTGCTATTCAGGATAGACCAGTGATCCCTAGCGTGCCATCCATCAATGCGTTTACTAGCATCCATTTTTTGACCATTCCTCTCTTCCCCAAAGCAAAATGCCATTCCTGGCTGTCCTCCACCTCAGTACCTCCCAGGCCGGCGCGAGGCTTTTTTGCGCCCTAGGCGGGGCTACCTTCTGCCCCCCCCCGTGCACCCAATTATGGGGGTGCCAACCTCCAGGCAGGGCCTGGAGAGAAGGAAGTCCAACTTCTCTCCCGCCCCAGCTGGCCTCCCCGCCGCCCGGACTCACCTTCTGCTGCCATCCTCTGGAGCGCGGCAGCCAGCCTCCCTGGCTCCAGCACCCAGCAAAAGAGCCGCAGCCGCCCCAAGCAGGGCAGTCACCCGCGCACCAGCCCCAATGGCCCGAAACCTCCCGGGGGCCCCGCTCGCCCGCGCAGCTCTCCCTCTGGCCCATCTTGGCTGTGCCCCCTCCCCACGTGGATTTTTGCAGGCGGGGGGCAGCGGGAAGAGGTTGTGTGCCCAGCGGGGTGACAGTTGGGGGGCGTGCGCAACTTCGTGGTGCTCAGCCGTTGCCCGCTCGTGCCCACGGCAGCCAGGCGTGCACAAAGGGGGCGGGCAGGAGAGAGAGGAAGGAGGCAGCCATCCCACTCAAACCCCCAGTCGACGATGCCCCCGCCCCGCCTTCTCCTCCTCCCTCCTCTCATCCCACTGCCTCAGGAGCAGGACCCGGGCGGGGAGGCAGGGCCAGAGCACAGCCCCAGCCGCAAGTGACTTGCTGAGAGCGAGCCCGCCACCTACCCCCACGGGCTGCCAGCAACAATTGCTGGGCAGGCTGCTTCCCGGGGGGGGGGTCTGCACGATGAAGCGGAGAGGAACGAGGAAAAGTGCTACCCGCCTTCATCAGCCCCTTTTCCGCCCCACACACCACAGGGCTGGGAGCAGCAATGGTGTGCGAAGTTTTGGCGGGGTGTGTGTGCAGTTCGGAGCCCCATCCAGGGCCGACCGCCCCATCCAGGGCCCAGCGCTCTAGGCAAATGCCTAGTTCGCCTAGTGGGTGAGCCGGCCCTGAGTACCTCAGAAGACAACAGGAGACATCATGTTTGTGATCGCAAGGGGTGCCCATTCAGCAACAGATGCTATCAAGAAACTGGCTTTGTTTAGCCATTTCTTCCCCTTTCAGAGTTTTGGGCCTAGTTAAGTTACTAAAGGCTCCTCCTCTGGGAAAGTTAAACTCACTGACTTGCAGTTTCCAGAGAGATAAGGGAATGAGATGGAGTCAGACAAAAGTACAAGTGAGATCATGGGCCTGGGAGCTTGAAGGCCAGACACCCAGGGGGAGCTTTGCACTCACATTCCATCTGATTAGTGCAAGAAGCTTTGTATCTTCAGTCTGGCCAGGTAATATATGGATCAAAGGACAAAAGCCTCACTAAGTATTCTAGGTTAGCTATTCAGTTTTCTTATTTTCTTCCCTGCTTTTGTATACTCCTGCACATTTCTTTTAATAAACCTTATTAATCAAACTCCTGTGGAGTTATTTGGGTTTGGGGGCTTCAGTCTACCTTGGCCTACTTGGCTACAGCTACCAAAGTAATTGTCATTGGAACTTAACTTGCAAGTGTCCTACCCTGAAGGGCTGACTTCTTGATTAACACCTGGAAGGGCTGGAAGACCTGGTCTCTGAGCTGAGGGTTATCTTAGAGGGGTTGGTGGTGGCTCATTATCCTGATCAATGAGGATTCACTCCCCGGTGTTGTGTGTTTTGCTCCTGACCTTCACCCCAAAGTCTTCTTATGGGACAAGGGGGCTTTAACAGCTGCCTCACTGTAGGAGGTTGCTTGGCTTGTAACCTTCCCAACATTGGGACTGGTGCCAGCAACTCATGGCAGCCATTTTGTGGTGGCACCCACTCTCCATCCTCAAAATTCTAAAAGTGCTGAACAATATTTGAGGATTCCTGGTATAGTGAAACTTGGACTAAAAGGCTTAATAAATCAGAAGCCATATTTGCAGGATGATTACCATATGGAAAACACAGGGGTAGCCATTTTAGCCTGTTATCAGTCCAATTATGTATATAAGACTGCACAGTACACATGCATCTGTTGTCAGGTTTATAAACAAGAATTATAAACAGCAGTAACAAAAAATGTCCACAGGAAACAACCTGGTATAATAAAAAAGAGGTCTTGTGAACAAGATTTCAATACTCACCAAACTCAGATTAATAGTCCACGATTTTGGGTAGTTAGCTTACAAGTAAAAATGTAAGTAAAAACAAAAAAGGATTCATTTAAATCCTTGTCCAAAGCACCAAATGTCAAGTTAGACAAAAAAAAAAAAAACCCCACTTCCATTTAGGTAAGGCTGTGTTTAGACTGAAAAAGGCACTGTGCGGACTGGAGTTTAATCTAGATTAAGAAAAAAAAAAGATGCATACCTTCCATTACTAGGAAAACCAAATTGCCCAGTGAGAGGGAGAATTGTGAACATTCTCACACAGTTCTTTTATACCAACATTAAAAAATGGCTAAGTCTTGCAAAAGCACCACAGATCAGACCAATTTACCCTATCCACTTGCAGTGCAAAGAACAATTTCAAGTTATTGCCTAGCTGATGCACCCCTGAGATAAAAGTTCTACAAGGGCAGTTTAAAAAAAAGAAAGAAATTTAGGTCAAAAAGATACTCAAGACCACGTTCTAGATCTGCTGCAGACTAGGGCACATAACCCCTTCATGCAAAAGAAGGGGGTGGATGTCTCCAGTTTACTTTAACCTGGGTAACAGCTGACACTACGCCAGCTTCAAAATTCAGGTCAGCCACCAAAGACAAAACACGTTGTGGCAGTGCTGTTTGAAAGGCAGCTGTGAATGCCCTGCAGAAGAAGGTTGGCTTTCTTCCTTCACTTGCCTTAACTGGCAATAAATTAATGTGCTTTTTACAAAACAAAACAAAAACAAAACCCTTCTGTTCTACTATTTTGACGCAATTACAGAGAGACGTGGGTAGGTGAATCCACCCAATCTGAATTATTAAAAAGACAGAAAATGAGAGATATGTGTGTGCGCGCACAGGTTAAGAGCAGTCCATGTACTGGGATCTAAAAAGGACAAAAATGTCAGAGCCCAGGGCTGAGCTGTGCATCCCTGGTTAAGGCACATGTAGAAGTAGAAATCATCTGTTTCAGAGGCAGCCCCGGGGATTGGTAAGGGGCACAGTAGAGCCACAGTCATAATCCAGATCCACCGCAGTATGCGCATTGGTGCTCAGGCTACTCAGTGATGTACCAGTTCCCAGCTGCTGGCGGTCACGCAGGCTCTGGATATAACTCTTCAGCATGGGGAATGGAGGAAGAGAGAAGTATCAGTTTATGCACTGGGAATGGGGTGATTGCATTTCCTTGAAATAAATTGCTTGGCTTTTAACACATTCTTTTCTAGCTGTATAGTGGACATGTGCTAGGAGGTGTGTCTTTAAGCTACAGTAGGCTATACGGCCAGCATATGTTCCTGAGTATGTGGAGGTACATGCATTTCCTCCAGACCTCACATACAGGTGCACCACCATTCAGCTGTCTAGCGGGAGATACAGATGAGATCCACACATTGTTAGATACTGCACTATTATAATCCTGTACCTTCTAGATTTTCCTGGCCACACAGAAAAATGCAGGAGGTACATGATCACAACAGCATAAGATCTAAGAACGTGTGGATCCTACCACAGCTTTCAAAGCTACTGTAAATCAATCCATATTCAGGAAGAAGTTTTCCCCTCACTCAAACTGTCTTGTGACTTTCGTGTTCTATTTGCCTTCCATTGTGGCTACTTGGCCTACCGAACTGAGTTTTTACTTGAAGAGCTGGAAATTAATTTGTGACAGGGCTCAGTCCAAATTTCTGAGCTTTCAACGGAAGGACTTAACCCTGGAACGTTAAGAACAGAGCAAAGCATACATGAAGGTACCTTTGAGTAGGTGCAGGGTACATGTGCAGGGCAATCCAAAATACAGTCATGCCCTTACAAACCCATTCAAGTCAATAGACTTAGAAGGGTATAAATCTGTTGAGGACTGTTCTGTTATCTTCATCAATGAGTAACTATAATTGCCATATACTGAAGATAAGGGTGAACAGATCAGTGTGCATTAATTTAACACCTTTTCTTAGCTTCCTCATAAAAATATGCCTGAAACAGCTTATGGAAGCAAAGCAGAACATAAAACAACCCCCACCACATTGTAAAAACAAAAATAAGTAAAATTAATACAACAGAAAAAAGCAGCCAAACTTGCTAATTAACACAGCTTCAACAAATGGCTAAATTAAACAGCAGCATAAAAAAGCATATCCAAATAACTGGCTGCATCAAAAAACACAGTACCGTAACTTTAACATGTAGTTATAAAGGTAGATGTATCTCAGCAAAAGCAGTCCCCAGCTTTATTGAAGGCAACGCCCTATCATTGTAATATGCAGCAGGCCACACAAGGACTTTGAATTGGGCTGTGAGGTCTAGAGAAGATACTGTGAAGATCTTCCCTAGAAAAGGCCACTCAGATGTGGGGGATAAGAGGCATGTGGACTACAATCAGGAATATTTGCCTAACCTATACCATAGAAGACTGGTCTAAGATTTGGATTGCTGCAAAACAGTTACGCGCAATTCCATATAAGGAAAACATATTTAAACATATTTAAAATGTATCACCGGTGGCATTGGTCCCCGGATAAAATAGCCAAATGTTACCCAAATGTTTCTAAAAATTGCTGGAAGTGTAAAAACAATGTAGGCACCTTCTACCACATGTGGTGGAGATGCCCCAAGTCCCAGCGATTCTGGCAGAAGGTACATAAGCTATTAATAGATGTGTATGAAGTAGAATTACCTTTTAGACCAGAAATATTTTTGTTAAACATACTCCCAGATAAGTTAAAAGATGACCAAAAATATGCTATGGGATTTATCATTACTGCAGCTCGTATTATCTTTGCCAAAAATTGGAAACTTGAAAGGATACCATCATGTAATGAACTGATTAATAAAGTTCAAGAAGTAGTTGAAATAGACAATCTGACTACAATCTTAGAGAATAAAGATATGGAGGTATTTCATAGTAGATGGAAAATGTTTTATAAGTGGATAAAAGAAAATAATGTATGAACTAAATGACTCTGACAACTGAAACTGTTTACCATAAATGCATGATGTAATGCACAAGAAAACTTAATAAATATATATTTATTTTAAAAAAAGGAATATTTGCAGCAGAAACAATGCACATGTCAGCCACTCACTGGCGCAAGGACATCTCCTGCACAGCGCTTGATGGCGTTAGGCTTATGCCGGTAGGAGCCCTCTTGTGGAGTTTGGCTCTGCCTCTTCTTGGCTTCACGCTGCCGAATCCGCAACAGCTGTAACTGCTTCTGCCGCCGATTAAGGACCACTGGGTGAGAGAACAGAGGCATCAGAACAGAGGATGCTACCCCTACTAGCACCCCGCAAGGTGTTTCCAGGACGTAGGGCTGCCAGCTCCAGGTTGGGCAACTTGTGGAAATTTGGGATTGGAGCCTGGGGAAGTCAGGGACCGCAATGAGGTACAATGCCACAGAGGCCACCCTCCGAAGTGCCCATTTTCTCCGGGGGAACTGATCTCTGTAGTCTGGAGACAAGCTCTAATTCCAGGAGACCCCCAGGCCCCACCTGGAGGCTGGCATCCCGAAGCCCAGCCCAGGGCAATTCTAGGAGGCAGGGGGGTATTCTAACCCTAAATCCAGTAAAGCCCTTCAGCTATGGAGGTTTGGGTGGGGAGAGTAGGGCTGCCAAGTGGGGGGCGGGGGGGGTAAACCCCCGCTTTGGAGGCCCGATTTCCGCTGCCGTGGAATTGGGCCCCGGGGGGAACTCCGCCCCCCAAAGCGCAGCATGGCTGTGTCACCAGAGGTGACGCGACCACGTCGATCATGTTGGCGGCGTGGCCCCCATTAATCATAGGAGGAAAAACTCTATGGTTTTCCCTCTGACGATCGGGGCCACGCCCTCAACGTGATCAACGCCGCGCATCACTTCCGGTGATGTGCTGGCGGCTCACGCGCACGCCCACCTACGGCTCCCGGAGTTCGGCAAGGCTCCCCTGCCGCCAAGGTAAATAGACTTGGCAACCCTAGGGGAGAGGCTCTTATACGACAGAGTGTGAGATGGGAAAGGGGAACATAGCTCAGCCCCATCTCTTGGCCTTCTTCCTTTTCAGCCCTTTGTTGACCCCCCCAGAGTTTTGCATAGCTGCTATATCATGGATACATTCCATCCTTCAGAGACCTGAAAATCTCAGTTTCTCTTTTTATAAACCAAGGTCTCTTCTAATTTTTTTTTTAAGAGAAAGAAATATCTTCTAAAGATTGAAAAAGAAGAAAATTATCTGCAAGATCCTTAAGTGTATAAGCATGATTTCTGCAATCACACTGTGTGAGGAAATAGTCCTGAATAATCTGCACACCACACTACAGAGGTTACACACTGTGTGATTACAGTATTGGGACCATAAAACTCTGGGATCTTTCGAGTGCAGAATTCCACTTCCCAGGCTCAATCAAACTCACAGAGAACAAACAAATGGCCACTAGCCATGAAAGGCCACTTTAGCCTCCATGTTCAGACACAGTATTCCTCCAAGTACCAGATACTGGAGGCAAGCAATAGGGATCTTTGTGCCCTGCTCATAAGAAGGGTGAATAACAATTGATGAGTTTTGTTTTTTAAATCAGACTGATTTTTTGGAAGTTTCATCTATAATAAATTGCTCTTCTAAAAAAAACCTGGCATAAAATGAGACGCCCTGACCTAGATAGTCCGGGCTAGCCCAATCTCATGAAATCTCAGAAGCTCTGCGGGGGCAAGCCTTGGCTGGTATGTGGATGGCAGACTATCAAGGAATACTAGGGGTGTGACACAGAGGCTGACCACCTCTTGCCTTGAAAACCCTGTAGGGTTGCTGTAGTCACAAGAGAGAGAACGAGAGAGAGAGAACAGAGAAAGAAACATAATGCCAACCTCTCTCTTAAAACTGAATTTACAACCCTCTTATAAAGAGTTACTTTCATTTGCAAAGAAGTAAATGTTGTGAAAACACCTTCACAGAGCACAGCAGTTTATGTATTTATATTATTGGCTTGATATTTGGAGCCTGGGATTGGCAAACTGCTGCAGTTTCTCACTCACTGCTGGGACTTTCTGCTCCTATTTTATGTTTAGTAATCACCTGATCTCTGCGATATACTCAGTACTGTATTTGAACGTATCAAAGAACAAGGAGGTTTAGCTTCCATCTACCCAGCACCTACTAACAGTCCTTGCTTGTGCCTTTTGGGGCAGACTCAGGCCGTATTCACAAAGGCAGGAAAAGAAAGCAAAAGAGGTAGACAGGACTGTAACACTTTGAATGGCAAGTGGTGGGTGCTAGCTTCACTTACTGCAAATCAATCAAACGGCAAGGAAAGAGGTTATACCCATGCTGCGTGCTAAGCCAGCTGTTTTCTGCACTTAAGGTATTTCTAGGATGGCGGAGTGTTCCAAAACATGATCCTCCACCTGTAGTGTGAAGAGCATTCTGAGACCTCATTAGCCTACACGGGTGAACAAGACTGAGAACAGAAGTTGGTGTTGATGTGAACCAGCACTCATCCGCTAAGAACCATAACGGCTCTGCAGGCTGCAAGAGAATTCTATCTGGGGCCCCAAGCATTGCCTAAATATAAGCCATGAGTTGCACATCACTTTCTAAAAAAGCACAAATAAATATATAAAACACTTCATAGGCTGCGGTCACACTGAGCAGTAGCCACACTACTGCGACGGAAGATAGGCAGATTTTCCGGGCATGATCTCACCACCACATCTGGGAAGCGTAGAGCTCCCGAGGCTTCCCTCCGAAGATGCACAGTTAAAAACTAGTACCTCGGAGGTACTAGTTTCCGAAAACCGCGGGGCAAGGGCGGGCGTCTGATCACGTTTCCGGTGGCATCCGGTGACCGCCCATGCCCCATTGCGAAAAGGTTTTTTCCCCCCAAAGTCTCCAGGGATGCGCACAAGCACCCAACGGGGCAACGCCGTTTGCTGTGCTGCGCCGCTTCTTTGGCGCATCGTGTGATCGGCACCTCCCCCCTAACCACGGGGCCTCGACGGGACCGCGAGGGGATTCCTGATTGCGCAGTTGTGTGTTATTTCGCTGCGGGGCAAATAGCCACGCCTCCCCCTCCCCTGCCGCGATATCCGGCCTGTGTGACCAGGGCCACTGTGTACCTTCTGAAGTTGTTTAAAGGTTCTGTTCTAAGACCAACATACATTTTAAACAAAGTACACATTACTATTAAGTATACTACTGTTATACTATACTATACTAAGCTAATGTTTTAACTATAATATTATGCTACCTAGAAACTGATTTTTAAGAATAATGGTAGTTGAGTATTAAGCTTAATATTGCCTTCGTTTCTCTCATATTTCTTATTTTAGATAGGTGACTTTTCTTGTTGTAATAGTTTTTTATGATGATACACATTGAGTATTGTTTTGCAAACATTTTGCAAAAATAAAAAGCAGTATCTAAGTAACTCCTGGAAAACAGATTAAAATACATTTTAAATCAACTTTTTTCATGGTTATTTAAATTAATCCACCCTGCTTTTAAGCTCCATAGAAGCATCTCATTAGCCCAACACTGCTGTGTTAGCGAGATCTTTCATTTGATCCCACAAATCTCTTGTTATGGTCTCCTAGCAGCCTTTAGCCTTCATCCATGAATATGGAACCTACATTGATTTTTTTATTGTCCACCCCCATGACTTTATGATTTCCCTTGACCCTCTTAAGTAGACTTGCCATTTGTTCTCCCACAGCAAGCAGCCCCCCCCCAGCCTGAATGCCCCACCCTTTCAAAATTGAGAAGCAAAAGAAAAAATGGCCGGAAAATGGCCTCCATAGCATTGGCACCAGAAATTTCACCATGTCTCTATGATATACCATAGAGATCACAGGAAATTCCTAGAGTGTCACCTTCTTCCCAAGCACCACCCGCAAAATTTCCCAGCATTTGATGAAGCAGTGCTGTTAACACTACACCCACAAGGTTCTTTCACGCTCCCTCATCCCGTCTCTTACCTTTGTCCCCATTGTCCCCCCCCCATTTCCTCTCATACATGAAATTTAATAGGGGGGTGGGAGAGAGAGGAACTAAGCTCGAGCACAGAACTGATAGACCAGCACAGTCTTCTCTTCTTCCTGTCTTTCTTTCATTACAAGACATGATCCCCCCCCATAGCCCTTCACTCACCATCTGTATGGGAGAAACCTTCAGCCGTCACTTTCCACTGCAGCAGCACTCCCATCAAAGCAAGGACAGGCCAGATGGCCAGCACGGCCCAGCCGCACCAGCAGAGCGGAGAGGAAGGTGCCAGACGGAGGCGGTCGTATATGTGGCGGCCCAAAGCCAGGTTCTCCACGGCATAGTCCAAGCAAAGGGTGAGTATGGCGCCCCCAAACACTGCTGTGGAGAGCACCGTGAAGGCTTTCTGCCAGCGCAAGGCCAGAACAGCACCCAAGAGGGCAGAGCCCAGAAGAGATCCAGCAGGGACCCATGCGCTGGGCAGCTCATATAAAGGCTCCGTGGCCACCAGCCCAGCGGTGGCTAATAGCAAGCCAAGCAAAAGCCCAGTCAGGAACAACCCAACCGAGTGCACCAACATCGTGACCAAGCCACACAGGACTCCAATGCCCAGGGCAATGCCCGCGCTGACCTCCAGGCTCAACTGCGTGTCCAAGATGCGTTCCTTGTAGCAAAGCAGGAAGATGACAGCCGAGCCAAAGAGCAGGCCCGAGAGAAACATGATGGCTTTGAAACATCGGTAACCTGTAGACAGCAAAAGCAGGAAGATTAGCAGAAGATATTTAATACTGGCCCTGTTTTCCCCAAGGGAGGGAAGGTTAAGACAGTGGCTACTGACATATCACTGGCCGTTCTTATTACTGGGTCAAGTTCACTGCTTACATTAAACACAGAGAATGTGGCATGAGAAGATACCTCATAGAAAATTTATTCTCTTTGGGGGAACAGAAGGTTTTGTACCATACAGACTCATTATTATCATCAGTATTGTGAAGCAACTGGCTACTTGATTTCATTATCTGAAACAAACCAGGCATGGACACCCTGTTCTTGTTATCATTACTGGAGCTCAGCTGTTTATTATTCCTGAAGTGTAGGCTGAATGTTGTAAGGGGGGGGGGTTCCAGGGGGCAGCAGAGTATAATGCAGTTTTTTGTGGCTTGGTTCTTAAAGCAGTAGGTGACAATAGGGACTCTCGGGGAACTTTTCAGGAAGACGCAACGTAGAATCTCTCCTTTTGTCTGTCTAAAAGCAGCAGCATGTTCAGCAACATATGCCAGAATGCTCTGCTTCCTCGACAGGAAATAGTACTCCTGTCACTGGTGGGCACAAGGCACCCTCAGAAGTGGCCCAGCTCAGAAATTCTACTCCACACAACAGAAACCGGAAACTTTCTCTCCCGACTTCCCTTTCTAGTCCCCTCCTCTTTTGGTTTCTTTAGAAGATACTAGCCCATAGGCAGGGACCAATGTTCCCTCTAAACTGGGGAGTCTTGTAAGCAAAAATTCTACTTTGTGAGCAACTGGCATTAAAGCTGTGAGCGAGTGATTGGGCTGCTGCGTAAATTAGTCTGCTCTGGAGCCCTCCTTCCTGAGCTGAGACAAAGAAAGTGTGAGCTGGAGGCTAAAAAACTGTGAGCTGGCTCACACTCACTCAGCTTAGAGGGAACACTGGCAGGGACCCATTTTATGTTATTTCTGTATAGCACCTAGATCCCCCCCAGTGTGGTTCCTATTAGGCCCCTTGGTACTTGCTTCCTTCTTCACCAAAGCAAACAGCCA
>NW_015162482.1:269894-278059 GCF_001447785.1 Gekko japonicus
GACCTATTCTGAAGCAGCTGCCTTTATCCATAGGACAACACTTTGTACTCTGTTCAGGTACCCAAAGCAGCTTACAACACTGTTCTCCCCTCCTCCATTTTATCCTCAGCAGCTCTGTAAGGTAAAAAGTTCGAGTCCAGGGACACCATTAAGACCAACAAAGTTTTATTCAAAGTATAAGCTTTCATGTGCATGTACACTTCTTCAGATGCAACAAAATGGAAATACAATGAAATGAAAGCTTAGTTATTCCCGTTTGGTCCTTAAATCTGTTAAACATCTTCATTATGCTGTATATTAATTTACTGCTCACCCCCTACCTATATGTATGGACTGGTGATTTCCATTTCATTGTATCTGAAGAAGTAAGCACGCACACAAAAAGCTTATACCTGGAATAAAACTTTGTTGGTCTTAAAGTGCCACTGGACTCAAACATTGTTCTGCTTCTTCAGACCAACATGGCTACCCACCTGAACCTAGTGCTGTAAGATAGATGAGGATGAAAGAGAGTGACTGGCCCATGTTACCCAGCTAGTTTCCATGGCAAAGTGGGAACCTGAACCCAGGTTTCCCAGTCCTAGTCCGGGATTCTCACCACTACACCACACTGGATGGCTTGGAATTTCCCAATGTTTTGTCTTCATGGCAGCCATTTTGTGGTTGGTCATGCCCATCCCCATGGCAGTCTTTTTTTTTTTTTTTTGGTGGTACCCGCAACATGTTTTCAAAATTTGCAAAGTGTCCACAGGTTCAACAAGGATGGGAACTCCTAGCCTAGAAAATAAATGTTCTGTTACTTATAACAGATGATGCTTCCCCATAGTATTAGTTTTTCCCTGCAGAGCCATCTGTAAAACATGTAGCGCTTATTGTCTGTATGTGATCTGACTTACAGATACATGGCCACTGGAAAGACCCAGCTGTTTTCACAGGGAAAGTGTTGACTTGAAGACAGGACAGCCACAATTCTAAAAATTACTCTGGCTGTTGCCAGGAAAGTTGCCTCTTCTCATATACATACAACTAATTTTAGAAATGTATAATTGTCACCATGCGAGCCAGAGGAGGGAAACCTACAGGGTTGGGATGATACTGTACTCAAGAGCTCATCATCTGAATTTATTTTATACATCCGCTCCCATAGGTCTGTTATGCCTGAATCATGATGGTTTATAAGATTTTAATCCAAATTTTACACCTGGTAGGGAATAATATGAGATGTAATTAATGCTGAAGCCCTTCCAAGTAGCTTTTTATTCAATTTAAAGCAATACAATATAGCCAAGATTAAACTCTAGTATGTAATTACTACTTCAGATCTTGAAACTATACCTATTCGCTAAGTACATTATTGAATAGCTATCATAACCTATTGTCTGAACTTATTGTATCAATTGCTGGAGAGTATCAAATTCTCCCCCCCCCCCCCAATACTGGAGTACATCCAACAATGGCAAAAAAATATACAGAGTTTCAGCATTTGGAATAAGTGCTCTTTATACAGTAGGGGATGTGCATTTTGAAGACAGGGTTGTGGGGCATGCCAGTCACCAGACCCCACACAGAAAGCACTGCTAACACCACTGAGACTCTGTCAAATGTTTTAAATTAAAATATTTCTATCTTGTCTTTCCATTTACAGCTCAAGGTGGCTTGCAGTTCTGAAGGATAACAGCACAACTCAATAGTCACTACAAATGCCAGAGAAGGCCTTGCAATTCAAATAATATGGCATATTCTTGCAGATTAAATGGTTTTATTATGCTTCCTAAAAACCTCCAAGGACAGCACTCCCCCCCCCCATCACCTCTGCAGGGAGCCCACTTCATAAAGTGGGGACAACAACTGGTAAAGAATGAGCTCTAGGTAGGGTTGCCAGCTCCGAGCTGGAAAGTACTTGGGAGATTTTCGGGGTTGAACCTCAGGAAGGTGTGCCTTGGGGCATAATTGCCATAGAGTCCACCTTCCAAAGCAGCCATTTTCTCCAGGTGAACTGATCTCTGTCGCCTGGAGATCAATTGTAATTGTGAGCAATCTCCCATTACCTCCTGGGTATCAGCAGCCTTAGCTCTAGGAGATGCCAAGCAGCAGCTTTAAGCAGGGAGGGCTGTTAATGGTGCCTAGGGCTGCCAGTCCCCAGGTCCGGGCAGGGGTTCCCCTGGTTCTTGGGGCTTCTAATACCCATTGCCAGCCCCTAGACAGCAGCATTGCTGTGTGAGGTTCCTGATGCAATGATGTCACCCAGAAGTGACATCATCATGTCAGTGACATTATATGGTGACACTTTGGTTTGAAGCTGGTTTTACCATAGCGTTTTGCCCAGAAACCAGAGCGTCATCACAAACTCAATAATGTCTCTTCCGGGTGACATCAGCAAGTCGCATTATGTCCTGGAACACCCCCAAATCACCCTGCCGGTGTGGCAAGGGGACCGGGCAACCCTAAAGGTGGCAGATAGGAACATACTGAGTTCATGCAGCACAAGAACAAAAATATATACCCTTAGATAGAATGTATCCTTCTGTTGCCTGTCTACTTTGAATGAAACATGTTTTTTTGCTTTTACAGTGAATATGAGCTAGAATTAGTAAGGATAGATGGTACAATGGATGTAGGACACAGCTTTTAAAAGGCATGTTGTGTGCATATTCAGAGAAGAAGCATGGTGTAGGGGTCAGAGTGCTGGACTAGGATGTAGAAGACCCAGGGTCAAATCCCTACTGTACCACGGAAGCATGCTGGGTGATGCTGGGCCAGCCACCCAGCCACTTTCAGCCTAACCTACCTCACAGGGTTGCTGCGAGGATAACGTGGAGGAGAGGAAAGGGATGTAAGCCATTTTAGGTCACCTTCAGGGAGAAAGGTAGGATACAAATGAAAAAAGGAAGATGATTTTAAGATAATTTGGAACTGTTTTATAATTTATTTAATGGAATTTCCATACTATAGCGCGTTAAGGACTTTTCTGTAATGGATGGAGATCCCTACCTGAAAATTTGAATAAGGCATAGAATAGTTATATTAGAGGATGGAATTCTTCAGAAATGGAATCAACGGAAAATATGTAAAGTCTCAGCCAACTTGGATGGAAGCACTTCCCCCACTCCCCTCTCTTCTTTCTTCCTTTTTATTCATTCATGATTTTTCTCTTAGTGGTTTATATATTTTCTTGTTTTGTTTTTTCTGGTTGGAACATCACCACAACACGATGGTATCACTTCTTATATTGGATATGAGGTTATCACGTGATTTTGTTATGTTCTGTTGTTGGTAATTGTTTTTTGTGTGTAAGCAAAAAAAATTTTTTTAAAGACATGAAGTAAATAAACAAAAGATCTCTATTTAGAAATAGGGCATACTGACCTGGATAGCCCAGGCAAACCGAATCTCGTCAGATCTCAGAAGCTAAGCAGGGTCAACCCTTAGCAAGTACTTGGAAGGGAGACCTCCAAGGAATACCAGGGCTTGGAACACAGAGGCAGGTAATAATAAGCCACCACTCTGAAACTTCCGAGCCCCACTGGGGGTCGCCAGAAGTCAACCATGCCTTCCAGGCAAACACACACGCACAGACAAAGATATTCACCAAATAAAGGGGAAAAGTTAACAGGGCATAACAGCCAACCATACGTATTTGGTTGATAAAAGTAATAACTTCCTTGCTCGGATACCAAGCTAGCCACACTGCTGGTATAGGCTTTGCAATGAGCCATATGCCTATCCACTTGGGGCAAGCAAGACTCACCTCCAGGCGCCTAGAAGGACATTTTTATCAACAGACAAAAAGAGGTTCCGCCCACCCCTTTCAGTCTGTCAGCACGCAATAAATGACCAGTGCAGGTATGTGTAAGCTAAGTGGCTAGTGAAAAATGTCTGGGCTATCTCGCAAGGCTGTGCTAACAGATCCTAATGTTTTTAAATTCAGAAGGCTACAGTGCTTTCAAGCAATGCATGCACGGTACACAGAACTATCCTCCATTTGCAGGGCTTCTCTCTATTGGAGGAGCTTGACTTGATACGAGTTCAAATTTCGAAAGTACTTCCATTGACTGTGCCAAACATCTCAATGCTGGTGAAGGGGCAGGTTTGCGTCACAGGGAGCTACTTGCTCAAATCTGCCTATTTTCGCCTAAAGAAAGAGGATAAGAGTGAGGAACTGTGGGAAATACCCCCTTTCCCTCGACTCACCGAAGCAGCAATAGACGATTCCAAAGATGCAGCAGAGGGCACAGATCACGCAGGGGACCACCTCATAGTGCCTTTCTGACAGGAGGCTGCAGGGGTCCGGGGCAGGTTCGCTGGGCTCTGCTGCCCCCTGATTAAAACCCCGGGGGTCAGGAGTCAGGACGAGTGGAAGCAGTGAGGAAGGATCCATGGTCACCAGCCAGGGTGCCGTTCAGCTCTCAGGAGCCATCCAAGCGGGAGGGACCACCTGGCAAAAAGAGTATCATTTGTGCATCCAGAAGGGCTGTGCAGAAACAAATGTCTACAGTCCCCTCCCGCTGTGCTTCGCCTCCAGCCTAGTCTCTGACACAGAACTAGGAATGGGAGAGACAAGCTGGCCTCCCCCCTGCCCACATCTACACGGGAGTCTCCTTGATTCTCCCCCTGCCCAGGCTCCTCGCAGCTGAGTTCCCACCCCACTCCCCAAGGGTTATGCTCTTCATACGGCCTAAGTGATGGAAAGCATGACTCATCTCGAACCCCCCCCAACACCAAAAACAGCTGGAATTGACAATATTCATCATCTCTCCCCCCCCCGCCCCCAATCTGGCAGCCATCATGCCAAACCCAAGCCAAGGTTTATGCATACAACTAATAATCCCTTCCCTACATTAGGATGGGATGAAGCAGGAAGCTTCAGGGGGGGTAACAAGGGAAACGGGGAGGTGGAAGTCCGTAATTACATCTAAATTCAACAACTGTTTAAACTTGGTCCCCAGCCAGGACTCCTGGGTCCTATTCCCAGCCCTGGAAGGGAAGGGGAGGCCTAGTAAATTGGAGCAGGAGGTACTACTAGGAGCCAGAACTTCTGGGCTCTCTTCCCAGCTTCTAGGGGGGAAGGTAGCCATCATTTTCCATATGGGTCCTATTTTAAGTTGGGTGAGGGGCAAGGCAGTACAATCAGCCCCCCACCCACCGGCTCCCCTATTATTAAGGGTTGCTGTGCCTCTTCTCTTCAAGGATCCACACACACACACACAACGATGCTTTTTATTTCTGCAGAGCATTGCTTTTACTTTCCAAGTTTGGGTCTGTCAGTCTCACCTATGGAAAACTGCAATTCCTTTTTCCAGTAGCTCTCGATGGAGAGGGCTCTAAAATAAAAGTAAAATTTTGAAGGAAGGTGATGATCGGTAGGAGTGCTGGGAACTTCAGACTGACCCGGCCATCAAGTCGATGCAGGGATATCCCTCTAATGAAGGGCTATCCCTCTAACAGGAAAGTGCAGCCTTTGTCCCTGCTACAAGCCCATGAAAGGCACGGAACAGCCAGCCAACAAACTGGCCCTATGAGAGTCTGGCTCGAGTTCAGTCGCACTTACCCTGGAACTGGAAAAAAGGAACTCTTTTCGACAGGGCAGTGAAAAACCGAGAGAGAAAAGAAACATCTCAACTATATAAACTGTTTATTTTTAAAAAGCAGAAGGAAAACATCAGCGGTGCTGCTTAGAAGGGAAAAACCTGAACACAACCCACAGAATACGTGTACTAGGACTAACCCAAATAAAAGGCAGGTAGCCATGTCAGTCTGAAGCAGCAGACCAAAGTGGCACCTTTAAGACCAACAAAGTTTAATTCAAGGTATAAGACTCTGTGTGCAAGCACACTTCTTCAAATATGGATTGTGTCCTGAGTGACTGGATTATTTTTTGCCTCTCTTGTGATCACTGTGATCTCCTGTGCGATGCATTTAAAAAAAAAAGCCTACTGATAATGTTTTTCATGATTATTGTTTTACTTGTGGATTTCTGTTGTTTTTGCCATTCCCCTTCTTAGTGCTACTCGAAATCTGTCTGCTAAATAAAATGGAAGCAAAGGAGCCACAGAGCCACAGGAGGAAGCCTGACACATGTGCAGGGTAAATGGAACAGCTAAAGTCAGACCAGTGACTATTCCCTACCACAATCACAAGATTATACCTATTTTAAGGGGAGGGGAAACAGTGTGGAAGATGTTAACTGCATGGGTGCAAAAGCCAGAGGTCCATCCACAGCACAAAGCTATGCAACCATTACATTAAGCTCAATTAGGTTCCAGTTCAGTGCTTAACTTCCAACAGAAGTATCAAGGCTCAAGTTTGCAAGGAGCCGTGCTCATTTACTTTGGAAGCCCTCTTCCTTGGCTTCTGTGGGAAGCACTCTGCACTTGTCCAAGGGCACATTTCTTTGTCACCACTTGCACAGGTACCCTGACCCAATTTCCGATAACAAACCCTGGAAAAAATCAAGCCCTAGTGTTTACTACTTATGTATGCCCCCTTCAGTGTTCCCTCTAAGCTGAGTTAGTGCGAGCTAGCTCACAGTTTTTTAGCCTCCAGCTCACATTTTTTGTCGTAGCTCAGGAAGGATGGCTCCAGAGCAAACTAATTTATGCAGTAGCCAAACTGCTCACTCCCAACTTCAGTGCCAGTAGCTCACAAAGTAGAATTTTTGCTCACAAGACTTCCTCCCTCCCAAGCATCTTCAGGTGTAATATCTCACTCCAGTGTACATGTGCCACATTTCGGACTGCAGCCAGATCAACCTACCACCAAGCCTTGGCTGTTCATGTATATGCACAATACTGGTCAGGGAGGCACCTCTGCCCCCCCCCCCCCCCCCCCCCGCCACGGCTTGCATCCCAGACAGGAAAATGGTGTTGAATTGAATGGAAATACTCCCTTTGGAATCAGAGAACTAAGAATTACTTTAGAATACCGTTAACGTGCTATTAGGGAAGGGACGATGGGACACAGCTGAGAATTTGGGAGGAAGGTGGAAAGATTAGCCAGCAATCCCAAACATTTAATGTTTTGCAGATTCGTGTGAGAGAGAGCCCGGGGGAAAAATGTCTTTCAACAACAACAAAAAAGTTAACTTTGCAACAGAGAGGCAGGTAGTGATGGGAAGACTGAGTTGCCCATTCCTAGTCCTCATCCTCTTCTGTGTTCACCAAATACCAAAGCTCAGAGAGACAGATGGGATAAGTACCAGAGATCCGGGCGAGATCAAAATCTCGCGGAACAGCCTTCAAGCCTTCCTCCGCTGTCAGACTCCCCAGAGATCACCCACCCCCGCACCCCCATCCATACGTACTTCTGTGAACTCCGGCCTGATAAAACACTGCCTGGATTGTGCAAAAACTGCACACAAACCCGAACTTTCTTCGGAGCACGTACATTCAAAAAGGTCCCCGGCCCCGGCGCTTGGGCTGCAAAGCCCGCAGCAATCATGGCACTCGGAACCCCTCGCCACAATACCCGGAGGCCCAAAAGAAAAGAGATCAGCTTCAGGGAAACAACGTACCAGTTTAGGAAGGGGCTCCCACCAACACTCATCCAAAGGGCCGATCTGCAAAAGCAACATCCCCAGCCGCCGTCAGAGAGAGCGCTGCCCGAAGGAGCAGGCAACCGAGCTGCCGCAATAAAAGCTCTTTCCCCGTCGCTGCCAGAAGACCCCCCCACCAGCCCCCTTCCCTCCAATTCAAAATTCTTCAAAATAGTCTTTACAACAGCTGAAGAGTGACCTCATCAAGTGGTGGGAGGGGCCAAGTTGAAAAGTCGGGCAACCAGAAGAGGGGAGGGGGGGTACTAGACACAGAGACCCCGAAGGAAACAGCTCTTTGTTCGACCATCACCTCCAAATCTCAGAGGAGCAGGGTCTGGCTAGAGGGGAGGGGGCGAGGCTGACGAATTTTGCTGTGCGCCTGTCTGGGAGGCGCTCGAAGTGGTGACTGCACTTTCTTCCTCCCCCCGGCCGAGAAAAGTTGGTATCTTCCAGTTGCGGATAATTGCTTTATTGTCCTACATTGAAAGAGGCAATTTGGGCTCGGGAGATTGCTTGCTTCGCAGAGTCCCCGGGCAAGTATAGATGGAGTTTGGGAAAGGAGGAAGGAAATAGCGCGCTCAAAGTTCTCCTCTCCTTACGGGGGAGGAGTGTGAAGGCTTGAACTCGTCTCTCC
>NW_015162482.1:278078-283691 GCF_001447785.1 Gekko japonicus
GAAGATTGGGAAGAGAACCCAGGAGTCCTCTCCGGGCCTTCTAGCAACTCACGGATTCTCTTCTTCCAGATGAAGTTTTATCCCGCCTGCGGCTCAAAGTATTCCTGGCTTCCCTCTCTGGCCCGTCCGCCTCTGCAGTCCCTTCCGTTCTGGAATGCTGGCCTCTTCTCTGAGCATCCCAAGCAGCTCCGGCTCTCTTCGCAGGCTTATGAGCTGGCCAGCTGTCTGAGCAGGTGCCTGATGCGAAGCCAGCGTCCCAGCAACTGCCCAAGCACCAGCTGGGAGCAGGGTGGGTGGGGTGAGGGGTCTTCATGAAAAGGCAGCAGTGCCCAAGAACAGACTGTTCTCTAGGTGAGACCCCAGCAGTGCCCCCTCGCGAAAGCCAGGTGTGCTGCCCCTTGAGACCTTGCCACTCAGGGCACGAAAGGCACCACTTGCCACTGGCTGCAGCCGATGCTCCCTCTAAGCTGTGGAGTCTTGTGAGCAAAAATTCTACTTTGTGAGCTACTGGCATTAAAGTCGTGAGCCAGCCATTTGGCCACTGCTCTGAGTCTGGAGCCATCCTTCCCGAGCTAAGACAAAAATGTGTGAGCTGGAGGCTAAAAAACTGTAAGCTAGCTCACACTAACTCAGCTGAGAGGAAACATTGGCTGCATCTGCAAGCACACTGCCCAAAATGAATGTTTGACTCTCTGATCTGGCATGAACATTTCACAGAGGTGTGGAAATAGCGTTCTTTGGGTCTGACTGCTAGATCTAATTCACTGGATCTCATTCTGAGCCAGAAACTAGGCAGCGGAAGCTGGGGGGGGGGGAGAGAGAAGGTGAGTCCTGGCTTCCGTTCCTTGGCCCTGCCGTTCCTTTCTAGTAAATTCCTGGAAGTGCCATTCCTGCGCCCTCCACCATCTAAGCAATGCAGTGATATTAGCACAACACCCTTCCACCAGTGGTGAAGGAAAGCTGCAGGACCAGATGGCCCATAGTCAAGTTAGCTTTGGTCTTGGCGTCACTGCCAGAGGACCTTAATGAGTAGTGATGGCTTGGATGCTTTGTGTGCTGCCTGACAGCGATCTGAGGGGTCTCCTGGGGACAGACCACTCAACGGTCAGCCCATCTGCCTTTTGTACGCCTGGCTTCTTCCTCTTCCCTCCCAGCACAGGGAACGGTCCGGTGGAGTTGCTGCCACCCGCCCGTGGGACTCTGAGGCCTTGCCAATGGCCCACTGCCTGCCGCCAGCAAGATTTTCTCACCCTCTGCTGAGCCCGGCTCTTTGCCACCTTCTCAGCTGCTGAGTCTTGCCAAGACAAAGCCCTCCCTTCACTCTTGCACTGAATGCTGGTGTGATGAGTTTGGGCCGTCTTCAGTACAGTGCATGGGCAATTGATCAGCGGCCAGGCGAAATTAACAAAAGGCCAGTAACATCCCTTGGTAGGTGGAAATGTTTGTGGAATGCAATACCCATCCACTCCAGCTAATGGGAGAGGGCAAGGAAAGAGTCTAAAGCCAATTTTGTAGCTTGAATTTGGAGAGAGAGAGCCAGGCAAAAAGCAAAAAAAAATTAGCTGGTATTCGCTCATACTGGGGGCAGACTTGCAGGGCTCTGGCGATCTGATGCAGGATCATTGGTTTTGTTCCTTCATTTCAGGAATCGGCTGACTTCCAATAGGCTTTGCTTGTATATTCATAAATAAAGACAGACATGACAGAGACTCCATTTTGTGCTTTCACATCTAAAGGAAAGTAGCACTGCCCCTCGACCTCCCCATCACTGGTGGAAGAGGGAGGCACACTACACTGAATTCCATTGGGAAAGTGGTTTAACAGAATCTTGGTGGAAAAGCCTACCAGCAGAAACTCTAAAGTGGGAATTTGCTAAGGCACAGTCTAGATAGCAATGTGATAAATAAGTACCTAAACTGAAATACTCAGGCCAAGTCTTCAAAAAGTTTTTTTTTGAGCCACAAACCTAGCCCAATAGACAACTCTCAAAGTAGAACCTATAATCACACATTACAAGGTCCTTGTTGTCTCCCTCATGTGCCCGCTCTGATCCTGTTGATAGGCATGCTCTGGGAGTGCTGTGCTAATTCCAAGGTGCACATAGGGAAAGTGTCCCTCTGGCCATTTCCCCAATTGCTCTGCGGAGCTGTTACTTGCCCCACTGGAAAAACATACAGGTAGCTCATTCAGTTTCCCTAATGAGGCAAATAGCTGCTTCCTGGGATTGTTTCAGGTCAGGGAAACCATGTAAAACCAGTTTGGTGTAGTTGTTGAGTGTGCAGACTCTGATCTGGGAGAACCGGGATTGATTCCCCACTCCTCCACTCACAGCTGCTGGATGACCTTGAGCAAGCCATAGTTCTGTCAGAGGCATTCTTGAAAAGAGCAGTTTCTGTTAGCCCCACCTACTTCACAGGGTGTCTGTTGTGAGGAGGGGAAGGGAAAGGAGTTTGAAAGCTGCTCTGAGACTCCGAATGAAGGGAGGAGTATAAATCCAATCTCCTCCTCCTTGGCCCCCTCTCCACATGCACCAAGGTCCTGATGCAACCTGGGCCTCCGCATATCCATTATGTACACAGAGCTCCCACAGCATATCTGTCTACAGGAATGGTACAAACACATAGGGGATGCAAGGATTTCATAACGTGGTTAGGTCCCTAGATATGGATGAGAGCTGCTCGTCTTTCAACAGGTGCTCCCATGTTGTTCTTAAAGATGGATGGGAGTGCCGTGTACTAGGACAGAAAAGGCAGCTTTGAAGCCGGGGATCAACAATGGTTTTAGACAATATCCTTCATTTATTCAACTGTGATGACGCGACCACTAAAGTCAACTTTGGAAGCCCTGCTTCAGGTGCCCCTGCCTTCTGGGATTCGGCAGATGGCAACCCAAGAGAGGGTTTTCTCAGTTGTGGCTCTAAAACTCTGGAACTCTCTTCCCAGAGAGATTCGTCTGTCCCCTTCTGTCACCAACTTCCACAAGTGGGTGAAGACTTTGTTTCATTTGGCATTCCCTCAGTGACCCCCTCCTTCCTGACCAGTGTTTTAATTGTTGTTGTTGTTTGTCCTTGTAAGTATTTTAGCTCTGTTTTTAATTGTTTTAGTGGTGTGTGTTTTTTGCAGGAGGGTGGTTTTAAATGGTTTTATTATGTATGTTTTAATTAATTTGTTGGCTGCCTCAGCGGCTGTCGTGAGGGCAGAAAGGCAGGATATACATTTTGTAAATAATGAAATGACGAATGTAGCAGGCTTCTAAAGTTGCACGAAATTCTTTCTGCCCGCTCTATGAAAGGTGTCCCCTGAACCATTTTGTACTCAGACACTGGTCCCCACTGTCCTCCTGGTGAGCCTCCAACAATCCTATCCATCCACTAATCTCTGGTTCCTTCTAGGAGCTGCAGGCTCTCAGCTCCCCTGGCCTCTGTGCCTTAGACCCTACTAATTTACCAGGGAAAGAATCAGGGGCTCCCAATTCCCAGCTTCCATTGTGCTCTACACTCCATTAGCAGGGCACCTCCCTACCCCACAGCCTCCCTTGGGAGATGGGTAATCACATCCAACTGTTGCAATCTCCTGCAGTGCTCCAAACAATGTGCCCTCTGCCCCCGCCTTCCTCCGAGGCACACTGGATTCTCTCAAGCACAGGCTCTGGCAAACAGAAGGGGCTTTGTGTCAGAGGCAACTCTCAGCACCCAAGGCCTAGAGTCATAATACTGAGCACATGACCATGGGAGGAAGGGGTGGGTCCCACAGTGGCTGGGTCACCCATGACCAAATCCCACTCACCATTCTGTTCCCTGCTGGTGGGTTTGAGTAGCTAGCAGGCTGGGAGCCAGAAACCGCCCCCCAGTTCTGTGCGGGGGAAGAAAGAGGAGTCTATTGAATCATCGCAAAGGAAGGAGAAACAGAATATAGCATCAACTATGTTTTTTTCATCCCCAGACCTGAGATCGGGCAGGGGAAGAGGAGTGAGTGGGTCAGCACAAAGTATTTGAGGAGTGGGTGGGCCAGCATGAAGTTTTTCTATCCCTGAAATGGCAAAAAGAGTCTTATCATGAAAGAGTGAAAACGTGCAGCTCCTTAGTTTAGAGAAATAGCAGCATTTGGGAGGATTCTGCCAGTATAATTCCATGTGTGATCCTGTGTGTGTCACTTCCACGCTTCTGTAAAACTGCCGTTATCATGCAGAACAGGCACATCTTATAGGGAGATGCCTCTTGTGTTATGTACGCAGACCGCCACCAAGGGTCCGCGGCACAGGCAAGAGCTTGGATCCTAGAACAATGGAAACTTCGGATCCTGGATCCCCCAGCCCCAGTCAATAGCCACCTTGGAGGGACATTCAAACCCTCCAATGGGAATGGGGGCGTTGCTGGGTGGATATGTATATAGTTGGCCCTGTCGGCCGTTAGAGTTAGTCTTTGTCTGTGTTAAGTACAATAAACGTGTGCTACAGTATTTCGTCGTCTGAGTCCTCCATGCGACGAACCCAGTACTTTTCATCTTGCATCTTCCCCTCTAACATTTCACAGGTGAAAAGAAGGACCCACTTGTGATACTCCAGCTCCTACACCAGATATCACTGCTTATGCCAGCCTCATCCGTCCACCACACTATATGCTGTATCACTTGAGTCTATAACAGCCTGCCCTGCACTGATTTAAAGGGTAAGAGGATGGGGGGGGGGGGTTGGTTAAAGATATAGTAGATATCATAATTGCCCTACAATGTTCAAAATCCATCTCAGCAATTGCAGTGCATGAAATGACAAGCTGCTTCGAGACTCAGTGCTCATGCCCTTGGGAAGGACTTGACGAACAAGGGCACTAGTCATTTTGCTGTTTAGGCTGAGCTTTCCTACTTGCCCAGCCCCATCCATGGAGTGCTGACGCTTTTAAAAGGAGCTGCAAACCAGAGGCGCTGCCTTTTGCCTGCAGAGACTTTGTTAGTTAATAGCTAATTATTTGATGCATTATAATAGTCTGCTTCATATTTATTAGCAGCCATGGGTGTTCTTTTGAACAAAAAGACAGGTTACTAAATAAATACACAAGATAAATATGGTTGTCAGATCTGGGTTGAGAAATACGTGGAGGTTTTGGGGGTGGAGGCTGAAGAGGGTTGGGTTTGGGGAAGGGAGGGACTTCAGTGGGGTATAATGTCATAGAGTCCATTTTCCAAAGCAGCCATTTTCTCTCTCTCTCTTTTTTTTTGCTCCCCGATGGGGATTTTTTTATTGCATTTTTATTAAAACTACAAACTATAACAGAAATAAGGAAGGGGACTACATTTAAGGGGATAAAGAAAAGATACCTACTACTGACTAAAAACCAGAGAGGAGATCTTCTAATCACCTTAAATACACATCTAGTCTTAATCATGTTAATCTCATTACAAACTGAGTCACATAGTCTGTTAACTTTTCCCACATCTTAAATTTAACTCAGAGGTCATTTCGGGGGGGATCGTGGGGGATCGCAGTTCCCCCGGGTGAGGTACGGGGGGTGGGGCACATGACGAAGCCCCGCCCCCTGCTTCTGGCCACCCCGCTTCCGGCCCTCATTCAACCAGGAGGAGGCAGGAGAAGAGGGAGGGTAAGTTGCTTCCTCCCTGC
>NW_015162482.1:284448-325526 GCF_001447785.1 Gekko japonicus
AAGGATCATATTAGCCTTTTCCATTTGTAATTGTAGCAACTGCTCTTCTGTAGAAACTTGCTTCTTTTCCAGTTTTTGTACTTTCTTCTTCACCTTTTGGGTAGTGGCGTCCACTTCTTTCACCTTCTCATTTGTTTGATTCATCATTTTCAGAGTCTCGCTTATCTGATTTTGTTGATTGGTGATACACTGGGTCATTGATGTCATCTGCTCTTTGATATTATTTATTTGGTCCAGCAGGTGGCGCATGGAGTCTGCCAAAATCTTTGCCGGCTCGTTGACTCCTTCCGGTTTTGGGCTCTCAGTTACTTTCGATTTCAGATGCTTCTCTTTCTCCGTTCTCTTCCCCGCCATCTTTTTCTCTTTGTTTACTTTCACAAACTTTTTGAAAGTCTCTGAATATGCTCCTTAATGCTTGCACTCGCCTTGGTAAGTACTCCTTAGCAGTTTAAATCTTTTGCTTCCGCTCCCCCCCTCAATCACTCTAAAGTCTATGCGTTTGGGAGGCGTCCCTCCCCCGCTCGCCTTATCTTCTGTTCCGTGGGGAGCTTCTTTTCTTTTTAATCAATGCTTAAACTACTCACATTCATAATCGGTCCACGGACCTCGTTTACCAGACCTCGTTTACACTCCATTTCACGCTCGATCTCCTGCGCTTGCCCCGGTGAGCGTCACTTAGTCCATTCGGTCTCTCAGCACGAAGAACCATCAGAGCGGAGAGGTGCCTCAATTCTCTGGCATTACGCCGTTGAAGAGGCAACCTCTCAAAAGCTCCATGGCCAGGGTCCCTTCAGCTGGGTCCCTGGGGAAGTAGTGAGCCTGCACACCCCCTCCTTCAGCTGGAGCGCAGCTTCACCCCCGGGAGGTCCGAGAGGTGAGTCTGCTAGCGTGCCGCCATCAACCGGAAGTCCCAAAGTGGCCATTTTCTCCAGGTGAACTGACCTCTGTCAACTGGAGATCAACTGTAACAGTGGGAGATCTCCAGACACCACCAGGAGATTGGCAACCCTAAACAAACAACCCACATTAACAACATGGCACCAAGACCTCCCCAAAGGCAAAAATAGAGACAAAACCAAGGGCAGCCATCTGCTAGGAACAATAGTAAGCCACAAGGACTGTCACTGGTAAACAGGAAGGGATAGTTGTAGCATAAGCATTCTTGCTGATTGGGCCTGCCTACATCTCAGAGCTCAGAAGTCTGCAGAGGAGACATAAAGTTATCTAGTTGCAAAGGTTAGCAAGTTGCTTCCAGATAGAAATCCAGAGCACTTTACATGGACTCTAAGACAGGCTGAAATAGATAGTATATGTAGATTCCTGCAAGAAGAAAGTGTTGGAAATATGTGTGTTTTGCAAAGTCTAATTCAGTCATTATAGGGTTAATCTGTTTACCTTATGTGCTGTTGTTTAGACTGACCTGGAAGGGAAACATGACTCAGAGCCAATGGGAAGAAAGCCCGGGAAATCTAAGTCTGTTTACTCATAATCATTGGTTAATGTATTCAGATGATTTCCTTCTAGGGGTCAAGAAGAAGAAGAAGAATCTCCATTACAGTTGTTGTTGTTGTTAAACCATGTGGTTTCTGCAGCTTTAAATACGTAGTCCTTAGGTCTTTGTTATTTTGTAGATGTTCCTGTGTACCCTTCCGGTAGAAATAAAGATTTTTACATAGAAAGAAATGGTTCTTCTCCAGTGAAGCAAATATCCATTGCAAACTCAATATCTAAGTATTTTTGTCAATTTTTCTAACAGAAAGTACCTTTTGACAGTTGTGTGGCCGTCAACCCTATTACAGCATTTTTTTTTTACTGCTCAACCTAGATTATTGTTTGGTCAGAAATTATGTAAATGACTAGAATAATTCAGTCTTTCTTTTCTGAACAATACCCTAACCAACCTACTTACTAATTAGACAGAACTTTTTACTTTTTGCCAATCTAGTTTCAGGCTTGGTCAATGTTTTAGTGGCTTTCATGGGCCATCTACGTGGAGCTCAGCACTACAGACTCAACGTAGTTTAATTTCTCTTCCCAGGGAATCTTGAGAATTGTAACTCTGTATGATGAATGTAGGGATTTCTTAACAGAATTCTCATCAAACTACAATTCTCAAGATTCTTTGGGAGGAAGCCATGATGACAGTTTAAAACACAGGGAAGCTTGTGTGTTGTTATTAGTCTAGAGCTGACCGGCAGCATCCAATCATATTGGTTCTGGTCAAACTCTCAGTGATGGGCCATCAGATTATTTTGAACCATTGGGTGGATATGCTAGGAGTTAGAGGCTGGGCTTTGGTCTGGTTCTGCACTTTCCTATCTGGGTCAGTCCCAGGTGGTTGCTAAAAGAGTTTCCCCTCTGGAGTATGACATTTATATGCCTGGAAAGGTTGCCTGGACATTTGAAATGAAGTATCGTTGTTATGCTGATGGCACTCAGATCTGTCACAGAGATGTAAAGTCAGCATGCTACTAATCAAGACCTCACAGGAACCATGCCTGTTTATAAATATATCATAAATGTTATGGATCTGAACAGAATTCTGAAAGGCATTAGCTGCTCAGAAATTCAGAATAATGAGAGACAGATTTGGTGTGCTGATCAGACAAGGACTGGAAAGGTCTTGGTTCAAATCTTCATGCAGCTATAAACTTCACTGGGTGACTGTGGGTCAGTCACTTTGAAGATTTGTTAGAGGATAAAATGAAGGCTGGAGGGCCACGTATGTCATCCTGAGCTCACTGCAAGGGCGGCACATTAAAAATGTTGTTAATAAGGCATTCCAAACTTGATCTTTCAGTCGTTCTGATGCTTTGATGTCTGGCTTAGTTTTCCTGGGAGGCTGACGATGCAATGAAGAGAAAAAGTGACTCAGCAGATATATTCATAACAGAAATGTCATCTAACCATAACCTGATCTTTCTGCCAAAAAGGATCAGCGTTTCTGTGGAAAGCACTGCCATTTTCCATCAATCAGTGCATTCTCTCAGTAGCTTTGGATGGGCCCTTTTGATTCTATGTAAGCACAGGGCCTGTGTTTGCACGAGCACTTTCATTCTCTGAGGCTGCTTCTGCTAGGCAGGGGCAAAGGTTTTGTTTGCACTTGCTGTCAGGCAGGGCAAAGTGAGGTGGGATAGAGGCAGGGAATGCAGCTTGGCCCTCTCTGTGAAAGGCAGGACGCAAGGGGTAGAGGCAAAAGTTACAACTTTTTCCCGCACACTCATGCCGGGAAGCCAATCAGCCAGCCTGTCTGCACTTCAGGGTAAAGAATTTAAGACTTTGCTTGCCTATGCTGGCAGAGGCAGGGTTGCAAAGACTAGAGGAAAAAAGATTCTTTGAATCTGCATTTGCATTTTTAAATTAGTTTCATGCTTCTGTGACGCTGTCTTTCTCTATGCTTGTTTGAATGTTGTTTGGAGAAGATTCTTTTAAAGCAGTGCAGAGCTGCAATGGCAGTGGAGCCGCCCCAAAAGGACGTATGCTAGCACTCTTGAGGTGTGAAAATGACACCAAATGTAGACAGCTTTTTAGAAGAGTCAAAAGGCTGGGACACTGCTGGGAAAGACAAATGCAGATTCAGCCCTAGGGGCCCAGTCTCCCTGATAGAACCCACCTGACCAGGAAACTATGGATGTGAGAGAGGCCAAGCTTACTGTTCCATGGGGCTTGGGGTCACAAACATTTGACCAGCAGTAGCAGTGGTTGGAGTGGTTGATGGCCATCTAGAAGTGTCTGTGCTCTGTTTCAGCCAAGGGTATATACTGCCCTCCTTCTTTGGAGGTTTTCACACAGAGGCTAGATGGCCATTTGACAGCAATGCTGATTGTGTGAACTTAGGCAGATCACAAGAAGGAAGGGCAGGAAGGGTTGCATCAATGCTTAGTTCTCATGGCCCTTTCTTGCATGCCCAGGAAATTCCAATCACCACTTTGGGGTCAGGCAGCAATTTTTCTCCAGGCCAAATTGGCCAGTGATCCTGGAGGTTTTTTGCCATCTTCTGGGCATGGAGCAGGGGTCACTCTGTGTGTGTGTGTAGGTAGGTAGGTATGTACTTGTGAATTTCCTGTATTGTGCAGGGGACTGGACTAGATGACCCTGGAGGTCCCTTCCAACTCTATGATTCTAAGGGGTGAGAACTTTCTGCACCATGCATATTAACCCTGTGCAGAATACACTGCTCATAACAGCTTAGAGAGGAAGGGTTGTTGAGTGAATGTAAAGCATATAGTGTTTACACTTATGATAGGAGGATGAAGTATGCAATCTGCAGGGGCTTAGGATATCAACTATGTCCCAAACCTACCATGATTGGGAATATTGCCCAAGAACAAACCAGGCTGAGTAGCTCCTATAGCACTGGCAGAATCAGTGAAGCTTGTCTGTGCTTGATCCTGCCAGCTAGAGCAGCCCTCCAGGTACATTCCCTATAAACTAAATGGCCAGTCTACCCTGACTGCCACCCAAGAATTGGTGCTGTGTATTTCTGGCTTTTCCACCACTGCAGATGTGCCAGGGCAAGGCTTACTCCATGTTATACCAGCATAGAGCTTAGTCGCTTTCCTGTTTACAGGCTAGTCTAAGGATTGTGCTGTTCCTCTAGCTGTGTTCAAAACTCTGTTGTGAAGTTCCACCAGAGGTCATTTCGGGGGGGGAACGCGGGGGATCGCAGTTCCCCCGGGTGAGGTGTGGGGCACACGATGAAGCCCCGCCCCCTGCTTCCGGCCGCCACGCTTCTGGCCCTCATTCAGCCAGGAGGAGGCAGGAGAAGAGGGAGGGTAAGTTGCTTCCTCCCCGCCGCTCCCCAGCCCTGCCTGCCTGGGGCCAGGGAGGGCCTTGGCAGGGCTTCCTCACACTCCCGCCGGGCCCCTGATGTCAGGGGGTGTGGCATATGCTAATGAGTTATGCTAATGAGCTCCCCTAGCTCTTTTTCTACGAAATGACCCCTGAGTTCCACCATATGGTAGGAAATGGAATGCTGGTGGAGGGATAGAGAAACACACCTGGGTGTGTATAGTGAAGCTCCACCAGCCCTAAGCTGAGTTCCACATGGGAGTATTTGTGTCCAAGAGAGCAGAAACATTCATCATTGACCAGCAAAAGCAGCCAACCGCACACCCATATATCTGGATCTGCATTCTCAGCAAGTTTCTGCTTTCTCATGTTACGGGATATATCATCACCTTCGAAGGATTCGTTTCCCAGATGCCACATTGCCAGCTAGGACAGGCCCACAACAATTTTCTTGGCAAGAATGCCCATCTGCCAGCTGTTGCCTTAATTGAGCAGGAACTCAGGGGGAACTGGAAGGGTATACATTGTCCTCTGCGAATTAAAACGCACACTTTGGATGAGAGAGTCTAGTATGAAAGCCTTTATATTAAACCTTTGTAGTTCTGAATTAGATGTTTTTTCCTGAAGCAGCAATTTCCCTCTAAAGACTGCTTCTTCTTTAGAAATCAAGTTTGGGTAAAAGCCAGCCCAAATGAAAAGGTCCTCTAGCCCTTCCAACTGCTTCTCGAGTTCTGGGCAAGCATCCAGACAAAGGGAGTTCCATAACTGCTTGATCAGTCCCAAGAAACTTCTCTTTGCGTGTCTTTATCATACAGACAGACTTGGTGTAGTCAAGAAAGTATACTTGCAGCCCAATCCTCTGCATGTTTATTTGGAAGTAAATCCTACTGAATTCAACAGAACATACTCTCATGTAAGCGTCCCTTGGATTGCAGCTGGTCACAGAGTAAATGACCAAAGTCATTACAATTCCATTCAAACAATGTCATGCACAGTTGGTGGGAATTACTTTCTCAGTGCGACTCTAGGAATGAATAGATTTGAATGGCTGTTTAACTGTAGCAAAAAGCCCTTAAGATCTGTTGCTGCTGTTAAGATTGACCCAATATGTACGGGGCTTCTCTAAAGGTGAAACCCAGGGTTTCATATGGGGGGAATAGGGGAAAAAATTAGTTTGGCATCTGTTTGAAAAACTAGTTTGCTTAACAACTTTTCTGCAACAGTTGCTAGCAGTCTTTCTGATTCATGGCACTTGGGAAGTATGCATAGTGCAGAGGATGGGGGATTTTGTAAATAAGGCAGCATAATATCACTGCTATGTCATGTCAGCATAACCCTGGGGTGGGGGGAGCACAGTCCCAGTTACATTGCCACTACTGGCTGAACATACATGATCCCTTTTGCATTGCATAATCTGAACCTGGCACCAGAAACATCACACATGGAAACTGTAGGCAGAATTCTAGAAGAGATTAGATTTATACCCCGCCCTTCACTACCCGAAGGTAGATGGGGCTGAGAGAGCTCTTCAAAAGCTGTCCTTGAGAGAACAGTTCTGAAAGAACTTGTGACTGACCCAAGGTCACACTAGTAGATGCATTTGGAGGAGTGGGGAATCAAACCCGGTCTCCCAGATTAGAGTCCGCACGCCTAACTACTATATCAAACTGGCTCTCCAGAATTCTACTGCAGCTTCCTACCAGGGATCGGTAAGTATCTGCCCAATGACTACATAACAACCCCAAGCAGGCACGTTCCTGAATACAGGCAGCACCAAGGGGGGAAACATGGGAATTTGAAGAGCAACTAGGGCATGCCACTGTCTCACATCTGTAGCTCACCACTGGCAACAGTTCACATGAGCTCATATGCTATACAACTGCTGAAGATTTCTCCTAATTGTACCTTTATTATCATTCTTGATTTTTTTCTAGGCAGCTTACCAAGAGTGGCAGCAGCAAGGATGGAGCCCATTCACAGCACAGCGCTGAGTGTGAGCCAGGCTTACAAGAACAATGACAGTTGCTGCAGCCAGTATAGATACAGCGTCTCTGCCAAGAGATGGCCAACACTCATTCCAGCCTTGCTCCTGCACTGTTGCCAGATGCATAACAGATGTTTCTGCAGTACAGTTCTCATGGGGATGCAATGCTGTTTGTCTCCTGTCCATTGATGTAATTTCCAATGGCATGGATGCCTTGCTAGACCTAGAGATTTGACAACCCCATTTGTGACTTGGGTTCAGAATTCCATTCTTGCTGTAGTTCAGTGAGTGTTTGGATTGTTTCACAGTTCTCTCTGTTGTCATGGGATTTGGCCTACAGGACTGTGTCCTGCTCCCTAGCCCACTGCTAAGCATAGCTGTCCTTGGGATAAGACTCACCATGGGAGGAAGGTCAACACTGTCTGGACAGTTGTGCTTTGGCAATGGGATGAGGCAGGGTTTACCTTCTCCCATATCATTGCTGGTGTGCTGAACCATATGACAGGTAGGAGATCCATATGACAGGCAGGAGTGTTGCAGGGAAAATTATCAGCAAACCGTGACAAATCAAGCTAGTGAATGCTAGATGGGAAGGGCCTAAGTCAGGGTCCCCAGCCTTTTAAAGCCCACGGGAATTTTTGGAATTCTGACACAGGGTGATGGGCACAACCACAAAATGGCTTCCATAGGAGCTGGAGTGAACCACAAAAGGGGTGCTGCCGGAGACAAAGCCACACACAGAGGAAACCCAGGTGCAGGGGGAAAGGGGGGATCATTTTAAAAAATGCACTGGAAAGGAGGAGTGAAAGAGAATAAAACCAACACTGTGGGGGCAGCTGCCACAATGTTATTTTAATCTGCCCAGCCAATTGGATTGCCAGTGCCCGACCTGACCACATTCACTTTCGGACAACATTGGGTGGGCACCCACCGACACCACATTGGGGATCCCTGACCTAAGCAAAATGGTGGAGTCTGGGTAGTCAATCAGTGTGAGTGGCCCATCCTCTGCAACTGGGTTTGACAAAGTAAAACTTCACCAGTGTTTGTGACTGCTCCCTAGACCTGTCTGATACACAGGACTTGAACTGGAGCCCTCAGGCATACGAAACATGTTCTGCTGCATAATGTTGTGTCTTTTCAATGCAGTCACCTGATCTCCATGGATTAATGGTGTTTTTCACCTTGCTGAAAAAGGACCTAAGATCTTGCACGGAATTTTAGTATCGTTTAACCTTGAAAGGCACAGTCCTCTTGGAACCCTTCAGGGTTTGAAAGTCTGATTTAAAAAAATATATATTTATATTTTTATTGTTTTTTTGTAAATAGTGATAACATTGATACAACAAATAGTTACATAACTGCTTAAAAGTGAATATAACGCAATGTGTAAGCTATATCATTACAGCTCTTGTACATTCATGTTTTTATTTTTTGGGGATGTTTTCAATCTGTCCAATGTAACATAAGCATTCCCCCCCCCTTTATATAACAATAAATAAACAAACTAATAAAGCAAAAAGGATCAGAAAGGAAAAGAATTCCTAATCAGTAGTACAAACATTTTGACTTTAAATCCATTTGTAGTATTGGGTCCATTCGGAAGAGATAAATTGTTGTTGAGACAAGTAGTCAAGCACTGGGTACCACTTGTCTGTGAATACTGTTAGAGTCGGCTTCTGAAACATGAAATTTAGTTTATTTGTGACTGCATCCATTAAGTAATGGCTCCATAATTTCTTAAACCACACCTCAATACTGGGTGCTTTATTATCCTTCCAGTATGATGCAATCGCAGTTTTCGCTGCATCCAACATGACTTCCACTGTAGCTTTATGTGGTCTAGATGACAGATCTTTTGGCCAGGTATTTAAAAATAAAACCTCTGGTGTCAACGGAATTTGTATTGAGGTGACCTTTTGGATTACCTTCAACACCTCTGACCAAAAATTTTTAATTTTAGTGCACTGCCACCAGCAATGTGCAAAGTCTCCAATATGCTGGGATACCTTGGAGACTGATTTGGGAAGGGTGGGTTTGGGGGAGGGGATGGACCTCAGTCAAATATAATGCCATAGAGTATACCCTCCAAAGCAGCCATTTTCTCCAGGAGAACTGATCTCATCTGGAGATAAGTTATAATTCTGGGAGATTTCCAGGCTCCACCTGGAGGTTGGCAACCTAGCATTTAGTTCTTACATCAGATATTTTAAATGCCAAGCCCATGACCTGCTTTCAACATCAGCAAACATGTTTATGTCATCACAACTGGTATTATAATTGAAGGCTTTTCTAGCTGGAAAGTTCCAGCTAGCAAGCCAGTTTGGTCTAGTGGTTAAGAGTGGTGGACTCTAACCTGGAGAACCGGGTTTGATTCCTCTTCGACATGTACCCAGCTGGGTGACCTTGGGTCAGTCACAATTCTCTCGGACCTGTTCTCTCAGAGCTCTCTCTCAGCCCCACCTACCTCACAGGGTGTCTGCTGTAAGGAGAGGAAAGGAAGGAAATTGTAAGCTACTCTGAGACTCCAAGTGAAGGGCACAGTATAACTCCGCTGCTGCTTCTCATCTGCTGAGTGTTTCACTTCAGTGCAGTATAATGACAGCCATTCCCCACACGTTCAGGTTCAAGAGCACGGTTCTGCAGAAGAACTGAGCCTCAGATTCATTGTGGGATACATAAACAGCAGACCAGTGGCATTTTAAGGATCAGTAAAAATTCTACTCTAGCTTTTGTGGACGAGAGCCCACTTCTTCAGATGTAATGAAAGGCTCCTCAGTAAGCAGACCATTTGCATTGGAGCCATGTAAAAAGCACGAAATGGGTGGGCAGGCCCTCATAGAGGTCAAGAGAGGCATGGGCCAATTCCATTTTTGAGGGTCCCCATCATAAATTAAAAAATGAAGAAGTGCAAAAGCAATGATACAAAATTAGTAGTATTATATTTTAAATGTTTACATTTAATACAATAAGAAAAAGAATATTGTAAGACTTTGTAATAAATGTTCCCATTTTTATTTAATATGTGATTTAATGTCAAAAGTGTAAATCTGGGGGGGGGGCCCCAAGAACCTGCGGCCCGGGCCAAATAGCCCTGCTGCCCCCCCCCCCCGAAGCTTCAAGATTTGCTAAGATATTTAACACCTATAGTAAGAAACCCCACACTAAATGAGTTTTTAAAATTATTATTTTCACACCTCCTGCATAAAGGTTTATTCTAAGTATGAACTTTCATGTGCTACTGGACTCTAAATTTGTTCTACTGCTTCAGACCAATATGGCTGACCACCTGGAACTATCCTACATAAAGGATCTGCCTAGTGAGAAGTCACTCCTTGTATTGGAAGGGGCAAAAAAGAGCTCCAGCCACTATGTTTACACTGGAATAAAATTGTTCGCCTTTAAGCCTGCTGTTTATTTTTTTTGCAGGAACAGACTAACTCGACTTCCCCTGTGGAACCGTGGGATGCATCTTTGTTTTAACGTATTTTAACCTACTGTGTAAGCCGCCCTGAGTCTGCTAGGCAAGGAGGGCGGGATATAAATCGAATTAATAAATAATAAACTTTTGTGGACTAGAACCGGCTTCATCAGACGTACGAACGGGGTGGCCAACTGACAAATAAAACAGTTTTCTTCATTATGAATGTGAGATTCAGGTACGTAGCCGTGTTAGTCTAAAGCAGCAGCACGAAGTTTGAGTCCAGCGGCACCTTTAAGACCAACGAAAGTTTTATTTACGGTATAAGCATTCCTGTGCACGCATACAGCATTCATTATGAATGTGAAAACACCTTCGCGCGTGTAAGAAGATTGCGGTGACACTCCTGACGGCTGTGGCGAACGACATAGTAGATTAGCTTTGTACAAAAAATTCCATAGAAAGTAACTCTAGTAATGAGCTTTTTTATATATTACGCGCACGGAAGGATGATTCAGTTCCTCCACCTGACGAAGTGGGCTTTACGGTCCCCGAAAAGCTTATGCCGCTACAAGCAATCTCGGAAGTGCCACGAGAGGGACTCCTTTTTTGTCCCTGAAGGTGGCAAAGGAAACGAGGCCGCCTCCCTCGATCTACTTTCTTAAAGTAGCCGGATTCTCTAGGAGCCGCGGTTTTCAGCTATCCGAGGTAAGGAGGACTCTTTCCTGCCTCTAACACAGCCGTAATGGCGGGCGAAGTAGACACAAAGCCGCCACCGGGGTGGCTCCGCTCCGCTTGAGAGAGGCGCTGCTCTTTGGCCCTTTAATAACAGAAGCGGGAAGGAGGCCGGAGAAGTGCTGACGCTTTCCTGCGGGACCCTTCCTCAATCGTCTTCGCCCGACCCGGATGTAGAAAGCCGAGAAAAGTGTTACACACAGGCGGGCGGAAGGCGGAAATGGAGGCTTAGAGACAGGCAGCGAAGAGAGGGGGCAGTGGGAGGGAGGAGCAGCGCCCCCTCTCGTTGCCACGGCAACGGGACCAGGTGAGTTCCCCTTTCGCCTCACATCCAGCATCTCCCTTTCCTTCGCCTGGGGACCGCGCTCTTCTCCTCCCTCTTCCCGGCATGAAGTGGCTGCTATCCGCCCCTCTTCAGTCCTCAGTGTGGGTTGGGGTTTTTTAGTATTATCGGGGGGGGGGGGGGGGGGGGGATCCTACACTAGTGGGGCCAGAGAGGGACAAAATTCCAGCTAGCCAAGAGGGTTGTGTGTTTATGTGATCTCTTTGAGTACAGTCAGGCTCTGAAGCCTGTTTTGGTTGTTTTGCAGGTAGAAAGACTGATGATGGCTGTAACTTAATCCTTGTCAAGGCCAGAGTAATTCTGGAGCCCCAGCACCATGGAGCACCTCAGGTCCGGAGGGCTGTGTGAATCCAAACCAGACCAATGTGGCTTAGCCAGGACTGTTCCTCGTGTTGCTAGCCCTTGTGCAACTGATAAGTGCTCATTCTCAGGTGATGATGCAGGAAACGGCATGCCCACTGGTGCCTAGATCTCTAAAGGGTGCTGTAGTTCCAAAGTCTGGCCCAGAAGAGAGATGCCAGTTTTGGAAGCAATGGCAACTTGTGGGCTGGCTCCTAAAAAGGCTGAGACTTCAGGCGGGGAGGGAAATACAAGGGAAACCGAAACTTCTTGGAAAGGAAGCAGTGAGCAAGATAATGGTGGCTTGCACTTTACTGGCTACAGTGCCCCTGGTGATGAAACTGGTTCTTGTAACTGTCTGGGAGATACCTCTGATCCTTCTGGAACTTATTCAGAGAAGGGGCATCATTTGTGTGGCTTTGCTTGTCAGCATCGGGCTTTGGACGCCAAGGAGAAGGATGCATCAAAGTTACTGCAAGGGGAAGAGGAAGATATCAAAGATGACGTGACGTCAAAGGCCAAGGAGGAACTTCCTGACTATACTAGGGCTCCTGGTGGAAGGAAGGTTGCTCGGCAGCAAAGGCACCGTTCTGCAGCAAAGGACAAGTGGGAAGGACGATTTGCACTATCTGGAGGGAAGCAGAGGCAAAGTAGGAAGAGGAGCGATGGTGGGAGGTACCATATCCGAGCTGAGCTACTCAAGCACCTGGAGAGGTTGGCCTCTTTCTGCATCTCTTGCTTCAAATTATTCATCCACCTGATTGTGCAGGTCACCCACAGGTGTGGTGAGGGTGTGGAAGCTGGTGGGAAGTTCCTCTACTCTTGCTGTTCCTTCAGCCAGTGTGAAATAGACACCATCCAGACCGGCATGCAGGCTTGGATCCAGTATGCTAAGCTGGGTTATAGGAAACTAATGCGACAGCTAGGCTCCTGGGCAAGCCTGATGTACCACCTGCTCAAGATGCTTTGTGCTGTACTTTTTCTGGTCCTCATGCTTATCTTGGGTAGCCTGAGACTCTGTTGGCAGGTCTCCAAGTTAGCCCTGTTCAGCGTTGTGGGTAGGTTGGCTCACACCAGTCATGGGGCCTGGCTTCTCTCAGCTCTTGACTTGCCCAAAGTTTGGGCTTTCTTCAAACAGAGCAGGACTTACACCTGGGTGGTAAGTCTGTTGCATAAGTGGCATGACCTCCTTTGGATGCCTAAAGGACTAAGGACCAACCAGCCAGGGGATGCTACTTTCAGTGGGTCTCCTGGTGAATCTGGGCAGTATCAACCTGGAGAAGTGGTGGCACGTTTGCTGGCTATGGCACATACCCCTGAAGAAGAGCTCAATCCTTTCCAGGTGCTAGGTCTAGAAGCAACAGCATCAGATGCGGAGTTGAAGAGAGCTTATCGGCAATTGGCTGTACTGGTGAGCATACCCTTTGAGCTGGAGAAGGCTGAAGTGTGTCTGAGGTGCGAATGCCTGAGAGCTATGAGGCTCAGTCTGGGAGAGTTATTTGCACAGTTTTCTGTTGCCTTATGCCTGACAATCCTTTCAGTTCACAAACACAACACTGTTCCTTATGTGGCTTTACAAAGTTGTTTGTCATATACTCTGGGCATATAGGAGAGGGGCCTCTATAACTGGTTGGTGTGGTAATTTGTTTAATATGACTTTGCACAAAGGGGCAGAGTCCAGGTAGAGTTCTCTAGAAAACTGTCAATGATTCCCAACTTGTAGGTTAAGCAGTCTGCATCATTTTCTTTCATCTCATGTACAATCTCCCACTGTAGTGACCCTATGGTTACTGTGCTGTTGCGGGAGGGGGGATCAGGCCAAAATGACCACTGTCACAGGCTAAAATTATCACTGGATTGTCCAAGCCATTATGTTCCGGAAACTGCTGGCCATGTGTGTATTTTTCTTCAGGTATATCAAAGAACAGTCTGCTGGGGGGCAAGAAATACATGTCAGGTTCTCAGGTTTACAGCTAAGTTCTAGGATTGCCTGATTGCAGCCCCATCCTTAAACACCTGCTGAGTGGCAAATCGTTCTATTCCTACTTCTACCAGTCAAAGTGTGATGGGCAAATGAACTGCAGTAGTACTGTATTGGGTGTGGTACAGACTTGTAGGTGCTTATCATAGCAACCTAAAGAGCACCTGAGCTTTTTCTTGACTGAGACCTGATATTCTCTTCCATTACCTAAAATCCAGCTGACCACTCTTGCAGCTAGGCATACTTTTGATAAAAGACAATCATCTCTTTCCTTCCCTCTTAACGATGCATTTTGTGGAGAGAGGAACCGTGTTGGAGGAAACCTTTCCTTCCTGGCTGAACTCCTTAACAGAGAGTGTGCTGGTATTACGAGCTGGAGGTCCCTTCTCAAATCTCAGCCTGTCCACTATTGCAGGCAAGCCTCTGCTTCAGCTACCTGACTGGTATGTAATATGTAGATAACAGTCCTGGCCAGTGTTACATGGGTGTTTAGAATGACTGAGAGAATATGTCTTATGTGCTTCTCCCAAGTGCTCAAAATACCAGTATTGATCAGGGTATCGTTATTATTAACACAATGTAGGCATTCTGACTCCTTGTTGGTTTGGGGGATGGGGATCTTGCACAGGTTCATCCGGACAAGAATAAGCATCCACAGGCAGAGGAGGCGTTCAAGGTGCTACGGGCCGCCTGGGATATCGTCAGCAATCCTGAGAGGAGGAAGGAATATGAAATGTAAGTGACTTGAAGTCCATTTGGTTGCCTGATGCTTCAGAATGAGGATCGTGCAGGGAATACTGTGGTATAGCAGTCAGAGAGTTGGACTAGGGTCTGGGAGACCAGGGTTCAAATTGCCGTTGAGTCAAGAGCCTCACTGCATGACCTTGGGCCAGTCATTCTCTGCCAGCCAAAGCGAGGTAAGATAGAATAGGAAGTGGAGTTCAATATGCCTTCCTGAGCTTTTTGGGAGAAGAGCTGGGTAAAAACATACTAGATAGATGGACACCAGGAGTACTGATCTGTGGACGGGGAGAAGACATGCAGGGCAGTTCTCAAAATGGGGTCCCTTTCTTTAACAGGAGATGAGAGAAACTGCAAATGCGCATCTGCTTTGTAACACTTTCTTGTAGGAACAACTCCATAGTAGTTGCCAGTGTTTCAACTGCCAGTTTGGTGTAGTGGTTAAGTGCATGGACTCTACTCTGGGAGAACCGGGTTTGATTCCCCACTCCTCCACTTGCACCTGCTGATGTGACCTTGGGTCAGTCACAAGCTCTGGCACAGCTGTCCTTGAAAAAGAGCAGTTTGTGTCAGAGTTCTCTCAGCCCCACCCACCTCACAGGGTGTCTGTTGTGGGGAGGGGAAGGGAAAGGAGTTTTTAAACCGCTCTGAGACTCCAAGTGAAGGGCGGGGTATAAATCCAATCTCTTCTTCTTCTTCTCTCTCTCACAGATATTTAGTTTGCCTCCTTGGGTCCCCATTGGAGAGAAAGGTGGCGAGGGGTATATAAACAGTTTATAAAAAAAAGTTAGCATGTGTATATGAACCAAGGCAAGTCTTGTTAAGTGTCCTGTACGGATTCTTTAATTCTTGCTCTTATCTCTACTACTTCTCTCACGGTGACATGACGATCAAGGTAAATACTGTATAGTGTGCCACTTAAAGCACATTATGGTTATGCCCTTCCCTTTGGAATTGTGGTTAAGCAGAATGGAGGAGGGGGAAACGTAGTTTGTTTTCCAAACAGAAACAGCTCTTGGAGGAAGCTAATTAAACTGTATGGCAAATACAGAAAGGGCCCATTCATTAAAGTTATTTAAAGGACCCGACCTCAGACTGTTCCTGCTGAAACTAAACATCCCTTAAAACAAAGCAACACTCTGAGTGTCCAGTCCAGTGAACTGATGAATCATCTTGTCAACATTGGTCAAGCTGCATTCTCTGAAACTAGATCATATGCTGGTTAAGGAATATGCCAAAACCTTAGTAGGCAGAAAAGAGAAAATCTGAGTTCTCCCCACCTAGCGGTTAGGCAAGGATATTAACAAATACAGTAAGTGGAGAGTATTGGAAATGATAGGGGCCAAACTATGTTCTTGGCCAGCCAAAGCTGGTAGCAAAGTTGGAATAGTCTTCATATTTAGGTATGTTTACCTTGAGTCCATGCTGCAGCGTAGTTACCTATCTGAGTAAACTCTGCCCATTGGGTACCCAGTGTTGACTTCCTTACATGTTCCCCTCCCTCAGACAATACATTTCATTCCACTATTCTGTGAAAGGGAAGTGTTCCCACTTGTAAGGAACCCTAAAACATTAGTAGATTTCCCAGTTTGAGGAGTGGAATGACTACAGTAGCCCTTTCACATGTTGCAGAGAATGCATGTACAGCCTACATGTACGTGTGTACTCCTGTCTTTAAGAAAGACCCAACACATGTTCACTTCACAAATGAAACCAGGAACCAGAACCCAGATTCATGTGGGGTTTCAATCACACGTTCAGCTGTACAAGCGTTGAATATAACAGGGTAATGAGTCAATATCTATATAAAGGAAAATCAACTGTACACAGATTGTATATGTGTTCTCTGTAGCTTGTGAACAGGGCTCGTGTCTGAATCATTGTAGATGGTGAGAAACTAGCAGGACGGATGAAGAGTGCCTGTCCTTGCTTTCAGCAGTGTGAATGCATGTACAGGGGAGAGAGTGGCATATGGGTCAGAGAACACTGGGAGTCTGTTGTTCGATTTAGCATACGATGCCTATCTGTCTTGCAACCTGATGTGGTTATTGGGAAGTAAATCTCATTTTGATTTCAGGCTCATGTGCAGCCTTTGCCTGGCTCTGCCATCTTCTTTTCTTTTATAGATGCACCATTATCACTGGCTCATGGCTTCCCTTACTTTTGTTTCAGTAAACGCATGGCAGAAACGGAGCTGTCCAAATCAATGAATGAGTTCCTTTCCAAACTGCAGGATGACCTGAAAGAAGCCATGAACACGATGATGTGTAACAAGTGCCAGGGGAAGCACAAGTAGGTGGCTAGCAGCCATTAGCTCTTCACTGGTCCCACCATCACATTAGGCTGAGTGACTGATAGCATTTCTGATTTCTAGAGTTTGCTGAGCATTGATTCTGGGAGGTGCTGCAGCAGAGATGCAGCATGCATGCTGTTTTCATGCCATGTATTCTTCTGAGCGTGTCACAAAGGCACAAAGACTCCTGTCTCCTTTGAAAGTAGAAAGGTGTGCATTTCTGGACTCGGTTAAAATGTTAGTCTGTAGCCTTGTTCTCAAAGTGTTCTGCCAAGAGCTTGAGGTATTCCATGCGCTCATAGGTTCACTATGTAAAAACAAAATCAGGTATATAGTGCAGAATTGGTGTCCAGGGAACTGAGGTCTTCCTTTTATGTAAGAAAAAGTGCTTCTTAATATAATGATTCCGTGGGAATCTGAACAGGATTTGGCAAAGGCTCAGACACCTGAAAGCACCTGGGCAGTGGTCTAAGGTGAGTTTTTAGTTGGCATAGCTACTCTCACTTCTTTATGGCTTACTGAGGTTTAAACCTAGAGGTTATGACTTTTAACGAGTTGAACCCCCCAGGAAGTTTAGGGAACGGCCTGTTAAATAGCCACATGGGCCTGATTCTGCTGTGGTCTGTGGTGGTGTGTGGGGTTTGGCTCGTCCTTCCCCCATGCCATTTCCCCAAGCTGAAACAGCACTGGTGGTCATTATATGCCCAGACATTAAACAAATTGATTGATGCCAATTCTACTGCCATGTAATTCCAGTCTTCTTGTTTATGTCCTCACTTTTCTTCCGCTCCTCACCCCAGTACTTTCCAAGAGAGTAGAGAGTCAAAGTTCCAATTTCTGGTACATCAGCATGCTCCTGTTCTCTGGCATCAACAACATTTTTATCTTTCACTGCAGGAGGTTTGAGATGGACCGTGATCCATTGAATGCCCGCTACTGTGCGGAATGTAGCAAGCTTCATGCAGCGGAGGAGGGTGACTTCTGGGCTGAATCTAGCATGTTAGGGCTGAAAATCACATATTTTGCCATGATGGATGGAAAGGTTTATGACATCACAGGTAATACGACCATGTCACTGGGCAAGGGGAATGGAATCAAAGTGACTGAAGGTTAAATAGGATTTTAAATCCTGACCTGAATAGCTCAGGCAAGCTCAGTCTCATCAGATCTCCGAAGCTAAGCAGGGTCGACTCCGACAAGTACTTGGATGGGAGAACTCCTTGAAATACCAGCAGTCTGGAGGACAGAGGCAGGCTTTATTCAGCCACCTCTCTGAATATTCTCCAGGCCCCCAGTAGTGGTCAATCACCAGAGGTTGCCATGACTTCCAGGTGCACACATGCGCATACACATACACATATGGAAAATACACAAAAAAGTCCAAAAAAAAGAGAGGGGATTTTAAGACTCCTTTTTGCAATAACTCTCATTACATGCAATTTGGGAAATGAATACTAACAACTCGGGGGCCCACAAAGACTCATGGCTGAAGGTAAATCTCCCCAACCACCACAATCTTCTCTTCTCTTGCTTTGGGTTGCTTTCAGGCCCCTGCCTGGTGGAACATACTTCTGGTTGAGATTAGGCCCCTGCAGGCTTTATTACAGTTCCACAGGGCCTGCAAAACCAAGCTGTTCCACCAGGCCTTTGGCTGAGGTGGCGGATGTCCAAGTGACACCGGCCTTCCCTGCTCAGCTTGATCAACATGCTCAACTTGCCTTATCTGCCTTAGACATCAGTGTCGGCTGACTTTGGTCTCTTAAGAGAATGTACCCTCCCTGACATTATTGCAGCAGGCTCAGTAGTTAGTCATTCTTGTGCTGCCATCAGAAATTTTTAACTGGAATTGTTGAGGCTTTTATGAATTGTTATTTAGTGTCGAATTATTATTTATTGTTTTATCTGTGTTATATGCCACCCTGATCCTGCTTGTGGGGTAGGTGGGATATAAATTTGGCTGGGAGGGTGGGGTATAAATCTGATAGATAAACTAAACTTATTCAGCCTTCCTCCCTCTCACTGTCCTGGCTCCCCTCCCCCACATCTTTTATTTCTCCTCTCCCGTCTTGCCACTTCCACTCCCCTTGCCCCAACTGCCCCCCCAGTCTTTCTTTCCATCAGCCACCCACCTTACCTGTTCTTCTCCCCCAGTCCTGCTTCTCCCCCCTCACTCACTTTCTCTTAAAAAATTTTTTGCAGTGGTGTTGAGGCTTTTGTGGTTGTCAAGCGCCCCTTTGGGTTGCTACAGCAGTGCAAAATGCCACTCAAAATTCTACCTCCCCCCCAGTGATATTTGCATATGCACAATAATAATTAATAATTATCATGTGGCAATGTGTCTAGTATAGTCAGGAGATCCGAAGATTGTCTGACAGCCTTAAGTTCTAGCTCTTTTAGTGTTATGCACCACTAAGGTGGCGAGCTAGACTTGTTTTGGGGGGCTGAGAGAGCTCTGAAAGAGCTGTGACTGACCCAAGGTCACCCAGCTGGCTTCATGTGGAGGCGTGTGGAATCGAACCCAGCTCTCCAGATTAAGAGTCCATCGCTCTTAACCACTACACCATGCTGGCTCTGTTGCACATGCACAGATATCATTGTTATGGTTTTCTAAGCCCCCAGTTTTCAACTTTTCATATTTTTCTACAAACCTAGTATTTCTTCTTGAGTTGCAGAAACATGTACCTTAGCCCTCAGTGGTCCCCTCCTTATGGAGTTTTTTGAGCCTCATAAAAAGCATACGTGGCTATTAGATGTCTTAACAGATGTTTTCTGTTTGTTCAGCCTGGGTTGCCCGCTGGATAGGTTTTTGGCATTAAGGGAAATTGAGGCAGCAATTTTTTTTGCATTGTGTATGTGCGTGCGCGCCTTGAAGTCATGGCAACTTTTGGTGACTCCTACTGGGGCACGGAGGATGTTCAGAGAAATGGATGATATAGCCTGCCTCTGGCTCCCGACCAATGCTCCCTCTAAGCTGTGGAGTCTTGAGAGCAAAAATTCTATTTTGTGAGCTACTGGCATTAAAGTTGTTAGCGAGCGATTTGGCTATGGCATTAGTTTGCTCTGGAGCCGTCCTTCCTGAGTCAAGACAAAAATGTGTGAGCCGGAGGCTAAAAAACTGTGGGCCAGCTCACACTGACTCAGCTTAGAGGGAACACTGCTCCCGACCCTGGTATTCTTTGGAGTTCTCCCATTCAAATACTTGCCAAGGTTGGCCCTGCTTAGCTTCCAAGATCTGGTGAGATCAGGTTTGCCTGGGCTATCCAGGTCAGGGTGAAGCAGCAATTTTTTTTTTTTTTGAGTACTTGTGTGATATCTGGTTTTCCAGCATCAAATATGTGCACATGTAATATCCATACTTCATGTGCCTTTAACTGTTTTTTCGCATGCATCCAGGACCTCTGCCCAGTCCAGGTTCCCAGACCTATATATAAGATGTATGTTAAAAAAACATTATATGTTTGCTGCATAGATTACGGGGATTCCTTCGCATCTATCATATAACTGTAAAATGGGGCAATAACTTGAAAATCAAAGACTGCCATGAAAGAGAGAATGATTTTGAAATACTGCCACTCAGAGTGCCATATTAATGGTAAAGGATGTCACTGCATGGGTTACTTTGTCAGTATATGAGAACTCTGATTTCAAGGATGATTCCTTGAGAGGCAGGTACTTCTGACCACTTCAGTGCTAACTTGCTAACTCTTTTTTTATGTGCAGAATGGGCTGGCTGCCAGAAAGTGGCAATCTCCCCAGATACTCATCGGGTTCCATACCACATATCTTTTGGATCAAGGGGCTCTGGAGGACGCCAGAGGTTAGTTCTGAATAATTTCTGAGCAGAGATGGGTGCCACCGAAGGGATGAGTTATTTTTAGGCCTTGTGTGTCCCAATCTAAGATAAATGCACACTGACAGATATCCTGTATTAATGGTGACTTTCATTCAGTTCCCTGCAGTGATCTGATCTTTCTGTTAACATAAATAGGGGAGACGTTTTAATCATGGGAGCACTGTGCTCATATCAGAGCTGTTGTGTAAGTAATGGGGGAGGTCAAGGTACTGTGTGCCCCTGTGAGATAAGAGAAGAAACCAAATGCATAACTTGACCTGCCATAACGGCCATAATGACACGTATACATACCCTTCACATGTAGAAGAGCTCTTAGTTCTAAAGTGTTAGCAGCTATAGCTCATGTGTGTCCAGTCTCCTTGCTTTGATGCCATGAATGCTATCATCCCTACACACAAATGCACATACCTATATGCAGCTTTTTCCTTCCTATTGGAAATGCAGAACCGGAGAATTTTCACAGCAGCCACCAGGTTCTATGACCAAGACTCCACATACTCTTACCTAGAACCTGATGGCTAGCTATGACTCCTATGCCAGCTTGCTGACTGCCTGATACTCCTTTGGTTCCAAGGGGCTACCATTGTATCATACAGTGTTGCAGCTACTCTCCATTCTGACTTTAATCCCAGTATGTCAGAATCACAGTGTCAATATATCTAATTGGCAACATGGCCAAATTTGTGGATACTCAAATCTGGAGACTGCAGCCATGATGAGCAGACAAGACAGATCTTTCTAGAAGACTGAAAAAAGCTCCAGGTTTGCAGAAAAATCTGAAATCTAAAAAGCAGCAACCCATTGGGGGTTGAACTCCTCCAAATCATAGGAGCGGTGCCTGTAGCTTTTAAGAAACAAATGCCCTTTGTGGCCTTTGCCAGGCAACTACAACAATAAGCCTTGGTTTCTGTCAGCAGCTATAAGCAGAAGATGGGGCAGGGCCCTTTCCGGAGCTGTTTTGGCCCTTTAGGGAGGACTCATTGGGGCCAGGGCCTTGTAGCAGCCACTGGGTGACTTACTACCATGTGACCTGCATGACTCAGTCAGGCCTGGCTGCCTGCTGCTGTTCAACAGCAGCAATCCCACAAAAGCTATTGTGGTGTAGTGGTTAGCATTTCAGACTAGGATCTGGGAGACCCAGGTTCGTAATCCCCACTGTGCCATGGAAGCTCATGGGGTAACTTTGGGCTAGTCACACACTCTCACGCCATGGAAGCTCATAGGGTAACTTTGGGCTAGTCACACAATCTCAGCCTAAACTATCTTGGAGGGTTGTTCTGAGGATAAAATGGATAAGAGGATAACAGTATACCTGTTCTGGTCACCAGTGTGGAGAAAGGCAAGGTATGAACGAAATAAATATCAATATAGTCAAAGATGGGCGGTAGATAAAAGGTAAGTTGGCAGGTGGGTGGGAAGGAGAGAAAGAAGCCGGAAAAGGTGTGGAGGACATGGGGGTTGCCAGGAGGAGGCAAACAGGAAGTAGTGTGGGGAAAGAGATTAGGCCCCTGTAGGAAAAGTGAGGTTCCCCCCATACAATTAGGCCTGGCAGCCACCAGTCCACAACCTGGCTGTAATCTTCCCAGGTGGCTGCTGCTGGGGGAAGGAAGTAGGGAAAGTTGAAGATAGGTGCAGATAAGGGTAAGTTGGTGGTAGATGGGAAGGAGAGAAGAAATGAGGAAATAGGAGAGGCTTTGGAGGCTGCCAGGGAAGGGAAACAGGAAGCAGTGAGTGAGAGGATGAAGCAGTGAGTGAGAGTTAAATAAGATGCTCCACGCAAGTCCTTTCAGGTCCCCCACTTGTACTGATCTAAAAGTATGTAATCCTGGGAGAGTATAGCATGTTACTTTGCCTACTGGTCTAAAAGTTTATAGCTATGATGGTTCAGTAGCTAGGAGCCGGATTTGTGACTCAAAAACCTTGGATTGTTTCCCCACATGTTGAGCTGGTTGCTACCATAGCACATTGCTCCAAAGTCTAGCTTCCAGCCGCCCCCTTTCCCCATATTAGGTCCAACATATCCATCAGCTACAAACAGTGATTAGATCTGATGGTTCTGCTCTCTTCTGCCCTTTCCCCCCTGCCCCAGAACTGCGTCAGATGGCAATACTGCTTCAGCTGCAGAACTACAGGACTTTTTCAATCGCATCTTTCAAGGAAATCCTGGACAGATGCCGAATGGGAATCTTTTCAGCACACCCCAACCACCATCCTCAGGGCCTGTGCCAACTCCTCCGCCAAAGGCAGACAATGCTTCCCAGAAGGGCGATTCAAAGCAAAAAAGGCGGAAAAAAGTGCGACGCCCCTTTCAGCGCTGAGGGCATGACTGCGTGAAATTCCCAGGCCTGCGTGGATGTTGGGCCTTTCATCAGGTAGCTAAAGGGCTGTTCCAAAAGGGAAAAAAATGTGTTCTTGTAAGTGTCAAAAATCCAGATGATTCAGGAACCTCTGGACTAATCAATAATCCAGTCACTTCCAGCTGGAAAAGGACACTTCCTTCTTCACTGCAAATGTTGACACAGATCCCATGATACCAAAGAACTCCAGTGGATGGCTTCCAGGAGGTGACATAATGACAGTGTGGGATGGCCAGATGCAGGTCAGTAGTACAGCATCTACTGAGCCATGGGATCTCTTTAAGGTGACTTTCTCAGTGGGATGCTTCCACAATTGCCCATCTTTCCCTTCAGCAAGGGTATGACTAGAACCAGCAAGTATTACCTGGTTGTTCAGCTTTTTCCACAAGAATGGACTGGAACCTCATCCGTTTATTTTTATTTTTACCTTTTTGTCCTGCAATCAAAGGCTCTCCAGTTACCTTGAGGCTAAGAGAAAAGCCAAGCCCTCCAAGGTGGCTAGTTGCCCAGGAAAGAATTTGGTTTGACTTGGGGAACTTTATGATGTAAAGAGAAGGTTTTTATATCCCTCTTTTCTCTACCTGGAGGATAAAGTGGCTTACAGTCTCATTCCCTTCCCCACAACTGGCACCTTATGAGGAAGGTGGGGCTGAGAGAGTTCTGAGAGAAGAGTCACTGGCCTGAAGTCACCTGGCAGGCTTCATGTGGAGGAGTGGAGAAGAAATAAACCTGGCTCTTTGAATTAGAGTCCACCGCTCTAAACTGCTACAATATGCTGGCTCTCAGCAAGTGCCCAAATCTCATTGCTGTGCAAGATCAACAGTGATCCTCTTACCCCATGACAGATGTTCAACAGTTGAACTAGAAAAAGTAAAAAAAAATGAAATGTACTTGCTAAAAAAAGAAGTTGATTGCTCACTGAGCAAAGGACCCAGCAGGACCCCAAGCATAATAAAGTTAAGAGGAGATAACATGCTAGTAGTTACTGTTGTGCAGGGGCTGCACAAACACAGTGCAGAGACTCAGGATTATGCCAAGCAGTTCTGCCATCTTGCTTTGAATCCTAGATGCTCCCTGGTTCTGTCACAAGGTTATCGAGAAGGTGTCTTTCACCTTCCCACCACTAAAGGGCAAATGACCACCTCTGGTTCTGAATGACCAGTGACTCTTTCTGAGAGACCAGTCCCAAGCCCTTGTCTTTTCTAAAGCACTTGATTTGCTCTCCCCTAATCCTGGCAAGCACCTGATGTCTGCCTGTGCTGTCCCAGAACTATTTTATTTTTCATAGAGGCCGGATCAAACCAGTTAAGCAGCTGACAGTTCAAGCCCCAAGGCTTAACATGGACGGTCCGCTCTGTAGCCGTCCAACCTGTTTTACTGAAGGTTACTTTTTTAAAAGGAGTTCATATTTCTATGTACATACATATATTTAATACCATGTGTATTCCCCTTTCTATAAATATATATAAATGCCTCAGAGAGATTTGTTTGTGGATTCTTTTATTCTTACCTGTTCCACGCATCGTACAAGGAAGGAGAAGATTGATTTAGCCCTGGATTTAATAGATGATGGTGGAATTAGGTTACAGATAATGCTGATTGCATTATAGCACTGATGCATTCCAAAGGATCTAAGAGGCATTTACCTAATGACTGAAAGCAGTCCGTTAGTAGGTCTCTGACTGGAGCGTCATCTGCGGAATAATTGGCTCCTAAAATACAGCCCCCCAGGAAACGGGGCTGTGTAACCAGTGTGATTTTTAACTCCACCCATCCTTACTTACACTTTCATAGGCTGGTTTAAATCACAGTAGAGAAAAGATTGACACAAGGCAGGTACCTTCCTTCTTTTCCACTAGAGCTGAAAGCACCTTGGAAAAGCCTTAAACTCCCATTACTTAGTGCTGTGGCCCTAATCCAGGTCAGGGTTCTCTACAGCTGCTTCTCAGGGCTGAAGTAACACATCTGGAGTTCCAGTGTAACTGGTAGTTTGGCCCAGAAACTTTGCACAGCCACCAGCGTGCTAGAGATTTTGGAATATGAATAAATCCCTGATAAGAGCTGCATCAGTGTCATTAGGGTGGCTAAAGAGTGAGCCCTGAGTATAAAGTGCCAATATTTTGCGACCTCTCGATCAGTGGGAAGAGACTAGTTTTTCCATCTCGGGGACAGGGAGGAGTATAACCAATTGATCTTCCACATGGGTGCTGTAAAAGTCCAGTTGTTTTCTTCTCTAGCTGCCAGGTGTAGCAGTTGGGTCCCACATGACGCAAGGGACGTATGTTGGGCAGTGAGTTGCTGTACCATATCGCTGTAAGGGCTGGCTGATCTCCCTGCTCATGGTCTCATCAGGTGATTTCATTATTTTTTTCCTTCAGTATTACAGCTTTTATTTATTTGTTCCATTTATCAGCCTCCTTTCTTGTTGAGGCTCAAGGCAGATGACAGAATTATAAAATAATACAATAAAGACCGATATAATAAATACAATAAGCAGTGCAATAAAACTAGGTTATACAGAACAATTAAATAAAATGTGTAAATACATCCAGTGAAAAATACAATGTCGTGGGGGAGGAGAATTTTTTTTTTAATCTGCCTGATTTTTCCCCCACAGGCAATTATTTCTGGATCTCTCCAGTTCTGTCCCTGTGCTGCAGTTCTGCCAATCGCCTAAACCAGGGATCCCCATTGCGGTGCCCGTGGGTGCTAAGCCGCCCACTGACGCCTTTTCTGGCGCCCACCAAGTGTTTTTAGGAAGTGGGTGGGGCCTGGTAGGGCTTTGGCCCAGCAAGGCTTCTGATTGGCCACTGGACATTTGGTTGGCTGTGCAGATTTTTTAAAATGTTGCTTTGGCAGCAGCTGCCCCCACAGCACAAGGATCTGCGCCGTGTTTCTGAAGTTAAGCTGTGGCAGCCGTTTTGTGGCTGGCTCCGCCTCCTGTAGCAGCCATTTTGTAGCATCATTTTGTTGCTGTGCCCGCCATGCTGTGTCAGAATTCCAAATGTGCCCATTGGCTTAAAAAGGTTGGGGGACCCCTAGCCTAAGCTGAGAGTTCAAAATGAAGGGCAGTCTCATCTTGGTATCTGTCAGACAGAATAGCTTTCTGTAGTGCCTATGGAAGAGCTCAGAGTTCTTTGGCTGGGCAAGTTCTTAGGGAAGGTTTGCCACATTAACTGCTTTGGCATGGTGGGGTCAGTGGGTCACCCTAGAAACCTGGGTTGTATTCCTGTCCTTGTACAGAGCTTGATGGCAGCCAGCTGGATCAATTGCTTGGCACCTCCAGATTCAAGACCCGCCGTGATCTTCATAGGGTCTCCTCCACCTGATTTAGGTATCATGCATAACCAACTGGCCTACCTCTCCTTTAAGTTAACCATGTCCTTGACTTTTCTTTTGTTTCCCCCTTGTTTTTTGGAGATTATTTTAGATCAATGCACAAGCCATTGATTACTTTTATTGGGTGCAGGACGCAGCTAGTCCAGAGATAATCTGAAGACCAGGTACTGCCTGAATCTGTGAAAGGGTTCTGCTTGCTGACTAGTTTATAATGTTGCCATTGGCTTCACCCACTTTCTGTGTTCATTCCAGTCTGCTCCTAACGGTCTTGGAGGTTAAACAGAGAAATCTGATCTGCTACTGAAATTCTATACTTCAGGACTGTTACTTTCTCAATGTGGTGGCCTATAAAGAAATAATTATAGTGCGCACCGCTGATAGTCTCCAGAAGGTGGTGCTCTAAAACCGATGAAAGGAAACTGCACACTCAGGGTCATCCCAAAGCTGTTTTCTATATCAAAATGTTGTGTTGCCAGAAGCCCTCTTGAAAGAAACTCCTGCATGTGTTTAACCACCAATGCAGGTACTGTCAGACTTAAGCATTCTGTAGTGTACCAGGTTTTTTTTTTAATAGAGCTGCTGACTCACGTTAAGGGTTGACACCTTGGAATTCCTACAAAATGTTTTCCAGTGTGGAAATGAGTTGTTATCCTCTACTGCTTTTCAAATTGTGACAAAGTGGCTTCTAGTTTCCGTGAGATGGCAGGGAGGGCAAACAAACACTTTTCAGCAGGCATGACTAGGAATTGCTGTGCCATCTTGCTTTGAATCCTAGATGCTCCCTGGTTCTGTCACAAAGAGGGGTATGGGCTGGAGATACTCTGTGTGTCACCTAAGGCCTCATAAGTGACAACCAATGTATTAGTGGGGCACACATCCACAATGACAGCTTAACTTGTCATTTCAATCACTTCTTGAAGTCTTGTCTGGACACTTAAATTTATGTTTTAATAAGTAAGGTCCTGAGAAGAAATTGTATTGGGTGTTTCAAAGTAGAGAGATTTTTCTGCCATAGTGTGTATTCAGCATGAAGGCAGTACAGTCATTTTGCTGAAATGGGGAGGGAATGCAGTGGGAGTCAGGTACTGGTTTTCTTAGAGCAGAGCTGAATTGGCATAAATGTGATACTTCTGTGCTGCTCTAAGAGATATTAGGTGATATTCCGTAAACTGAGCTACATTAGGAAAAGGGTACTTGCTACTCTTTTTTATTTCTAACTGTCCAGATTTCTCACAGGGACTCTAGGTGGATTACACATAGCGAGTCCTTACAGTCAACAAAATGGGACATTCAACATGCCGTGCATTAGGATTTTAGAGATAGTGGTTAAGTGTGCGGACTCTAATCTGGGAGAACCGGGTTTGATTCCCCACTCCTCCACTTGCACCTGGCTGGATGACCTTGGGCAAGCCGTAGTTCTGATAAGAGCTGTTCTTGAAAAAAGAGCAGTTTCTGTCAAGAGCTCTCTCAGCCCCACCTATCTCACAGGGTGTCTGTTGTGGGGAGGGGAAAGGAAAGAAGTTTGTAAGCCACTCTGAGACACCTTCAGGTAGTGAAGGGCAGGGTATAAATCCAATCTCCTCCTCCTCCTCCTCCTCCTCCTCCTAGAAGTCTGGAACCACGAGGAAAGAACTGAAGCATTGCATAGGTATTAACATGACACATTAAGTCGTACCAGAATTACACAATAGGATTCTACTTACAGTAAGCTGTACAAAACAGTATAGATCACAGTCTCTAATCATTCACCTGAGTACGTTTGTGAACTGTTTTGTATAGTGCAATGCTATTACCTGTGCAGAAAAGCCCCCTTACAGTGCAACCCTATGAACATTCTTCTGGGAATAAGCTACACTGAGAAGACCTGCTTAGGCTTGCTCTCTTTGTGGTTTGGGTCAGAATATCAAACACTTAGATGGAAACAAGCTTCTCCAAAGATTCTCTAGAGGTGTAATAAAGCCAGGTGAATTTGATTGGTGGCTCTAACTGGTGGCCAGCTGACTGTGCTTAGAACTCTAGATCACCTCACCTATGCCATAATTCTGTCTCGGAGAATGCAGGGTAGGTTATTGCTATAGCTGCTAACATGGATTCTATTCAATTTCATTTCTTGCTCTAAGAATTCAAGTTTGGCACTGGAGTCTCCCGTACTATGAATTAGCCTTTTATCCTAGCAAGTGGAGGCTGGCTGAAAAGGAAAGTACTTTCTGAGCATTTCCTTTACTGTCTTCTGCTTTCCCTGTTGCGTGTATTAAGATTAGGGAGTAGATCCTGAAAGTGAATTTGGCCCTCCACCCACCCCCACTGTACAAAGCAAATTATATTCTAAGGTGGAACTGGAAACCCTGCAATCTTCGATCACTTAGCAGCTAGAGGACTGCAGTTAGGCCATCTTCACTAGGCCTGTTACATATAGGAAGAGAGTGATGGTTGATACTAAATCCTCCTCTGCAACTGTCTAGTCTAGGCTGTACTATCCCCATCCCAAAGCTGCCCAAATAAATGCATTTCTGTAAGAATGGAGAAAGAAGAAGAAGAAGAGAGAGAAGAGATTGGATGGAAATAATACATCTGCTCATAAACCAGCTCAGTCCAAGCATCTACATGCTAACAGATGACCACTTCTGTGAAGGAACATGCATATTATCTCCCTTATATATAAAAGTCGAATGGTGGTGGCACTTCTCTAGAACATTCCACACGCTCTGGAATTGGTTGGCGTCCTGGTGTGTCACTCAGAATCTGTCCCTATCCACTGGCTGCATTGCTTGAGTCTCGCCTCCAACATTCTAAACAGTTTGCTGTTCCCCTCCCCCCCATAGCCAGTCAGAACACAGAGGTTATTTGCATATGCAGCCTCATTGGCCTTTGCCTTGGAACACAGAGGTCGTTTGCATATGCAATTTGATTGGCTTTTTCCTCTAACATTCTAAACAGTTTGCTGTTCCCCTCCCCCCCATAGCCAGTCAGAACACAGAGGTTATTTGCATATGCAGCCTCATTGGCCTTTGCCTTGGAACACAGAGGTCGTTTGCATATGCAATTTGATTGGCTTTTTCCTCTAACATTCTAAACAGTTTGCTGTTCCCCTCCCCCCCATAGCCAGTCAGAACACAGAGGTTATTTGCATATGCAGCCTCATTGGCCTTTGCCTTGGAACACAGAGGTCGTTTGCATATGCAATTTGATTGGCTTTTTCCTCTAACATTCTAAACAGTTTGCTGTTCTGAGGTAAAATGTGTCCAGTCTCCAGGTGAGGGCTGGAGATCACTCAAAATTACAACTGTTCTTTAGGTATCAGAGATCAGTTTCTCTGGAGAAAATGGTGGACTCAGTGTCATTATACCCTGCTGAGGTCGCCACAGCAAATTGACACTGAGTGTCCAAGGCCGGGGCATCCGCCCAGAGCCTCTTTCTAGAGCTCATTGTATTTATTTCCACAACGGGCCTTTTTCCTAGTTATATATAACTAATGACAGCACTTTATACACACACACAACTAATGATAATGAAAAACCCTCCAAATAGAGGGAATGTATATGGAGTAACTAAGCTGCCTTTTGCTTGCATTTTTCAGTCTGCATTCCTGATCCTTTGCTTCTGGGCCTGTTATCCATTGCAGTCTATTCCTGCATTCCTTAATGTCCCTACAAGGTATTTGAAAATTGGTTATTAGATATTCAAATAGGTCTGGGATGAGATGGGGATTGGTGTAGTTACTGCTGATGTCACAAAGACCTCTAGTGGCTTGCTAAAGCCAGGGAAAACATTGATTATTTCATATGCTGTCTTTAAGGGCATTTGCAGGGGGGGTGATAATGACGTTAGCTTTCTAATGGTGCTACTCCCATCCACTATCATGGGGGCAGACATTCATATTACTGTAAAAGATGCTAGAAACAGGTGGGATATTAGTAGACTTGCTAGTAGCATCTTTTATAGTAATGTAAGGCTAATCAGTTCATGTATTCTGTTAACTTGACAAAACTAAGTCTGAAAAATACAGATATATAATGGCAAGTGAGCACAGATGTACAAAAATAATCCCATGAGTGTGTGGCACAAAAATGCACACCTCATTTTATGTCTTTGCAAACATAAAGAGAGCCCTGCTGGGTCAGATCAAGAGCTCATCTAGTCCAGCAGCCAGCCAGATACCTTTGGGAAGCTCACAAACAGGCCACGAAGACAACAATCTTCCCCTGCTTTTGTCTCCTAGCAACCAGTTTCAGAGGTACACTGCTTCTGAATATTGAGGTTCTATGTACCACCATAATTAATAGAGCCTGAAGTTGCTTTGTCCTATATAGTTTCAGAACTGTATTTATTCGTGCCAAACTTTAAGAAGGCTCTTTCAGCAAGAGCTCAGCTAGAATAAGAAACCAAAGCAATTATCATGGCTTTTTGCATGCAATACCAGCCAGTGATTTATTTCAACTCCAGGATGGCTGATGGATTTCCCTAAAAGTCTTGTATGTGGCATAAAAGCAAGAACATGAGGACTGTTTTGCTGGCTCCCACCAGTGACCCTTCTAAGTGTCACCAGTAGCTGTCCAGATGTCACAGAGCAGTTGACAAACAAGAAATTACAATAGCAGTCATCATTTGTTATTAGATCACCTGTATCTGGCAGCTGGAGGACATCATCTTTATAGTCAAAGGAGGCTGTGCTGTTGATTCAGACGTAAAACAGTAAGTCTGTAAAATTCCTGAACTAACAAAAAAGCACATAATTTATTATTCAAGTTAGCCTTCATGCCAGATTACTAGAACGTGATCAACCTTTTTAAAAGGGATTCTGGAGCAGAAGGGTCCAGAATTATAGGACAGGCCTGTTACCTTACCTTCTGTCCAGGTAATATTTGTTAAAAAAAACACCCCATTAAGAATAGAAAAATGTGCAAATTGACATGCCCTGTTGAAGAATAATACATATAACTTCTGCAGAGAGAAGTTGTTCTTTGAGAGTGGTGTCAAGGGTACATATGCTGATCTAATGAATAGAACTGGTGATGATATACCATGTCTCCCCTGGGTGCCTAGTTTGAGCCACTGGAATCATTAAAGTGCAACACCAAGTCAAAGCCAGTAGACTCTATATTGCCCCTCAGTTTTCTGAGCTGCCCTGGCTATTTCCTCATTGGTCTTTGAGAAACAGATGTTACTCCAAACCACATTTTCTGACATGGAAAAAGCATGCAGAAGTCCCGCTTCCAACCATCTGTGCAGGCAGCACCTAGCACCAGGCTTCCTGTCTAAGTCCACACTTCCCCTCCCCCCATTCCATCTACAGATGGAATTATTTCTGTCCATGGAAATGCACTAGTGGATCCAAGACTTCAGCACTTACCATACTTTTCCAAGCTGACCTAGAAGTCATTGAGGCAGACTTGTTGCAGTTATCTAACAATTAAGTGTTTCCTTCTTCAAGATAAAAACAGTGGAAGAACTGGAGCTGCAAAAATCGTCTCGTGATCTTGAAGAAGTATCTGTTGCTTAGCCAGAGGTACCTAGAATTTGGCTGGTGGGTCTTAATGCTTGACAGTAACCGGGTGAATTAGTCAAGAAACTTGTCCACTTCTGTCCCAAATCAGTAGTCTAGATCAGGAGCCCATTTTGCCAGTACAGGCTACTACCGCCTGCTGCTGTGCCTATACATTTTTCATTTAAGTTCATGGTGGAACTGGGTGCTACTGTTCGGGGCTATTCACTGATTTAGAGGAACAGTGCTGTCTTCATCCTAAGATAGGATTAATTTTATCTTTTACATTTTATGCTGTGGTCTTTATGGGACAAAACTCTACAAAGCACTAACAACTTCCTTGTTAATTTTCTGAAAGAGCCACGGCAATGGAAGAACAAAGACATCCATACAGGATTCAGATTTTCCATAACACATAAAGCATATATTCCCCTCTCCCAGGTTTACAAATTCAGATCCCCCCAAAGTATGTTATAGATATAATGACACCTGCCCCCTACAAGGATAATGATGTGTGTGTTATATTGTAGAGGGCAGGGATAAAGCCACCAGCTTTTCTTCCTCTGGTGGGAGCCCTGTACCTTTTAATAGTAGCATGGAAAGTAGAAAACAACACCTAAATCTTTTCCTGGTGTGCTTTTCATTTCTTAGTAGTTGAACAAAACATTCAGCATGTAGATAAGATAGCAATACACTGCAATCTTTCTTGTTTCTCTCCCCAACCAATTTCCACCTACTTAACAATACCTTTCCAAACAACCACCTGTCTTCTTTTTATGCCCCAGCAACATGTCTATACCATAAAATCCAATGATATAAAAGAGAAAACGGATATATAGAGAAAATATCTGATAAAGCAACCACTCTGTCTCAGCCAGTCTTTACTATGGCATCTGAGAAATAAGAACCGTCCCCCCGTTAAAAGGGCTGTGGCTCGGTGGTAGAGCATCTGCTCAGCATGCAGAAAGTCCTAGGTTCAACCCCTGGTATCTCCAGTTAAAAGATCTGGCAATAGGTGATGTGAAAGACCTCTACCTGAGACCCTGGAGAGCTGCTACCAGTCTGAATAGACGATACTGACTTTGATGGACCAAGGGCGTGATTCAGTATAAGGCACTTTCATGTGTTCAAAAGGATCTGCAGAACTGTTACCTCTTACAGAGATGTTAAAGATACAGGAGCTCTGGATGGGTGTGTGTATGTCAGATCTAGCAGGTAACAAAGAAAGCAAAACTGGGGCCAATGTAGAACCAATGATACACTCTAAAACATAAGTAGTATGCTGAATACAATTGCTTTATACTAGATAGTCACTATTAAGTGTACAAAATTTCCCCAAACATTTACAATAACAAGATAATACAATAGAATGTCAGTAGCTGCCAACAGCCCCTTCGTCAAGCTCTAGTAGCTTTTAGCTCAATAAGCCTTATACTCTTTTGACTGCCAACAGTAACTGTTTAGGAATTCCACTGATATCTTGGGGCTGTTGGCAGCTACTGACATTCTATTGTATTATCTTGTTATTGTAAATGTTTGGGGAAATTTTGTACACTTAATAGTGACTATCTAGTATAAAGCAATTGTATTCAGCATACTACTTATGTTTTAGAGTGTATCATTGGTTCTACATTGGCCCCAGTTTTGCTTTCTTTGTTGTGTGATTACTGGGAGGTCTGTTTTGTTTAGATCTAGCAGGTAAGCACAGCTTGCAAACCCTGATTCGTATGGCACAGAAGAAGGCAATGGTAAACCACTTCTGATCATCTCTTACTTCAAAAACCCTATGATGAGACAATCAAAAATGAAAGAAGATATAGTGTGGCGAGATGGAACCCCAGGGTCGGATGGCATTAGCTACTGGGGAAAAGCTGAGGACAACTACGAGTAGCGCTACTCTTGATGACGCGACTGGGCTGAAGCTGAAAGGATGTTCAGCTGACAATGTGAATGGATGCAAGAGGAAAGTCCAGAGCTGTTCCATGGATATAATAGGAACATGGAATATGAGAATGAAACCTTGCAAACTGGAGAAAACAAAAACCCATTGAAAGTAACCCACAGATGAGCTCATCAGAGAGGAAATGTAACAGAGCAGGCAAATAAATAAAATGAGAAATCCTAAGAACATGAGGAGGAAAGCAAGGAAACTCACTATTGTTACCAAATGGTGTACTAAATGACTGAGTGGGAGAAACAAATATGAGGGTGACATCATAGTCCAACTAATGGCTCCATCTTCCCTTTTCAAAAATGGGCCACAACTTTCCTCACTCCTCTCTGATGTGTACATACCTTATGAATTAATCCACTGACACAATATGCTGAAGCAGCCTTTTAAATGCAGACCTTTGTAGTGAGTAACCAGTATGCAGGATGGGGCATGAATACTGCTATCACACCCATTGTCTGTCACATCACAGGCATTTTAGAGGCTTTTTCATAGCAGCTGTAGCTGAGGTTTACTCAGGGGAGTCAGGCTCAATTGGAGATCCTCCTCTCACCCTTTGCATTAAATACGTCATAGACAGTGATCAACCTAGAGACTGATGTGTGGACCATTAGTGAAGGTAAAGGTTTCCCTTGGTCAAAAGCCAGTCGAATCTGACTCTAGGGATGCGGTGCTCATCTCCGTTTCCAAGCTGAAGAGCCAGCGCTGTCCAAAGACATTTCTGTGATCACGTGGCCGGCATGACTAGATGCCGAGGTGCACGAAATGCTGTTACCTCCCCACCGAAGCGGTACCTATTTATCTACTTGCAATTTTCTTGCTGTCGAACTGCTAGGTTGGCAGGAGCTGGGACCAGAGACGGGAGCTCACTCCGTCTTGCGGCACTCTGGTCTCGAACTACCGACCTTCCGCTCTGCAGTTCAGCGTCTTAACCACTTGAGCCACCATAGCCCCAGTGTGGACCATTACTCCATCACTATTGCTCTACCTCCTTCCTTCCAGCTCCAAATATTTTTCCTGGCTGTTGCTGAAGATGCCTGAGGTAAAGCGCAGCATTTAGAAAGAGGTGTCAAATGCCTGATTCTGGATGTTGGTGATGGAGCCACTAAAAAGACTGTAAATCACAGGGAAATCATACAGTCATTAAGAGAAAGTACCATTTTGTCTTCATTTCTGCCCTTAAAATAGTACCAGCTATGCAACAATCTCACAAAGATCAATTCATGCACTGCTGATGGAAACATATTACAGAGAAGTACATTGGAAAAGTGAAACCTCACAATTATTAAAGCAAGCAAGAACTCCAGACGAAGCACAGCTCAAGCCTTGTGGATTCAGTTATACATTTCTATTACTCATTCCGGGAGCTGAAGAAACTTCATACCTTCTGGTGCACCATAAGATGGCAAGGGTGTACAAGGCTGGTTCACATATGTGTTCATGTTTTGATCATTCTTACATAAGTAAGCTGAATGCGTAAACTGACTTTTGCAAACCAAATTGCCAGGGTCAGTTCATAAATATGTGCCAATGTTGACAGATGTTTTGGAATAGTATATTTCAAGATGGTGGTGATCCGTATGTATTTTAATATGCTATATGTTGTAATTTTAATAATTCTTTTCTTGGTCCTTTCTCTTTTCCATATATTTTTAATTTTTAAAAAGTAAACCGTGTGTGGGTTGTGAAATTATAGGAAAGGTTAATTTGATTATGTGGAATCTAATCTGTGATGACTCATTTGCACATGTAAATCGCTGTAACCTGTCTTGGGTCCTTTTTAGGAGAAAGATGGGTTAAAGATATCTAAAATAAAACAATAAATGCATAATGCTGCAGTCGTCAAGCAGTGGTCATACATGTATGTGCTATCCCTCTACTTACTTTCTTGATTGGCTGAAATTCTGGATCATCTCATATGCTGGTTCATTTCCTGTTTTCTGGACTTTTCTTTAAAAGACTTGCTTGATTCCTAGTCATTAGAAAAAGAAATGGAGGGTTGAGCCATTCTAAAGATGTTCTGCCCTCTCTTTTATTGGGAGTTCGCTAACTTAACAGCAAATTATAAAATATCCAAGGTGGGTGTTTGATCACTGTTGCCAACATTTTTCTCTGTGTGTTTTTCTCCTGATTTTTCCTAACAGTTTTACACTGACCAAGTACCAAACTGTACATTATATACAGGACTTATTCAAGTTACGTCGTCACCCCAATTAAGGTACACATTTAATTTACTGATTTTTCCTAAAACCTGCACCTGGCTCCAAACGAAGGACCTGGGGCAATGTTAGAGTTTTCGCCTGGACTTGGCTTGTACTGGTGGGAGTCCGAGGGGTGATGACCTTCTGCCCCCTTCTTGTGCCCCAATGGCCATCACTGAGCTGAGAACCTCTGGTGAATCAGTGCCTTCCTCTTTGTGCCACCACACACAATCACTTAAGTGGTTTGCCCCCCCCCCAATAGCCCCGATTATGTGGGAGATCCCTGATCAGATCTCCTGGTATGTTCTTTCACTTTTATAAAATTAATTATTTTGCTTTTACAAAGAGAACATTATTATAATCTCTCCCACTGTTCACTGTTTGTATTACCAGTTTGGTGTAGTGGTTAAGAGCGGTGGACTCTAATCTGAAGAACCGGGTTTGATTCCCCACTCATCCACATTAAGCCTGCTGGGTGACCTTGGGTCAGTTACAGTTCTCTCAAGAGCGCTCTGTCAGCCCCACCTACCTCACAGGGTGTCTGTTGTGGGAGAGGAAGGGAAGGTGATTGTAAGCCGCTCTGAGACCCCAAGTGAAGGGCAGGATCGTCTCCTTCTCCTTCTCATTGTACATGACACATCAAGGCTAGTACTTTTTACATTGTTTCTAATTTTTGTGATCCTAGACACATTGTTTGCTGGATGTCTCATGCTATTTGATTGCATTGTTTTACCCAATGTAATCCTCTTTGAGTTTCAGCAAGAAAGGTGGGATATAAATAAACAAATAAAAAGCAGCAGTGAAGGGCACTCCAAATTGGATCAGGGCCACAATGCTGTGGAAAAGAGGTTGAAACTTTTCCTCCTATCCTATTTCTCTCTCTTTTTTTAAGTACTCGAGGGTACACTTTTATTATTATTTTTTCATTACATACTACAGACATACATACAAACAACACCCAACTACCCCCAACAACATATAACATCTAACAAGAGACTTTTATCACTTCTTCTGCTTATTAATTTTCTAAATTCATTATCTGTTTTACTAAGCTTATCTTTTCTGTGTTCTCAAATTACTACATTTATCTATCAGTTGCGTTTACATTATACCAATAATAGAATCTCTTCCAAGTTTCCATTCTGTGCCGGCTCTCAACTCAAGTGTCAGTTTGTCATTTTCCGCCATTTCAAATAGTTTATTCACGTACTCTTGTTTCGTTGGTATTTCCATTATTTTCCAATATTTGGCACATACTATCCTTGCAGCTGTCGACATATGAACTATCAAATACCTATCTGCTTTATCAAAGTCTTTCAGAAATATATTCAGTAACAGTATCTCTGGAGTAAATGGGATATTCTTGTTATTTTTTCCATTATCTCATGAATCCATCTCCAATACCTCTTTGTAACGTCACATAGCCACCACATGTGATAAAAAGAGCCAATCTTATTTTTACATTTCCAGCATTTTTCGGAGCAGTTACTATTTTGTTTAGCTAATATATCTGGTGTAATATACCATCTATAAAACATCTTATACATGTTCTCTTTTTATGGCACAGCATTAGTTAATTTTATATTCTTCAGCCAAATCTGCTCCCACTCTTCTAAATTAATATTATGGCCTATTTCTTCTAGTTCAATTATTTTCTTATTAAAACCTTGTTTCTTAACCTTCAAATATATTGATTCCAGTTTCGCTTTCTTCCACCAGGATAATTGTTCTGGTAATTTAAGATTGTCTTTTTTATCCAGAATATCCTGGTATCTTAACGATTCTTCTCCCATATATACATTGGGTAAGGTAAATGCCTCTAAAGTATAATCAGTCTTGATCTTTTAGTATAAAAATTTTTATGTATAGGGTCCCATACCTTTAGTAATGCTGCTCTCAGCCAATGCTGCTTAAAATATTTTTGAGAGCCTGCTTTTTCATACCACAGTAAAGCATTCCATCCTAACAGTAAATCATGGCCCTCAATTTTTAAAAGTCTCTTATCTTCTAAAGTAATCCATTCTTTAATCCATACTAATGCTGCAGCTCTATAATACAGTAACCAATTCGACACACCAAACCCCCCTCTTTCTTTTACATCATGTAGCATTTTCTTTAAAACAACAACAACAACAATTTTATTAGGATATATCAGTAAGTCAAACTATACATCATCTTACAATCTGTCTTATATCCTTTTCTCCTAGTATCCCCCCCTTCTGACTTCCCGCAGTGCTCCAACCTCCAGTCCAACTCTTATATTTTCCCCCTCTTTTTTTTCATTCTTCAATAATAAAATTCTTCAGGTAACATAACCTTTAACTTTTGTTCTTATATATTTAAACTTATTCTAAATGTCCTTCTATCTTCAATAGTTATCAAAGCAAAATAGATTATTTTTCACTTCCCAATATTTCTCTAAATATTACATCATGTAGCATTTTAAATCTTATTCATGCCCTTTTCCCTTGCCATATAAACTTGGATGTCATCTGGTCTAATTCTTTAAACAAGTTTTGATTTTGTAATACAGAAATACCGGTAGTTTGAAATAAGAACATCCATCTAGGTAAAAATGTTCATTTTTATTGTAGCGATTCTTCCCATCATGGAAAGTTGCAGATTTTTCCAGTTGTCCAAGTCTTGTTTAGTTTTTTGTAGCAGTGCATTATAGTTGTCTTCATAGAGTGTACTACATTTGTTTGTAACTAATTCCTAGATATTTAGGGTTTTTTTACAATCTGACATCTTGTGATTTCTTGTAACTTCTCTTTTTGTTTGCCTTCCAAGTTCTTAGTTATAATTTTAGTTTTTTCTACATTTATTTTGAAGCCCACCACTGTTCCATACTCTTCAATCTTATCCATCAATGCTCCTGCTGCTTCTATCAGGTTTTCAAGTATTAATGCCACATCATCTGCAAAAGCTAGTATTTTAAAGTGTTCTTTCTTTACTTGAAGTCGAGTTATTTTACTCTCTCTTCTGATGGCTTCATTCATAACTTCCAGTACCATAATAAACAAAAGTGGGGATAAGGGACATCCTTGCCCCGTACCTATCTGAATCTCAAAATTATTTGAAAGTTCTCCATTGACTATAACTCTCACTTTTTGTTCACTATATATTGCTTGAATCATAGTAATAAAACTTTCTCCTGCACCTAACATGTGAAATGTCTCCAGCATAAAAGTCCAATTAACATTGTCAAATGCTTTCTCTGCATCCAGAAAGATTATTGCCATCTGCTTCTCATGATGTAATTCATAGTAAGCCTTGTTCTCTCACCATATTACAAATATCCCTAAAGGTCAGTGCAATCTGCTCTTCAAAAATATAGTAAAATTCTATCGGGAGTCCATCTGGTCCTGGAGCTTTCCCTCTATTTTGTCTCTTTATTGCCTTGACCACTTCCATCATTGAAATTTGTTGGTTTAATATTTTTCTTTGTCCTTCTGTAAGTTTTTGCACATTCCTGGGATCCCAGATCACCGCAGACTGTGACAGCAGCCATGAAATTAAAAGACACCGGCTCCTTGGGAGGAAAGCGATGGCGAACCGACACAGCATGATAAAAAGTAGAGACATCACCCTGCCAACAAAAGTCCGCTTGGTCAAAGCAATGGTATTCCCAGTAGTCATGTATGACTGCGAGAGTTGGACTATAAGGAAGGCCGAGCGCCGAAGAATAGATTCTTTTGAACTATGGTGCTGGAGAAGACTCCTGAGAGTCCCTTGGACTGCAAGGAGATCAAACCAGTCAATCCTAAAAGAAATCAACCCTGACTGTTCCCTGGAAGGCCAGATAATGAAACTGAAGCTCAAATACTTTGGCTACCAAATGAGCACTCACTGGAGAAGACCCTGATGCTGGGAAAGATTGAAGGTCAAAGAAAACGGGGATGGCAAAGGATGAGATGGTTAGACAGTTTCATAGATGCAACGAACATGAAGTTGAGTCAACTTCAGAGGGCGGCGGAAGACCGGAAGGCCTGGCGTGATCTGGTCCATGGGGTCGCAAAGAGCCGGACTCGACTGTGCAACTGAACAACAACACTACACTCTTGTGCAGTACAGCTCCCCCTCATTGTTAGAGTCAGGTGGGGTAACTTTCACCTCTGAAATGACAGTGATCCTCAAGTGCCAACAAACATTCTTTTATAAGGAAAGAGTAATGATGTGTACTCAAGGATTCCAGCGTGGCAGAGGATACACTTGCACAGGTGACCCTGGTATCCTGGTGTGGTGGAGCAGGTTTGTTCCAAAGTCATCAGAGGCAGCAGCTCATTTTCTGTATTCTGAAACCTGTGGGTGACAGATAATGGAGGTCATTCTTATCTGCATAGCCCCACCCTTTCATCTACATTATTGCTCGATAGTTTCTGGTTTCTTGCTAGGTTCTAGTTCTGGTGTGATCCTGGGGTTTAGCAAAGAATGCTGCAAATGTTATAAGACATTTCGGCACCTCCCCCTGAACCATGGGACGTCGGCGGGACGTGTGATCAGGCGGCTGCGCCTTAGTTTGCTCCGGGGCAAAGGGCCACGCTTCCCACCCGCATTTTCCGGCCCGTGTGACCGGGGCCTCTAAAAATTATGTGCTTCTAGTCTGAAGTCTGTTTCTGGACAGCTGTTATCCTGTTTTTGTCCACTGTCTCGTTTTTAATTGGCTTGTTGCTTTATATTGTTATATTAATTTAATAAGACACCTTGAGCAGGACCCTGAAGAGGAATCACATACATATTCTAAATAAGTCAATAAATAAAATAAATATAAAATAAATATGTGGATGTGGCTTGACAATAAGAAGCTTGATGATGGGAAGGAATTCCAAGGAGTATGCAGAAATATTTGATGATGTCCACTTCCAGAGTGCGTAGCCAAGGCCGTGCACATTCATCTGGTGCCCCGGATATGCGTTTTCAGTTCTTCATCACGATGGGGAGCAAAGATTAACATTTTGAGAGATGGATTCATCTTGATTTTTTGATGCATGCTTGTGGTTGTGGCAGATATTTTAAGTGGTTTCATTATTATATTTAGCCAAGGGGTTATAGTAATTGCAAGTATATTAATTAATTCAACAACTACTTAAATGACAATTGATTTATCAACAAGGGTAATCAGGTGTATGCCCTTTTAACTATTGTTAATTATGCTGTTGCAGCACCTATGGTTTCTATAATTAAATATCTGTTTTACTTTTGACATAGTAATTATAAATGTTTAACCCCCCAGCAGTCTGTTAATGATCTCTTGAGAGGTTCTTGCA
>NW_015162482.1:325607-327056 GCF_001447785.1 Gekko japonicus
GTGCCTCTGTTGTGGTCCATGCAAATTCAACATGCCAGGTGACTAAATCCTGGTCCTTACCGAAATCTGATGTGGAGCCCCTGCTTAAAGGAAGAATCTCTGATTCTTACTTTTCAATGTAGAGAAAGTAGCTTTTAAGTCACCAGTTAAAGGATTAGCCCCATTTTGATTTGCATCTTGTTGGTCATTGTTAAAAGGTGGCTGTCAGACTGCATAGATTATTATCATGGGCATGTTTCTGAGAAAACATTCTGCACATGTGGCCTTAAAGCTACCCATGCCAAAGTAAATACACCCAACCAAACCAACCAACCAAAGAACTCCCAATTGTCTGTCAGAGCTCAGAAGTGGAATTGACAACTTTTTACAAGGATGAGACCGTCCACCACATATAGTGTACATTATCTGTTTCCCCATACATATGATCCTGCTTTGCACTCTATTGTCTTCTACTTAAGTAATAATGTCTTCTGCATTGCTTAATGGATCATACATAAAACTTTTGTTTTATTTCAAATTTCTGTCATTCTTACATTGCTTATTACAGGTCACATCCTACTGATTGCATTGATTTGCACTGTGTAATCCACCTTGAGTCTCAGTGAGAAATGCAGACTATTAATAAAGTAAGTACTGAAGTAAACAGCGTTCCGTGCGCCTTAGTGTTTAGTCATGCCGGCCACATGACCACGGAAACGTCTTTGGACAGTGCTGGCTCTTCGGCTTTGAAACGGAGATGAGCACCGCAACCCTAGAGTTGGATTTGACTGGCTTTCGAGCAAGGGAACCTTTACCTTTTTTTACTGACGTAAACACCACGGTTGAATACAGACATCCACTCATTACCCACAGTGTACCAGTCAGGTATTGTCCTGCTACATGGTGAGAATTTTGGTCAGGAAGGCTCCTGCACTCCTGTCATTCCACAAACCATGTAAAACAGAGTTGTTTTCGAGAGGTCTCTGTACAGGTAATAGGGCTAGCTAGACTATAACGGAGTAGTTTGGGAAGGTGCTTTAAGGGGAAAGGGATTGTGGATTACACCACTATGGATAAGATGTATCATCAGTTTTCTGCATGTATCGCACTGTTGTTTCAGTGTTTTCTGCTGATGTAGTACCATTTTTTTCATTATAGCCACACACTGTATCATGCCTACTATGTTATGCTTGCACAGATTTCAGTAATCCTAGCCCTGGTCCATTGGTCATTTGACATTTCATATTGATTGTATTGACCTACACATTCTGTGCTTATTAGATGTCTCTTCATGTGGGCTAATAGTGAGTTATACTGTGTAGTTCACTTTGAGTCTCAGTGAGAAAGGTGGAAGATAAACACCATAAATAAATAAATAGAAATTACCACTCCTTTACATCTCTAGAGGTTTATGATCAGCTCCAGAAGAGTGGCAACATTTTCCTTGCCGTTTGGCAGGGCAATAGAACA
>NW_015162482.1:327136-327778 GCF_001447785.1 Gekko japonicus
GGTGGGAGGAGGCAGGGTGGGGGGTGGGGGGGGGGGGGGGGGGGGGGGGTATCTATGGAGTTTTAAATGCAGTTGCTTCCAGCGGGTAGGGTGAGCCAGTATCTCCCCCCCGCCCCCAATCAGGAGAAGCCAAGAAAGCTCCTTGCTAATCAAACGCAAGAACCAGACAATGCAAGAAATGAAGGTTGTTTCCAAAGAAATGAAGAGGGTCTGTTAGCGCGAAAGGATCTAACTTCCCTTCCACTTTCTCTTTCTCCCTCCTCCTCTCCCCCCCCTCCCGCTTTTTGTTCCTTCTTTGCTGGGGAGAGGGGGAAGGATGTGGGTTTCGGCCGGCCGGCAGGCGCTCGCTGTCCCTGGCCCCTCGGGCCGCGGCTCCCTCTCTCCCTCGCCCGCCCGCCGCCTCGCCTCCGCCGGCCACCTCCTGAATAGGCGTCTCACCTGGCCGCCTCCCCCCTGCCACGCTCCCTTGCCTCGGCCGCCTTTGACTGTGCCCAGCCGCGCGGAGCCGGGAGGGGAGGGCAGGGCAGGGAGGGGGGGAGAGGGCAGCGCAGCCCCGCGGCCAGGACCGCCCCCGCCGGCCTCGACCGCGCCGAGCTTCCCCTCGTCCCGAAGCGAAACAACCACGCCGCGCACGTGGCTCCG
>NW_015162482.1:328721-329585 GCF_001447785.1 Gekko japonicus
GGGCGAGCGAGCGGGGCTGGAATGTGTGGCGGGGACACCCGGGGGGCGCCGGACTCCTCTCTCTCCCTCGCGCGGTCCCCCTCTGGTGACAGCCCTTGCGCCAGGAGATCTTTTGTTGCCTCCGCAGCCAATCAAGGCTTTTGACGACACAGTCCGGTCGGGATATAAAAGGAGAGTCCTTCTTTCTTCGGGCCCCCCTCCTCTCCTTCCCCCAACCGGCAAGTCACCCACCGTCGCCAGCCCCCCAGAACTTCCGAGCCGGCACCGGCACACACCCCCCGCCGCCTCCCCGCGGCCAAGCCGGAGAGGTCGCTGCCTGGCTGGCTGGCCGGCTGCTCCGAGAGGGGGCGAGGGCGAGGGCGAGGGCGCGAGAGGGCTGGGTGGGGGACGGGGGAGCCGCGAGCCAGACATGCTGGTGCCCCGGTCGCCTGCTTTCTTGTGCTGCCTGGTCCTGTGGCTGGAGCTGTGCGGCGGGGAGCCGGCCGAGCGCGGGGCGGACGGGGCGCCCACCGAGGGGGTCCCCCTGGCGACGGCGGCGGAGGAGCCGGGCTGCCCGGTGTGCCTGTGGCGGAAGCACAGCAAGGAGATGCGGCTGGAGAGCATCAAGTCGCAGATCCTCAGCAAGCTGCGGCTCAAGGAGGCGCCCAACATCACCCGGGAGGTGGTGAACCAGCTCCTGCCCAAGGCCCCCCCGCTGCAGCAGATCTTGGACTTGCACGACTTCCAGGGAGACTCCTTCCAGCACGACGACTACCTGGAGGAGGACGAGTACCACGCCACCACCGAGACTGTCATCAGCATGGCACAAGAAAGTGAGTCCCCGGCGGCTTCTTCCTTTGTTAACGGGCCGGCGGGGGAGCGAGC
>NW_015162482.1:330023-358147 GCF_001447785.1 Gekko japonicus
CCCCCCCCGAGGGGCATCCCGGCCTCTCTTCTGCTACTGCTGGGGGCGCGCCCATCCCGAAGGGAAGGGGGAATCCCCCGTCCTGGGCTTTGCCTGAAGTTGCCTAAAGTTCTCCGCCAGCCAGCCGGACGCACGCTTCGGGAGGGGAGGGAAGCCGCCCCGCTTTGCGCCGAGAGTGGCTCCGTCGAGCGGCCTTCCGCCTTCCCAGCCTGGTGCGGAGTCGTCTTCGCGGGGAGCTGTGTGGTGGCTGCTGCGCTCGGGAGGAGGCGGAGGGCGCTGCAGCCGGGCGCTGCCTGGAAGTCCCGGGGTCCCGGTTGCCGCCGCCGCCAAACCCGAAGGCGCCTACGGAGGGCCGGGGAGGAGAGCTTCCGCGGCCCTTCGAGCCCGGCCGGTCGCCCAAGGTGTCGCGGGTCGGAAAGGGCAAACCCGGCATTTCTCGGGGCTGGACTGGAGAGAGTGGCTCCTTCCCCCACGCCGCCGCCGCCGCCGCCGCCGCCAAATTGAGGCGTAATCCCTTTTGTGAGGTCCCCTTTCGCCAGCTGCGGGCAGCTCGAGAAGTTTGCCCAGCCGGAGCCTTTGGAATATCCAGCTGCCTCCCCCCCCCCTGCCCGCCCGGTCATCTGCGCCCTCACTCCCCTCCCTGCTCTCTTTCCAGGTCTGCCAAGATCCTTGGCCCTTTGTACTTCTCCCATTTATTCTAGACTCGCCGGCAGGGCATTTTCTTTGGGGGCAGAAAGAAGAACGAAAGTAAAAGTTAGGGGGAGGGAAATGAAATGTTTCCCAGTGTTTTGGGGAAACAGAGAGTGTGTGTGGGGGGGGGAGATGACCTGCTGCCCTGCTCTATTTCTTGCCACAGTGCCAGGCTTGTTTGCAAGGGGGCTGAATGCAAAAGCCCAAGAAACCAGATTCACTCTCCAGGACCCATCTGTCTTAGAACCCCAACTAAGGCCGGGGTTGTCAAACACCTGCTATTCTGGGCATTTTTGCCCCTTGTGCCAGACGAAGCTATTACATTCAATGTTGAACAGGAGGGCCTTGGGAGTACTGGCCATGGGAGCAGAAGCAGAGGTTTCAACCTTTTTTGCTTAACTTCTCCGGGTGAGTGGCAGGGCACCTTCCCTAGGGACAAGCAAGACAGGGTCACAAAAAGAGCCTCAGAGGTCATGTAATATATTTACAGATCATCTCTGGAATACTCAGTGGTAGATGAAAACCTAGCTACTTGTCTTTGTGGGGAAGCTAGGGGGGCTGCGGCAGATTAGGCCACGGTGGCACCTTTCCAATTTCTCATTCATTCTAACAGGATAAAACACATCCAGCCTCTGAATGCAGATGGCAGGGAGGACAGAATCAGAGTCACCTACTGATTGGAACACAGAGCAGGCATGATGTACCGCAGGTGACTCACTGTGGAGTAGCATGCAGCAGGAGCATTGTATCTTAACAAGGAGAATGCAGAGAATTTCATTAGAAGCATCCTTGAAAGTACATATCCATCTTTGATTCACTTCAGATTTTACTCTCTGGGCATACTTTCAACCAACATAATATCCCCAAAAGTCAGATGTGCAAATTCTGCGATGCTGGGGTTCAGAGAAGAGCAAAGTAGGCTGCCATGAGTGTAGAAATGATGGGTTACACCACTGCATTGTGGGTCTGGCGCTAAAGCCCTTGCTACTTGGTTCAGTCTTGGTGAAATTGCTTATGACAGATTGCCCTTATTTTCAAAATACTGAATACATACGCTTAAAAACTTGATGTAACGGATTTCCTTAGGGGTTATATATTCACCGTAACTCATGACTAGCTATCATAAACATGATGCCATAGGTGAAACTTTAAATTTCTCCACACCTCCTCAAATGTGGTGCTTTTCAACTGAGTAATTATTGGCCCCAGTCCAACTAAACCTAGTTGTGACTAAGCATCATTGAAATGCAGGGAACAAGTTAGTTGAAACTTACAGAAGCCCTATTGCTTTCAATGTGACACAGCCCAGTTCTGTGGCTGGGCAGCAAAGTGCTTTTCTGGGTGCTAATTTCTTACCCAAGGAGCTAATAAGGTCATGCACATAAAACAAAAGTCCAGTGGCTCTTGTTCTACAAGTGCATAACCTTATCAGCTCCTTGGATTCCTCCAAATAAGCTTAGTGACTGTTGTTGCTTTTTTCCTTCATAATTTTCTTTTAATCTTTTAATATATAAGGCGGTCTACAGTCTTTATCTAACTGAACTCCAGTGAGTTGTGGACATAAAAACAACCTTGAGTAGGGGAGGGAATCTGATAATAGTACTGCTAGCTGCATATAAATCCATTGCCTGCCTGACACTGTCCCATAAAACATTCACGGCTGGATCATCAACTCAGACTGTTCAACCCCAAAGCCAGCTGAGCATAACAGTAGTGCAAAAACTGAGGGTGGAGTGATGAGATAGAAGGGAGAATGGAAGAGGTGTGGCTCACAGGCTTTCTGTTGTGGGCTTGTCCTCTGACTGCCTTAAAGGCAGCATATCTTGCACATGCTGGCTGATATGTCACAGCAACCCCCCCCCAAAAAAAAAGCCTATAAAGAATATGTTGTTAAGCTTCTCCTAATTATGTGGCTATCTATATTGATTATCAAGCTCAGTGTCATGTGTTACAGGTTCAGAGATAATCAGAACCACCCCAGTGATTATCTATCAAACATTAAGGCCAAGCAATCATAAACAGGCTGTTCATTACAGAAAACACTGAAGTCCTTTGACACAGGACAGTCCAATGCAGAAGTGATCAGGAATTGACAGGAAATAGGAACTGCAAAATATGACAAGAGTAGTGCCAAGCATTTCATCCACATCCATCACTAAACTTTCAGTACCATTTTACATTATGGGGGACTTCAGGTAAACATGTAATCCACTCTCCCCACCCTCAAGGAGAAAGGAAACCCAAAGTATTTTATTTTTTCTTGTATGTTTCAGAGAAATCTGACTCCCTGTAGTTTGGTGTTAGGGCCTGCCATGGTAGTTTGCAATTTCACAGAGTGAATCGAAGTTCCTCACAATGTCCTCAGCTTCTTTCAGACATCAGTGATTTAAGATATTAAACAACATTCATTCTAGGGGGCTTTGCAGTACTGTCTTGGGTCTGGAATGAGCAGGAAGGCCCAGGCCTATGCAGTGACTAAGAACAGGAGGCAGGAATAAACAAATATTGCATGATTGCTCTCAAAGTTATATTGAGCAGAAGTGAGTTCTTCACAGGAATCAGTTTGGCCGTTTCTTTCATGATTGCACTTGTAGCCCAACTTGAAACTCCCTCCAACTTCCAGCCTTGAGTTCTTCCAAGGCGCTCCCATATTTCTTAACACCTCCTGAACATTGGATAAGGATCTGAGGAAAGATGTGATAGTTGTGAGAAGATGGCTTGCTTAATCCATCTTGCTTTTGTGGATATACAATTTTTTTTTCCTGGTCAAATTTACAAGGTGAGAAGAAATGTGTACCCAGGAATGTAACTCCTGCTCCCACTGAGTGCAGGAAATGACTGGCTCTGTACACCTCCTCATGGAAAGATGGCAAAACAGCAGATCCCTGCACTCCTTTTGGTATTCTAGAATAAATCTTGGGTTTACAAGATACCACCTTTTTGAGGGGAAGCATTACGTAGGAGAGACTTGTAGCTCCTGGAACTTCTTTTTTCTGTGCATGGAATCAATTGTTAAACCTCAAACTGAATGCTGCCAATTCTGGATAAAGAATCTGCTTGCAATATTATGGGGCAATGTTGCTCCAAAGTTAGCAACCTTGAGGTTAATCCTTAGTTAACTAATAGGTAAGAATAACTTTGATATTTGTATGTTTCCCCAAGAATTCTTTATTCTTTGTCCTATCGGAGTGTGGACTGTCACATTCCCCCCCCCCATAGTGACCAAGTGATCTTCTTGATCTATTTTTCCTTTCAAATTCAGTCTTGGGGGGGGGGGGTTGCCTGTACTTTATTGGCTACTCAGTAGGTGGCATCTTATCCTTTGGGGTGTTATGTTGCTGCCATATAGCTCCATAAAAAAGGTGGGCTTTTAATAAAAAGCACATTTCACTTGACTTTTTGCAGTTATTAAAGTCTTCTCCTGGTTTCCCAGTAAGAAAAGCTACTATACACCCGTCACTATCCTTGTTATTAGTTGCGATTAGATTTCAGATTCTTCAAAAGTACACGATTGCTGGCTGGAGCTGCATCTCTCGTCGTCCCTGTGCAGTTTTAATTTTGTATGTATGTGTGTGGGTATGTGGAGATGCCACAACACTATGTAGAACCTGGTACAAAGGACAGACTATCTCTTGATAACGCTAATATAAAGATCAGATGGAAGCGGGGTCACCCCGATTCCTATTACAGGGAACTGTGGTCCTTCTTAGTCAGAATTAAATATCACTGGAATGTTCTGAACTTCATTCATACAATGTAAATTATAGTGATTATTAGCTTTATCTCAATCCTTCTATCCATCTGCTCTTGTGTACATCTTTTGTTTAGTCACCCTGTGCTTTCTTCAAGCGTGTTTGCCAACTCTCACAGCCTTTGCTTTTCCAGTTGCATTACTAATCACCAGCTTGTTGCTGAGCATCTTTGCTTTTTTCTGTACACCAGGCCTGCCACTCTGGAATACGATCCTTTAAGTATGGCTTTCACCCTACAAGAGTGATTTCCCCAAAAGCGGATGGTAACGTCTGACCTACACAGATTTCTGTGCTGGACAGAGAGCCCCACCCTCATAAAAGTCTGATATCTGATAAATCTGTTCCAAATGAAGAATGAAGATCCAACAACCAGGCATGGGAATCTAGTGTGTGGGTCATTATGAATGAGGAGTCCAGTGGATTCTGGAAAAAAGCCCAGCACAAAGCGTAAAGGATGTATACCTGGTTTTTGGCTCAAGGGGCAAGGGTGAAAGGTGGGCTATTTTATTACAGTTTGATTGATTACCAATCTATGCCATCTGCTGCTGCTGAGATGGAGAGATGCTTATTGTTTGAATGTTGTGGGTGTAAAGACAAATCTGCTTGCTGACCATTAGTTGCTAAAGCATATAAAGGCAACACTGCATCCTCTATCCAAGCAGCCTAATAACACTGGCTGAGTAAGACGTAGAAATTGTTTCAGCTGGGGTCATATTCTAAAAAGATTATGAGTCAGGGAACCTGCAAGACCTATACTTGAACCTATGTATTAGAAGTAGGCTGAACATATAACAATGCAGTTGGATAGGCCAAAGTGTAATGCAACAGAATTCATACAATGAGATATGGAATGTAAGCTACACAGAGGATATGCTATGGAGAAAAAGCAATCTGCCAAGTTCTTCCTGGTGTGTCTGTTTGCTTCCTAGGTACTGTCAAACATTACTATTGCATCCCAACAGTCATGGCATAAGTGGTATCTTGTAAACCCCACAGACACACTTGCAGTGATAGACCCAACTAGATTAATCTTAATTTCTATTCCTTACATTTTCTTTGTAACTTACTAAACATTTGACTGGGACAGAAGACAGCATCTAGAAATGGGTCAACCCTCTTCTAGTTTTGGAGATATGAGAACATCCCCAAAGAGCACTACTCTAGGAGGCAGAGGAGAAGGCAACAAACAGATCTTACATTGCACTGGTCTGTAGTGACTGAGGGGCTCAGGTTTGTGGGAGACTTCTCAGGGCTTGGGGGACAAGGGTCTGCTTTCCTGTGCTCCCAAAGTGGAACTAGAGTTTCAGTTACTTGTCTCTGAAAGGTTATATTCTCGTGCTTCACTCCAATATCTCTGTGGAGTGAAAGTTTTGATGCTCTCTATCTTGTGCTGGAAGTCGTATCCAAAACTATTTCATGATGAATGCAAGTTATGTACAAAATCAGGATGGTCTCTTATTATTATGTGATGGACTTGAGCAGCAGCTTAATTAAAAAGAAAATGCACAAATAGTTGTTTTCCTTCATTGTCTCTTGTGCTTTTCAATTATTATAGTAGAAACCATATCTGGCAAGACTTGTTCTGGCTGGCCTGGGACAGATGGCAACATATATGTAAGCAGGCATACAGCTGAAAAATATGTTTACTCCCACTGGCCCTCAAGCTGGAGGGTTTCGGTTATTTTAAAAAAACGACTCATAATATGAAGACAGCTCATTTGGTGACTTATTTGTGCAAATGCCCCATGCTGAGAGCGTTAGGAAAAAAGTGACCTACCGCAGATTCAAATTGGTCTAAAATGGTGGGTCAAGCTTCCACATTGGACTTGGCTGCTATAGTCAAGCCTCCTCCAGAACATTGCTGAGTAGGTTAAGGAAATCAAAGAACTGAAAGCCATTAGGTCCTCAGTAGGGGTGATTCACACTGAATTGCTGGACTTGAAGTCAACACTTTGCATAGCTGGAAGAAAATCTGCCCTCTGAATTTGAAGACACATCCAGGAAGCTTAAAAGAATGAATGGTCGCTCAGAAGTAAAGTAACTGATCTAGAGAATCAGTCTCTTATGTAATCATAATGAGAACAGTTCTGATTCTGAATTAATGCCACAGTCTGTGTGGGATATTAGGTTGTCTCTGTGTTATATTAAATATTTGGAAATATACAGGATTTAAAGAATCCAGGAATCCAAGATGGAGACAGAGGTGAGGAAAAATAATTTTACAACTCCCATATCACTGTTACATATCTTGACATTATAAAGAGAACATGGGAACAACAGTGCTGAGATGTGTGTGACTCTAAAAATACAAATTGGAGACCACAGCTGCATTTATGCCAAGTTTTCCATGTCTCCAGATCCATAGACTATCTCTGCCCCAAAGACCATACAATTACTGTGTGTGTGTGTGTGAGAGAGAGAGAGAGAGAGAGAAAGAATGTACAGTTGAATGCATCATAATATAAATTTGCACACAATTCATAACCATAAACTTGGCACCACTGAGTATAGTTCCCAGGCTTTGGTTTCATGGGAACACTGGGTTAAAAGGATGTATCTACCCCTGGAAAAATCTATGACTCCAAATGCTCACTTGAACTGGTGCTGGCTGGGAAGGGCTGGGAGGGGAAGCAGCGTATGGTCCGGAGTGTGTGAAGGCCCAGCGGAAGGAAGGGGTGTTGGATGGGAGGGTGTGGGGGGCACAAGTGTGAGGAATCGCAGTGGGGAGAAGGACTTCCCTCCTGGTCAATTCTACAGCTCATTGAGAAATTTCCTTCTCCAGCATTAATAGACTTGGACGGCTTTGAAATTTTACTGCCCATAAAATCGGCGACACGCTGGGGCTTTTTTCTGTGTTAAACGTTTGCTGCTCCTCCCCACAACCATCCCTCTCCCCTTAACAGCTTGCCCCCCTCCCAAAATAAAGCCAGCATGCACACACCACCCAGACTGAAATTGACAAGGGTAGTCCAATCTGATTTTAATTGGCCATCTGGAATAATTCTCCTTGCCCTAGGCTCATTGGATTGGCTGGTGCTGATCTGTTGGACCCCAAATCCCACCTCCTGGAATCTTTATCACTCTTCCTCATTCCCTTCTCCCTTGATGACAATTATGATTTTTGCCCCTGACACTCTTTCATGGAGCAATTGTGTGTGCGTGCAGTATTTTTATGGTTCCTGAACAGAAGGAAAGGAAGGTTTTATAGGCAGTGGGGCCATAAACCTTTCTGGTTCCCCTCTCCTCACTCCTTCTGTCCCATCCTCCCCCCCCTTTTAATCTAAAGCGTACGTTTCCCCCACCCATAGACAAGAAACTAGGGAAGGATAATTGGGTTCTAAACCATTTATTGGCTACCCATGACCCCTGCTGACCTTTCGTTTGGGCACTGAAGGTGGGGAGGGGAAGTTAATGAAGTAGCTTGAAGGAAGATTGGGGGGTGGTGACAGTGTGAAACCCACCAAACGTTACTCCCCCCACACTGGTACTACATTCTGACGGCTTGGTGAATTTAAATCTATACTGAATTCAAAGCTATGAGCAGAAGTTGCTACTTTCTGTGTATAAGAATGAAGTCAAAATATGTTTTTTTGCTGGTATGTATGAGGGCAGGGTTCTGATGGGTATCAGGAAGGCTGGTGGTTGTGTTGGTAGAGCTAAAATACCAAAGGGTAGGAGCTGGTACTGAAACGCATGGACAGATCAATTAATGTACATGCATTTTTAACAAGTTGTGGAATGGAGACATCTGTCGAAACTGGAAAACTGTATTGTTCAGAGACTGTAGAATAACATTTCCACATTAATTTCAGGCCATTTAAAAAAGCCCAATGGCACTTCCTTGTTGATATGTATATATAGAGATCAAATCCCACCAAGCAAATACTTCCAGGAGGTGGGGTCTGGGGGGGTGTCCGATGGATCAACTCCTGCCCATCCAATGAGTGTAAGGCAAGGGGAATAATAAGGCTTGCATGCATACCTGTCCAAGTCTCTTGAAACAATCTGATCTTTAAAGCAGCAGTGCTTGATAATTAATTTTGCACCCCAAGGGGAAGTAACTATCTTTAGTTTGTAACATGATTACCACCAGTTTTAATTTTATGGGTGATAACAGGAAAATCTTGAGGGAATTATTCCCTTGTCAAGAGTGAAACATGGTAAGACATCTTCCAGAGGGGCAACTGTGTTAGTCTCCTGTAAAAAAACCCTCAAATGTTTTAAAGACTAACCAATTATGGTCCCGGTCATGGGCTGGAAAATGCGGGGGGGAAGCGTGGCTGTTTGCCCCAGAGCAAAGTAATGCGCGGCAGCCCAATCACACGTCCTGTCGACGTCCCATAGTTGGGCTGTTAGGTGCCGATCACACGGCTATCTTGCAGTGCGGCAAAGAAGCAGCACGGTGCAATCACACAGGCAATCGTTAGGCACCGCTTCCGTGGCAAACGGGAATTTTTTTCTCACCGAAAGTTGTGCATGCGCATGATCGTTTGTGTGCATCTTGTGGAGACTTAAAAAAAAAAATCCGGTTTGCGACAGGACATGGACGGGCGCCGGATGCCACGGGATTCAAGTGGAAACACGATCAGACGCCTGCCCTTGCCCCATGTTTTCTGGAAACTAGTACCTCGTATGTGGTAGTTTTTTACTCCGCATCCTCAGCGAGACGCCACGGGTGCGCTACGCCTCCCAGATGTTCTGGTGTGATCACGCCCAGAAAATCCGCGGGACGATCGTGCCTTCAGCGCAGCAAATGCTAAGTGTGAACGGGGCCTTATTGTACCATAAGCTTTCTCAAAGGCAGAGTCCATTGCATCTACTAAAGTAGGCAGTGACTCACAAAAGCTGTTCCAAAAATAAATGTTAGTTTTTTAGGTGCCACAAGATTCTCTGTTGTTATAGTCAGGTTAGATGAAGCTCTAGTTATAGAAATGCTTTCCAACATACCAGCTCTGGTAACTGTTCATTAGTAAGTGGCAATGATCATTACCATGAGAATCACCAGTGTGGCTGTGTGATTCTGTCAGCTTTAGAGGAACTGATAGTTAATGATATCAGTAGAATACCAGCAGTATTACAGTACTCCAAAATAGTTGCACGGAAGATACTGAATAGAACTGTCCACATCATTCACTTCAGCTGGGGCCACTCTAGTGTGTATCTCCCTTATAAATAAAAGCCGAATGGTGGTGGCACTTCTCTAGAACATTCCACACGCTACAAAATCAGTTCACTCTCCGATCTGTCATTCAGAGGGTCTCCCTATCCACTGGCTGCTTTGCCTGAGTCCTGCCTCCAACATTCTAAACATTTTGCTGTTTCTCTTCCCCCCCCATAGCCAGTCAGAACACAAAGGTTATTTGCATATGCAGCCTCATTGGACTTTGCCTCGGAACACAGAGGTCGTTTGCATATGCAACTTGATTGGCTTTTGCCTCTAACATTCTAAACAGTTTGTTGTCCTGAGGTAAAATGTGTCCAATCTCCAGGTGAGGGCTGGAGATCACTCAGAATTACAACTGCTTTCCAGATGGCAGAGATCAGTTCCCTTGGAGAAAATGGTGGGCTCTGTATCCTTATATGCTGCTTAGGTGGCCCCCATATGACAGCCAATGTGACGTAGCAGTCAGGGCTTCAGAGCACGGGAGAGGCTGCAGGTGTGTGGGGGGTAGAAAGTTGAAGAGTGAGGGGGAAATAAAGGTAGGTTGATGATTGGCTGGGAAGGAGATAGGGTTGCCAACTCCAGGTGGGAAATTCCTGGAGATGTGAGGGATGGAGCCTGGAGAGGGTGAGGTTTCAGGAGGCGTGGGACCTCGGACAGGTACAAAGCCATAGACTCCACCCTCCAAATCAACGATTCCCTTCTGGGGAACCATCATTGCCAATCTCCAGGTGAGGGCTGGAGATCACTCAAAATTACAACTGTTCTTTAGGTATCAGAGATCAGTTCCTCTGGAGAAAATGGTGGACTCAGTGTCATTATACCCTGCTGAGGTCGCCACAGCAAATTGACACTGAGTGTCCAAGGCCGGGGCACCCGCCCAGAGCCTCTTTCTAGAGGCCGTTGTATTTATTTCCACAACGGGCCTTTTTCCTAGTACTTTATAAAGTCAATTGTGTGTGGGGTGTGGTGGTCATCCACTAAAGAGTGACTGTAAATATGTCAAGGAATTGTGTAGTTCTGGAAAGGACTATGTATGTAAGTGTGTCAGCTAGATGGCCTTGGGCTACCTGTGAACTGTTGCAACACAAATTAATCCTGAGATGCATTAAAAGAACAATGGCTTGTCTTTGGGGAAGGAGAACGCACCCAGGCTGGAAAATTCAGGCCCCCAAAAATGTGATACTGGGGCTTAATCAACTATGTATGGGGGCTGATGCTTAAAACCAGGGAATGCTGCTTTCTCAAAAATGGATGCAATGCCTATGAAAGCAGGATTGCACTTACCTGTAACTGTTGTTCATTGAGTGGCCTTCTGTGCAGGCACACATGGGGACTGCATGATTGCAGGCCAGCTGTGGAGAAGAGCTTCCAAGCTTTTCAAGAAGTTTCTAGGCTCTGGAGTGCTCCCCCTTCCCTCTGTCTAGAGATCCCTTTTCCCGCCCAAAGGGTCACATGACAGAGGCAGGGCGAGCACTCCCTGTACACCTCCCACAGCGGGGAAAGGAGGGAGGGATGTGTGCCTGCGCAGAAGACCACTTGATGAACAACAGTTACAGGTAAGTGCAACCCCATTTTCATCATTGTGGCTTCTGTGCAGTCCGACATGGGAGAATAGCAAGCTCACTTACCCAAGGAGGAAGGTGTGGGCTGATCAATGAAAAACTGCCTGTAACACAGCCTTTCCCACTGCAGCTTCATTTCTGGAGTCCACATCCATGGCGCAGCATTTGACGAACATAGAAGGAGTGGACCATGTTGCTGCCTTGCAGATGTCCTCCAGCCTGAGTCTTTATTGTCCCCCACCCCATCCTAGAAATACATGTTCACTATGTAAGTGGGGCTGGGATATAACTGGAACCTTACAATTATATTTAGTATTCAAACATTTAAAACAATGTTTAGAAACAATGAGATGGAGAGAAAGTAATTAACAGGAGTGATTAGCAGTGTGACCTAAAACAAGAAAATTTAAGGAATTCTGCTTAGCTACTTAGGTAAATTTAAGTAGAGAAGGAGGAAGAACAAGAACTAATGGTTAGATCCAAGCAAATATCAATTAAAAATAAAATCCAATTATATTTACTAAAAGGGGTAAATAACCATTGTAACAAAATGTGCACAGATTTTCTGTCACTAAATTTCTGCTCCCAATTGAGGACTAGGTACCATGCATCACTTGACAGGGGGACCCTCATAAGTAGAAATAATTCCCTTGCTTCTCTTAAAGATTAAATCATAATTCATGATCTCATTTATTATTCAGAACTGGGCCACGGACTGGATGAGATTGAGAGAGATATGAAGAGTTGATGGCTGAGATAATTATAGAATGTGCATCAGAATTAGCAGCAACAATAACTAAAACTGGCAGAATTCAGAATGGATACTGAAGGAGTGAATAAACTGGAAGCTGTTTGTGAAAAAATAACCATTATCTTCTAGCATATAATGTTTCTGACTCATTGCTGCAATAGAAACAATCCCATGTAAAGTGCATTTTTTTTCCTGACTGGAGAGACTACCTTTAAGACCACAAAGCTGATATAATTTGTACCTAATATTTATACCAAAACTCCCAGCCAGACTTCTAAGAATGTTCTAATTGCCAATGAATGCTAATGGTAGTAAAAGGGTGAATTAAGCCCACAGAGACATTTTCATTAGCAGAAGAATAAGTAGCAAATTTGCTAACATATTCCAGTGTATGCTTCTTTTCATACAAGGCACAGACTTGTGGCATGCACCTTCGATTTCTCTGTCAAGTGCTCAGTATCTGAGTATTTATAATATCAGGTCCCAAGGCCTGGAAACTAAAGATGTCCTGAAGTAGAGGAGGAGGGCAGGGAGCCAAAGTTCCTATTATTGGTACTTGGTGGGAGCTGAGTAAGAAACCATTCACCAAGTGCTTTACTCGAGTATATGCTCTGTGGGCTCCATCTCATTAACAGGGCCAACTCAGAACTTCTCCATCGTAGCAATGATCCTTCCCCAGGAAACCCTATGAACCATGCTCTATCACCCATAGAAATCTCTATCCTTGTTGACATGACCTATAGGGTGTGGCCACATTAATAAGGGTCGTGGGAAAGTTACAAGGGGTCAGGTTAAGAGTGCAAGAATGCCTGATAGGAAGCCCAGAACGTAGTCCCCATACCCTTGCTCTAGCTCAAATAATTAAGTATAAACTGCTTTAATGGTTTTGCAGTTCCAGCGTGTGAGGCTGAATTGAGGCTGGACATAACTACTTCTGCCTTGAGCCTTCCTGATTCCACAAAGTAGAGATTTGCACAGATACATCCCCTGGAACTTGGCTTTCAATGTTTGTTATTTGTACCACAATGAGGACATGAAGGGGAAAAAAATCCAAGGGACCAGATCATCTAGTTCTGAAAACAACTACCCATGACTGGAAATGACAGTCTCTATGCTATGGTTTTCTCCTGCCCTTCCTTTACAGCATGTGGCAAATGGCTAGGGGTGGGTCACAGAACCATGGACAGCGACCTGGCAAGGTTGTTTTTTGGGGGTGGGTGGGTGCAGAAATAGTAACACCAAAGAGAACACCAAGCAAATGAACCACAGAGACAAAGACCAATTTGTGCTAGATCCAAGTGCTATTAAGCGGCACCCCACAAACAACCCCTCCTCACCACTACAATCCACAGGGACCTAACATAACAAATTAAAGAAACAGACACAATATGTGAATATCCTAATAAACCAGTATTCATTTGCTTCCAGGGCTGTACTCTGTTTTCCCATTCCCAGTCTCATAACTGCCTTTTCCACCTTCATTTGGGCAGTGTCTGTGTAATACATTTCACACAGCTAGGCCTAAAACAATAGTCAGGAGGGGCGGGGGTGGGGGAGAGGTTTTCTGTCACTTTAAGAACTGGCAGAGACCGATGCAGGGGGGAGAGAAATTCCCAGGGGAGCACAGCATTAATTTGGGACTTGTGCACAGCAAATTGCCTTGGGCATTTGTTAGCAGAGGCCTTCGCTCCTGGTCGGCTGTGCAGGGAGAGGCGGCCGGTCTGTGTCGTGACCTTGGCGTGTTAGCAAGGCCTGCAGTTCATGGCACATGCAGCTGGGGGTGATTAAGCTGGGCGGGGTGCACCAGGCAGGGGCAAAGGGGCACTCCCAGCTCAATGTAACCCAGATGTCTGTGAACAGAGGAGGAGCTGATGGGGGGGGGTGGCCATTGGGTGTTTCTGGCTGAAGCTTGGTGGGGAGGGAAGAGTGCCTCTCTCATTCCTTAGTCTATTTGTGTAGCAAGATATCTCCCTCCTGATCCCCAGACTGTTTTGATGGAGGGCATCATCTGTCCTTCACTCTGGCTGTTCTTTCTGTGCCAAGGAATAGTGGGGTCTCTTATGTCTCTGGCATTTCTGCCAGGGCATTTCTTTACCAGGTGACCCATCAATGCTTGAGGTGTTTATCTTGGTTTACCTGCTCCCAGAGTTCAAAGAGAGTCTCACTTCACTCCATTATGAGGGGAGCGGAGGGGAGTGACTGTCTGAGGGCTTGACCTCTGCTGAGGTGAGAAGATTTCTATCTCCGTTTGTATCCTAAGTATCCAGGGGTGGTCACTCGGAATCTCAGCTCTTCAGAGCTTGTCATCATGTTCAGCATGATGATAAATTTGTTTCTGCTGTCGGTTTATGTCCTAGTTATCCAGTAAAGCTTGAGGTGACTAGCTAGTCTTTAAAGAAGCATCTCTTCCTCACTAATCAAACATCATATCCTAGGTATCCCCCCCCCCAAAGTTCCTTCTTGCCAATATGAGCTGCCCAATCACAAATTTCTCCATTTTTGGAGGCTATTTTCAGACTTGCCAAACTATTTCTCTTCAGCTCCTCTTCCAAAGCAGGTTGAGGATGCTCAGTAGCTACAAGCCATCAGCTATAAAAAGCAATCAAAGGGTCCGGTCACACTGGCCGGAATATGGGGGGGGGGAGCGTGGCTGTTTGCCCCGGGGCTAAATAACGCGCGGTTGCGCGATCCAACGTCCCGTGGAGGTCCCAAGGTTAGGGGGGAGGTGCCGATCACACCACAGGTAAAGAAGCGTGGCGGCATGGCAAACGGGGTTGTGTTTATTTTGTTTAAACTGAAGTGTGCGCATGCTCCGTTGGGTGCTTGTGCGCATCCTGTGGAGACTTAAAAAACCCCTTTGTGCACTCTTCAGAGTCTGTTTCAGGTGGGTCTTCCGAGGGTCAAATGACACAGCCCCTGTCCCCCTATAGCTGCCCTTCCCCACTCCCTCAGCCGTTCCTTCAGCCCCGTCCCCCAAACCACCCCTCAACCCCCCACTCCTCCTCCTTCCTTGAACTGCTCCGTCCTTCTGCCCTTCTCCCCTGACCCAAATCTCACTCTCAGCCCCCCCCTCTTTCCTGTGTTGCGTTTCATCTGGCTGCTCTCCTCTTCTCTGCACGACTCAAGTCTTAGCGAGCTGCTCAGTTGTGTGTTTTTGTTTTTTAAACTACAGTTTGCGCATGCTCCGTTGGGTGCTTGTGCGCATCTGTGGAGACATGGGGAAAAAAAACCTTTTTGCTAGGGGACATGGGCAGGCGCTGGAACTACCACTGGAAACGTGATCAGATGCCCGCCCTTGCCCCGCGGTTTCCGGAAACTAGTACCTCCGAGGTACTAGTTTTTTACCGCTCGTTTTCTACGGGAAGCCTCGGGTGAGCCACGGGAGCTCTACATTTCCCAGATGTGGCGGTGAGATCGCGCCCAGAAAATCCGGCTATCTTCCATCCCTGTAGCATGGCTAATGCTCCGTGTGACCGCAGCCAAAGATAATTTGAAGTAACTACCTTTCTAGTAACCTGTCTCCACTGAGGAAGTATCTTTAGCTATTAGCTAAATGTAAGGATAGAAGAAAGATGATCTCCACTTTGCATATCATAGGAAGATTTTTTTTGGGGGGGGGGGATTGTTCTCACATACACATCTGTGCAAACAATATAGGGTTGCCAACCTATAGGTGAGTCCTGCAGATCTCCTGGAACTTCAACTGATTTTCAGACTACAGAGATCAGTTCCCCTGGAGGAAATGGTTGCTTTGGAGCATGGACTCTATAGTGTTATACTCTGCTGAAGTCCTTCTGCTCCCATAAACTCTCTCCCCAGGCTCCTCTCCTATATCTCCAGGAATTTCCCAAGTTGGCAACCCCAAAACATTAAGTTCTGCATTAGCGGCCCTGTTTTGCGTGCTTCTATTGACCGTGGCTGAATTGAGGTGAGGGGTTACGAGGGACAGTCATGGAGCTTTGTCTGAATGGCACGGTGTCTGTGGAACTCCCTTCGTGCCACTTTTTGCCTGACACCTTCTTTCTTTAGGCACTAGGGGAAATTGTTTTTATTTTCCTGAACATTTTGGGATTAGACTTTTGTTTTCTAGCTGGCCATTTGTATGATTAAATTGCTGTACTGTTTCCTATTGTTGGGTTCTTAACTGTATCTACATATTTTAAAATATTTTAAAGAACTTTATACTGCCTCTGCTGCTTAATTAAATTTCAATTCTTTTACCATTGCTTTTTGTATTGTTCTGTTTTAATCCTTTTTAAAAAGAATTGTAGCTGTTCTCATTTATTGCCTTTAGCTGAGAGGCAGTATAGGAATAATTTTTAGAATTAGGTAAATACTGAAATGCATATACATACAGAGGGGGGGGCATGCTGCTTGCTACTTGGGCTGTTCTTTCTGAATCTATAGGTGTATTGAACACACATGAAATGCTTTATCTGGAATCAGACCCTTGGTCTATCCAACTCAGTATTGTCTACTCAGACTGGCAGCAGCTCTCCAGGGTTTCAGGCAGTCTTGCACATCACCTACTGCCTCATCCTTTTAGCTGGAGATGCTGGGGGTTGAACCTGGGACTTTCTGCATGCAAAGTAGAGGCTCTACCACTGAGCCACAGCCCCTATTGTAGGAGCTGGGGTGTGGAATGCTGTAGTATAGCCCAGTTTCATCAGATCTGAGAAGCTAAGCAGGGTCATTACTTGGAGACCACCAAGTAAGACTTTGCAGAGGAAGGCAATAGCAAACCACCTCTGCTTACTCACTTGCCTTGAAAACACTATGAGGTTGCCATAGTCGACTGTAACTTGATGGCACTTTACATACACACATTGTAGGAGCTCAACTAGCTAGGTGGTCTAAGTCATTGTATTCCAACAGTTCGTTTGTATTCATATAAGAGGAATGGATGTATCCCTCTCATCCTGGTCTGTAGTTCCCCATGTTGACAACCCGTCTTCTGTATTATTAAAGATTATTAAAGACAACCCTATAAGGTAGGTTAGGCTGACAGAAAAAGAGACAGCTCACCCAGTGAGTGTCCGTACCAGAGTGGGGATTTAAACCTGGGTTTCCCAGATCATAGTCTGATACACTAACCACACTAACTCTTTATAGCAGGCAGAGGAGGAGGTATGCAAGAGGATTTGTTGAAGTAGCAGGAATCAAAGCAGAGTGTGTTCTGGCAAGTCTGTCTTTGACTACTACCATGGATACTTTACATAGCATTTAGATACTGTTCCTCTCAAATGCTCACCTTTCTCTCTGGCTGCGGTCAGACAACAGGCTTAGTGTGGTCTGGCCGTGCTTCTAATTTCATCCAGGATTTTTTTTTATAACAGAGAGTTTTGATCAGACATCCCACCCTAATCCACTTCTCCGCGCGCTCACCCTGTGGTTGATTGATCCGATTATTGCTGCGTGGCAACCACAGAGTGGGTGGTCGGACAGCTTTTTTTAAACCTCTCTTTTGTGCATGCACATTGCATATTTGTCTTGTTGGGGAAGCTTAGCCAGTATAGAGAGGGGTTTTTCCCTTGAATTTCTCGCTCAAACCCCCCCCCCCCAGGGCTCCTGATTCAAACAAGGTGTTTCAGCGTGTAAACACACATGTGGCGTTTCACAACTGTTAATATACAGTTATGTGCATATCGCAACTGACTTTTAAAAAGGACACAAAATGGAATGGAACGTTCAGACTTCCCACATGGCTTGAGAGCGCGATAGATTGATCAGACATCTGGAAATGTGGGGTGAAACTGTTGACATCCATAAAGACCGGACTTTCCCTGGTGTCAAATAACTCTGACTTAAAGATGGGTGAGAATGGGGTGCCGACAACTGGGGAGCAGAGGACAGCTGTTGCTGTTTGGACCTGCATTTTAAATCTGCAGGGCAACAGCAATGATATTGGATCAAACAGCTCATCTGATCGCAGCCTCTGAGAGCTACATGGCAGTAATGGAACCCAAATCTGCTTTATACTAAAACTACATGAAATTATGGGCAAGAAAGCAGTGGAAAGGGTAATAGGTGCAAGAATAATCACAATACCTCAGTGCAAGGAGAAAAGAATACGGGTATAGAGATGGATTAGACAGCTAGGTGTGATCACAGAAGCTAGTCCAGGCACTCTAAAGAGAAGACAGGTTACTTTGGATTACTCCTAAATGAGGCACAGGCCAAGATATGAGGTATTTATGTAATTTTTGTCATTGATACTACATGGTATCAGTGACTAAAGTTACATACATTACTGCATTCTTAAAATACGGATGTACCCAACAGCCTCCTATGGTAGTGTTTCTTTCTGATGAAGGAAAAGCTCATGCCAAATAATGAGAATGCTAGGTGGAAAAACAGTTCAAAAATACTATAAGATTCAATTCACTTTCTGGTCCTGAAGGCACTGAGATGATATCATAAAAGCATTATCCAAATCATAAAGGGTAAAGAATTGCCTAAGGCAGTCAAAAAGCAAGGCATAAATTCTGAATTTGTGTGCAGTGAGTGGCAGAGAACTTCAGGGATACCAAGTATGTAGATAGAGACAGCAGAGAGTACTGTGAATCTGGATGGATTTATTTAGTTGAATAATATAGGCTAGATTGTTTTATGACCTGGCTCTTTGGACACACCAGGTTGGACCCCACCAATCATTTCTGTGCACACAGAAGAGGGGGCAGATCTCGCTGATTTTTCCTTTCTGTGGCACACTTCCAGTTCCCCACTTATGCTGCTCCTGAGCATCCCTGTCCCCCAGGAGTAGCATTTCTGGGGTCATCTGGGGCTGCAGAAAGATGAGGGAAGTAGAGATGTCAAGTTCTGCTGAGAGAAATCATTCCATCCTCTAGGATTTTCAGCGGCATTTTCAGCGGCATCTAAGGCAGCATCTTCTCAACCATTCCCAACTTTGAGGCTAATTCTCACCGGAGGCGCATGAGAGCCAACATTTTGTTTTCTATCAGCTACCAGTCAAATCCCACATGGAAGTTCAATAGCAAGCTATAGAGTGGCAACATCCATCCTGATCCTAGCAACTGACACTCAGAGATATACAGTACAGTCCTATGCAGAGTTACTCAAACCAAATTCCTCACTGAAATCCATAGGTTTAGACTACAGTAACTCTGCACAGAATCACACTGATACTGTACCATATTGAACATGACAACTTACTTCTGGCTAGCATGGCTTTTTATTTATTTTTTTGCCATCAAGCCACATCTGAGTTATGGAGACCCCTGATGGTATTTTCATGGCAAGAGATGCTCAGAGGTGGTTTGCCATTGCCTGCCTCCACTTCACAACCCTGGTATTCCTTGGAGATCTCCCCATCCAAATACTAGCTAGGGCCAACCTTGCTTAGCTTCCGAGATCTGGTGAGATCAGGCTAGCCTGTGCTTTCCAAGTCAGGGCACACATAAAGTCAAAGATCCCTTTCTTTCTGTTCTATATTTATTGTATACATTACAATTGAATTGTCTGCTTCCCCCCTGATATTTGTGACAGTTGGCTTTGTCTCATGAGGTGCAGTCCCTGCTTAGTTAGTTCTGTTTGTTATCTGCAAGTATAAATTGCATGAGCTCCCTTTTTCTGAAACCTTTAGCTCCAATCCCTGTATCTCCTTGCTTAGATGTTGTTTTGAGCACATCCATCTTTGCCGTCATGAACCTGAGACCAGGAACCTGACTATCTTAATCCTGCTCTACTAATATTACACTTTCCAACTCCAACAGACTTTTTCTTTCCAACATCAACTTGACATCTGCTCTGGTATATGCTTTATTTCATTTAAAGTACTTATATCATGCCTTGTTCTCAATGGCTCCAGGCAGCTCACAAAATAATATCTGATAGTGTCCATAATTACAAATTAAAATTCCAATAACATATCAGTTCACAGTGACAAACCAAGACCATACCCTGTACCACACACTCCAGTTGTGACTCCAGCTACCAACTCAAAACCATAACTGAAAAGTCCAACCAAATAATATTACTTAAAACCTCTTTCATGAGGTCAATAACCAAGAAGCCGTTCCATCAGGCAATTTCAAAACAGTGGTGCTGCAACCAAGGAAGTATGGGCAAAGAAGGATTTTATCAGCCATGTTTGGGAGAAACAGTAAGCCACATGAGCTCATATATATATATAGAGGCAATCCTTCAGCTACATGGAGGACCAGGTGTGAAGGTAAGAACCAGCACATTAAAGTGAGCTCAGAAACTAACAGGCAACTTACACATAGTGCGTTATATTAACCTAATGACTTTAGTTATTTTAAATATATCTTCCACTGGGAATATGATTGTTGTTTCTTTTAATGTTATAAGAGAACAGCCATGTTCTACAGAGTTACAATGAATGTTAATAGCATTAAGAGCAGAGAGCAAAAGAGTTCACAAATACTTATGCAACAATGAAATCTCCAGTTTGGCCAGACTGTTCTCTATGACAATTGTAAATACAGTCCAGGATTTTGCATAAAAACAAAGTTTATGGCAGGTTCAACAAAATATTTTCAGATGTATACATCCAAAGGAATTATTCCATACATGATACCATGGATGGAGACAATTATACAGGAACAAGTGAATAATTTTTATTTTGTAGGGTACACCCTGCTGGCACACACAAAGAACCAAAATTCAAAAACAAAATCCATGCAACACTTTTTATTAGGGCAAATAAAAATCACATAAAACTCTACAAGCTTTTGAGTTCTCCAACTCTTCATCAGCCTCAATTAAGAACGTCCCATTTGAGGAAGAGCTCTGGAGCTTGTATAGTGTTTTGTGTTACTGTATTTTGGTTGGTTCTAAAAAAAGGTATTACATGGCTTTTGTTTCTTTGGAATTTGCATTGGATAGACATAGATTCTTGCAACCAGATAAAACCATGACAATATGACTACTCACAAAGCCTACCCCATTCCTTTTAGGCTATTATATATTTGTTAAAACTGAGGAAAGAACTGCGGAAACTGGCTTCCAACAAGCACATGAAATAAGCTTAAAATTGTAGCTGCTGCTTGACTCCTCTGTCATTTTGCTGCCCCAGAAACATGGCTACCCCTTTACAGCTGAGTAATGGCTGTTTAAAAAGTATGTACACAGATGTTTAAAAATAATGGTTCAGAGTGTTCCTGGGAATGAGATGCCCCACTGTAGTAGAGTCGGTAGTCTTTCTTTCCTATATCAGTTGCCTTCCATGGAAATAGGTGTTCCTTGCTAATACAATTTACAATACAATTTAACTTAAAACATGTACATCTAATATTAATCTGACACTGGGCAAAGTTCATCTCATTTGCATGCTGATAGCCAGTTTCTCAAAGATTTTATCAAGAGGTCTCCTGGTGGTATTTTACTACAGAATAACAGGAAGATTGTGAATTTCTGCCTGGTTTTGATTATCATTTTATTCAACATCCTATCAAAAATCTCATGTGGGAACTATCTGTGTTATTGTTTCTCCTCAAGAGCTATTTCTGGGACGGAATACTGATCCTCCTCCAAGGTCATATCTGAAGATTCGTAAGGAAAGGTTCTACTTGTTTCGCTTTTTGGAGTCTTAAATTTAAGTGTTCAGTTTCTGCGAGACCTATAGGTTTCAGCTAGATCATAAAGGAAGGTTAGGTCAGTTCTGCTTCCTTTGTGCTTTTTTCTTTGGAATTCCACAGTGTCCAATCCCAATCATAAGGGGAACCCTGTGGGACATGGCAGGGGAACAAATGCCTATCTGAGTCTTATCACAACTCCAGCAGTTACTCCCTGGCTAATTTCTGAACAAAAGGGCCACTCTGTGTAAGTAATGGGGAGACGCTCCTACAGAGGCTTTGAGGAAGGCAAGCTGTGCATTAGCCGGGGCTGCCGGCTTCTGTGGGGGTGGGGAATCCCCTGTCCCCAGGTCACATTGCCTGCCAGCACTCCAATGGCCAGCAGGAGGGGGGAGAAATAAAAACGGCGAGAGCCTGACGTCACTTGAGCTGAAAACCGAGACTTGATGTCATGCCTTTCTAGGGATCATGGGGAACTCTATGGTTTTACCACAGAATTTCAAGTGATTACTTTGAGAGGCATGATGTTACTTCCATTTCTCCCTGGAAGTGACATTAGACCATCACTCGCTGGCCCTGCCCCCCAGACTGCCTCCAGTTGCCAGCCACTGGCTGATACCTCTAGCTCTAGCCCCTATGAAGCCTACACGACCCTCAGTTCAAGAAGAAAACACACAGGCTTGGGAGCACTGGTACAATTTTGAGACTGTTGTACCTGTCTCTGATAGATGCTTCAGATCTTGTTTCATGCAATACTCTGCTGCTTGGTTCTTGCTGTGCGCTCTGACACTGCTGTGCTTCAAGGGTGGACAGTGGGCACTTTGCTTAGGAAAGGAAGGAGTCTGGGAAATGGAAGCTCCATGTGCTTAATGATTTCACTTTAAGGCACTGGAGAGAGAAAGCCAGCGGCTGTGATCCCACAGACTCCTCTGGTTGGCAGCAGTACTAAAGCTAAACTGTGTGTGTGGGGAATTCTGTTGCCCAGTTCAGCAGCTAAACACTGAGTGGTAGCCTCACTAGAAATAAATGCTGAGGTAAAAAAAAAAAAAAAGGCGGGAAGATGAGCCTTAAGATGAGAAGCAGTTGAACATAGAATGGTAGACTAGCTTGAGAAGGAGTGCAGAAGGAGAACAACAACAACAACAACAAACACCAGGAAAATACTGGTGCCCTTAGGCCTGAGGCCTAGTAACAACTGCATGCTGTGTAGTGGGCCAACTGGAACAGTGCTGAAAGTTAAAAAAGACTCAAAATTCTTGTGCCAAAAAAGGCCTGTGTCCTAGTATAAGCCAAGTGCTGAATGGTGGGCTGATGATTAAAAGAATCCTGAGGGCAAACAAAACAAACCAACCACCAACAAACAGGAAAATTTTGGCACCTCGTAACATCTAAACCTTAGTAGTGGCCAAGTACTGTGGCAGTGTGACTAATAAGAGGAGTGCCGAGAGAGAAAAAAGGAAAGTCTGATGCCTCATCAGGCCTGACTAAAGATAGACATAACATAAAGGGAATGATTGCATAGGGGTGCCAACTCCAGGATGGGACATTCTTGGAGATTTGGGGGTGGAGCATGGGAAGGGCAGGGTTTGGGAAGGAAATGGTGCTGAGCGGGGATGTCATTTTCTCCAGAGGATCTGATCTCTGTAGTCTGGAGCAGGGGTCATTTCCTGCGGGAGCGCACAGGAGCGGAGCTCCAGCAGTAAGGAGGCCAGGGGGCGGGCCCATGCAACAAGCCATACCCCCTGCTCCCAGCAGCCCTCAGTCGGGCCACAAGGAGCAAGAAGCAGCCAGATAAGTTGCAGAGGGCCCCCCCGGCCTGCCTTCAGGTACAAGCTCTCCCTCCTCTGTGAGGACAGATCTGCATATCCTCTCCCCCCAATAGCTAGCAATCCAAAGCAGTCCAGTGGAGCCTGAGTGGTGGGTGTTGCCTTCGGACACACTTCCAGTGATGTCCGGGGGTGTGGCTTATGCAAATAAGTTATGCTAATGAGCTCCTGCACCCCTTTTTCTACTAAATGACCCCTGGTCTGGAGATTAACTAATTCTGGGAGATCTCCAGGCCCTACCTAGAAGTTGGCAAACGTATATGATCAGTGTTATTTTCTTCACAAGATACCCCAGAGAAAAGGCTAAAAAAGTCTGTCTGTCCTGAACCCAGTCTGCCTTCCTGTACTAGGTGGGACAAATAGGAAAAGATTGCCCATACTCCAGTATTTCAGGATTATTTTGGAAAATCTGCCTCCTACTGGAAGAGCCAGAGCCTACACTTAATTGGGAGAAATGAAATATTATTTCTAACATGGCTCTGATTGTGCAAGGTTTCCTAGCACAAGATCTAACGCATGCTGCTGCAGGATTTTTTCAGCTTGCTGCAGTTTTTTCTTCTGACTGGATGAGGCATCTTTACTCAAAGCACTACATCATTGTGCCCCATTTCTGCTTTGCGTTCTACTTCAGAAGTGTGAGCACTGTGCTCTGCAGCCAGCTGAGAGGCTAGTATATCTCAGTACTTAATTGAGGCAGGCCTTTTATTCTGGTGGAACACACCGGAACCGAGTTCCAGAACTTCTTCAACAAAATTCTTTTTAAAATGTTTAAAAATTTCAATGAGTTTTCATTATACAGATTGAAAACTTCATTTCCCTCTTGAGAGTTCTGGCAGTTCTTCTTGTTCTTTTTTTAAGGCCCTGAATTGAGGTATATTTGTAGGTTAGTGCTATGTGAGAGATGTCCAGTTGTGGCTGCATCCCACTGTGATTCTGTGCAACTATAAGCCCTGATATAGGTTCTGTTCTAGGGCAGAAATACAAGATCATACCTGCCCTGATTCTTTGCTTGATAAACCCCTAATGTGGATTAAAATCTCTATAGAAACATGTACTGGAACAGTAAGAGAAACCTCCTTATACCACTGCACTATGGAAATGCTAAAAAGCAGAGTTACATTGTGCCCTGAGTTTTCAAAAGAGAACTGGATAGAAATCTTAATCTAAGTTTTTAAAACATGATTTCAAGAATCTCTCTTTAGAATTTTGTGGAATATGTGTCTATCCTAAGAATGACACAATGGTTGATGAGACAAAAAGCCCTGTGAGGATTGAATGGGTTTTAGCAACTTGAGGTTTGGGGTATTTGAACTGGGCAGGCTACTCAAAATTCCATGGACAAGTTTGGCTTGCTCTGTTGCTGCAGCTTCCAGCTCCATTCATTATGCAGCTCTGCCAGGGCAGCCTTGCCAACGCACTCTCCCTGGTGCACTGCTTTCCTGTGAACTGTATGCTGAGGACAGGATCAGATAACAACTTTATTATACCAGCCCTGCCTCCCAGCCGCCAACTTCTTTCCCCTCATCCTCCATGCTCTGCCAGTACATCTCAATATTAATTTACAAAATGCCTCCCTCCACTTTCCAGTAAAAGAGACATGAGAGCAGTCAGAATCATATGGTAACCTGCAAACTTTTGGTGATATCTGAAAGCATCACATTTGCCACAGAAGACTAACTAATCTATAGCTATTTCTACCTCTTTGGCCATTTTCCTGCCAAAAAACTTTACACAGAAGCAATTGCAAAAAAACAGTTTCTTACATTTACACAAATCATCAATAAACCCTCCTCACAACTCAAGGGTCTTAAAAATGAGAGCAGTCATGGCTTACATATACAGACTCTTCTATGAAATATATGTTAACAGTTTAAAAGTTTTTAAATAGGACCTTTTTCTATTTGGGGTGATTTCGGGCTTTATGCCAACAAGGTGGGGTCTCAGAAACAGTTGTAGAGGTTATGGAGAATGAATGATTAGGAAATTTCCTTCTGACCCAAATTTCTATGTTCAAAACTTTATAAGCTCTGAGGTACTTTTGCGGCTAATCTGCCCTCTGCCCACTGTCTGTTTTCCTCCCTCTCCTGTCTCCAAACAATGTTCACTTTTCCCCAACATTCTGGGCCTCGCGGAAGGCAATGAGTGTGCTCAGCCCTAACCGGGCTCCTCCCCCATTTTAAAAATGTACAGATTTGTATTTTTCTGCATACCCAGGGATTTATCTGAATATTAACAAACCCCTACTTAGTCTGTGTCTAGCCCATTTTGCAGCTCTGCTGATGGGCGTGGTTAGAAGCCTGAACTGTAGTAGGAATAAGCAGGGCTCTTTTTGTAGAAAAAGCCCAGCAGGAACTCATTAGCATAATAGGCCACACCCAACAGGAACTCATTAACATATTGGGCCACACCCCTGACAGCACAGCGCATGTTACCAGAAGTGTGGTTATCCAGCCACACCCACCTTTTGCTTGTTATTCTGTTTACCTTGTTTGTTGTCAAAACCCAGGGCCTTTTTTTGTAGCAGGAACTCCTTTGCATGTTAAGCCACACACCCCTAATGTAGCCAATCCTAATGAGTATCTGCTGTTGGGTGTGGCCTATTATGCTAATGAGTTCCTGCTGGGCGTGGCCAACTTGGGAGCCAGCCTTTTGGGCAGGAACGTTCCGGTGCGTTCCTGCCCAAAAATAGCCCTGGGAATAAGGCATTGGGAAATTTCTCCTTACAGGATACTTTAAGTTTTTAGAGCCAATGTCATGTAATCAAATGAAGGATATCTTGTTATAGTATAATATGGGTTTGGGAAGACAGCTTTTCTATTGAAAGCTGAGCTGTGATAACTGTTTCACACAAATGTAGTATTATATGTAGTAGTCATTATGCAATAAATGTGCTCATGTCAATTGTTCCTCAGGCAGCAGCACGTCATGATAGCAATGGTAAACTGGGGTTGTGAAAAAATGTTGCTTACTACTTGTCTTTCTGTCTTTCTCTGCCAGCGGACCCTGTTGTACAGATTGAAGGCAACCCACACTGTTGTTTCTTCAACTTCAGCCCCAAGATTATGTTCACCAAGGTGGTAAAAGCACAGTTGTGGGTGTACCTGCGGCCTGTTCAGCATACCTCCACAGTGTACCTACAGATCCTGCGCCTCAAGCCAGTGACGGAGGATGGCAGCCGCCACATCCGTATCCGCTCACTCAAGATTGACCTGAACTCTCGCATTGGTCACTGGCAGAGCATTGACTTCAAACACGTGCTGCAGAACTGGTTCAAGCAGCCACAGAACAACTGGGGTATTGAGATCAATGCTTTCGATCCAAATGGGAATGACCTGGCTGTCACCTCACTTGGGCCTGGTGCTGAAGGTCTGGTGGGTAAACAGGAACATGCTTGGCCTTCTTCTTTCTTCTTCCTAACTCTGGGTTGGGAAATTCCTAGAGATTTGTGGGCAGAGCCTGGGGAAAGTGAAGTCTGGGAAGGGGAGGGAGATCAGTAGGGATAGCATGCCATAGAGTCCACTATCTAAAGCGCCTCTCTCTCCCTCCCTCCAGAGGAACTGATTTCTGTAATCTGGATATCTGTTGTAATTCTGTGAACTCCAGGGCCTACCTGGAGGTTGGCAATCCCATAACCCAACATATTTGCTATTAGCTAATAAGAGACAACATTGTAAAGCAGTACCTAATAAATTAACTGATTTATTGAAGCAAGTTCTACAAGTTATAGCTATAGATTTTTGGATCTATACACTGCAGAATTAGCTGGTCTTAGCTATTCTTAAACTAATCTTTTATGCAAACAGCCATTTTGGCTAGGAGTTTTAATTTTTGTTAATAATGTAATGAGGTTTACCAGATTAACTGAGACCTTGTTACAATATGCATATGGTTTCTCAATAAAATACAACATCCCCCCCTCCCTAGAGATATCTGCTCTCCATATTATTTATGATGGAAGCTCCCTTTATTTCACATGATCACACACTGCCTACAAATCGATCTCTTGGTCTGTTGAGTCAGATTACCTACCTCATTTTTATTCTTTTCTTAACAGCAGCTGATGGGTCAGAGTCACATATTGCATGTCATTCCTGCCTTAGCAGATGTGCAGTTTCTTAAAGAATATATAAACATCAGGTTTAAGCATCATTCTTTATTGTTAATCACTATGCTTCGTCTTCTCAGAGGGGAAAAAAGCAATATTCAGGGCTGCTGCTGGGAACTGTATAAATTATTGGATGCTATGATAAGTGATGTAGGATTGGAGGAAAGATGGATTGTTTTGGAAAGACAGATAAGGGTAGATGGATGAGGATGAACAGAATTGGATAGAGTAGGGGAGATGAATGTATATTAATAAGCTTAGCTTAAAGGGTGAGAGAGGGATAGACAGATAGAGCTAAAAGAGTGGCTTATGGGTAGATTAATTTGGGTGGAACTGACCTGCCACAAAATTCTGTCCCTTCGGTTTGTGTCCTTTCCTTTGTGCTGGTCATCCCTTATAGCAGGGGGTGGGCAAGTGGACTGTTTATGAACTCATATCTTTGTCTTTTCTCCTTTCCAATCCCACCCCCAGCACCCCTTCATGGAGCTGCGCGTGCTGGAGAACAACAAACGGTCACGGCGAAATCTGGGCCTAGACTGTGATGAGCACTCAACTGAGTCACGGTGCTGCCGCTATCCACTGACCGTTGACTTTGAGGCATTCGGCTGGGATTGGATTATCGCCCCCAAGCGGTACAAAGCCAACTACTGTTCAGGCCAGTGTGAATATATGTTCATGCAGAAATATCCCCACACCCATCTGGTGCAGCAGGCAAAT
>NW_015162482.1:358187-393262 GCF_001447785.1 Gekko japonicus
ATGCTGTACTTCAATGATAAACAGCAGATCATCTATGGCAAAATCCCTGGCATGGTTGTTGACAGGTGTGGATGCTCTTAAACCCCCAGCCTGTCCTGTCACTCCCTTTTCCTGATCCCCCTGGATTTCTGCTTCGATGATGCACCCTGACACTGATGAATCCATTCCTTAGCATTTTAAAACATTTTTGAAGAGAAAATAATGGTGAGAAAAGAACAAGATGAATAGAATTTGTATTGAAAAATCTCTGAAGTGACATCATGCACAGTGCAATAATCAAAACAGACGTCACGTTACAGGAGAGAGGATGAGTTGGCTTGGATCAATACTTTCCTCCCTGAGGTAGATCTGAAACGAGCATTCTTTTCTTCCTCTCCAAAATCCTTTCTTTGACCCATCACTGCTCAAGCTTTATTTTTACTGGCGTTCTCTCTTTCTCCCCCACCCCCTTTCTCTCTTGAACTGGGAGCAAAAATAGTTATATGGTTTTAATCAGAAAGAGAGAGACTTTTCAACCCGTTTACAAACAGCGAGAGCTTCCTAGATTGTGATTGTTAAGTTAAATGAAATGTTGTATGGAGCTATAGAGATAAAGAGGAGAAAAAGAGGTAAATATTTTGTATTAAGATGAAGAAAGAAGGAGAAGGGAACCAGCCAGCTTGGGGGACATTTGGTATTTTGCTTTGAGGTTTTATGGGGGAGGGAGTGTATGGTGTGGGAATTTAGGGTTGCTGAACCTGCCTGCCTTTTGAGAGACAGAATCCCTGAAGAGACAGGAGACTCCAAAGAAACTGAAAATGGGATCAATTTGGAATGCCTCTGTGTGTTGCATGGTTGCAAGAGGTGGTGTTGGAATGGAGCCATATCTGAGACTCAGAAGGGTCTTGAGGAGCTGTCTCATTGGAGGGGAAATTCTTACTTATAGCTCCCTTGGACACAGGTCCAGCCCTTTATGTTTCAGTGCTGCTTATGTCTGCACTCAGTGATTCTACAACTCCTGTAGAATATAAACCCAGCTCAATTAATTCAAACTTGTCCTTAGCTTCACATGGGGTCCACCATGAATGCATCTTGGCAGTAGTGAGTAAAGGACCATGTGGGAGAGTTTTGTGCATATCAGGACAAAAGTCTCAGCTCTGCTTTTCTCTCCTAGACCTGTTTTTTCGGCATAATTTAAACCATCACATGGAAGAATCCTTACTTGCAGAACAGGAGTATTTCCAAGATACAACTGAGGAAAGGGCAAATCTCCTTTATTTATTTCTTAATTCTTGACAGTAGATCTTAACTAGCTTAACTACCACTTTTGCATAATTTTTATGTGATTAAAATCTCCGTAAATATGATGGAACTAAAGCTTTTCCTTTGCTAACTGCTGAACTGGAAAAGACCAATCAGTTTGTTTTGCCTAAGTGCAGTTTTTTCTTCTTATTCTTTAATGGCTTGTGGTGTTAGGCAGTTCTTTAGTGGCAAAGCATTTCCTGGCATAAAATGCTCTGCACGACTGCACCCTCCCTTCTGCACATCCACTGTTATATCAGTGTTTTAATTTTAAATGCACTTATGTAGATTCTTACTCCATTTCCAGCCTTCCTTAAAACTGTAGTATAACCTTCCTTCCCCCAACTCACAATACAGAGCAATTCAGCCTCTACACTCCAGGACCAAAAGTCCCAAGATCAATGTGACACAGGGGAACATGAACCTACACAAAAGTAGGAATGGCTTGCAGCTAGAAAAGCATCAAATATATGGTACAGTTTGAATTACTTTCACTCACAGTTGGTGTTACATCTCTCTGGAGCATATAGAAAGTCAGGCTGGAGATAGACCTTGGAATAATGAATCATTAGCCATGCACTAGGAATCTGGCAACTGTCATCTTTGAACCTATTATATCTCCTGCTGTTTGACAGCCATTGACAGGACAGGGGTTAGAATAGATTTCACATGCAGGGTCATGAGCCTGAAAACTAAAGGGGAGAGGAGAGTTTAGACAGAAGAAGCTCTTGAGGTGAACAGATAATCTCAGAATTTTTCTGGTGCTATTTGTGTAATCTCCGATTGTGAACTCAAGTGCAGATATTTAATACAAGCGAATAATATTGCAAGCTGAACATCCAAATAGTAACATATTAGTCACTGGTTCAAATCCAGTGTATGAACAAGAACATATTACTATTTGATAGCTACCAGTGTCCCGCCATTTCCCACTGAATGTCCTTTTGCAAAGGGGACAAAATTTTGAGAACTTCGTAATAGGGGAAAAACATTTGGTCAATTAGAACTGGGAGCAGCCAAATTAAAAGGTAAAGGTAAAGGTTCCCTTGCTCGAAAGCCAGTCGAGTCCGACTCTAGGATTGCGGTGCTCATCTCCGTTTCAAAGCTGAAGAGCCAGCGCTGTCCAAAGACGTTTCCGTGGTCATGTGGCCGGCATGACTAAACACCAAGGCGCACAGAACGCTGTTACCTTCCCACCGAAGTGGTACCTATTTATCTACTTGCAATTTCTTGCTTTCGAACTGCTAGGTTGGCAGAAGCTGGAACTAGAGACGGGAGCTCACTCCATCATGCGGCACTTGGGTCTCAAACTGCTGAACTACCGACCTTTCATAGCCTGCAGTTCAGCGTCTTAACCACTTGAGCCACCGCAGCTCTTATTACAGAGTCACAAATAATTTTCTCAAAGGCTGAAACATGTTGGGAGATGAGAAGGCATACACATCAGGTTTTGTTTCTTGCAGCAGATTGAGATAATCTATGCAAACGAAAAAAGTTAGGTCAAAGAAAGATAGAAGATTTCACTGTGGCTCTAACTGGAGTAGGCCTAGGCATCTCTACTTTTGAGGCCCATTTTAATTGCATGAGATCCTATTGGCAAATTATTCAATGAAAGATGCAGATTTTTCAGTTACTAAATGGAAGAGTAGAAAAGACTATCAAGAAAAAGCAATCTTTTTTCCATATATTTGTACACAGGTTTCCTTCAAGACCTGCTCCTTCTCCCCCCCCCCATTAATCTCTGAAATAGACAATGGTTTATTACACCAAACTGAGACAAACACTTGGGCTCAGACTACTCATACCATTGTGGCGTCTTCACTTCCCTTTTGCTATTTTCTTGACAGTATGAAATCAGGACCCCTGTTTCTCCAGAGTTCAGCAGTTCCTGCTCCTTGGGGCTTGTTTCTCCACTTTGCAGCTGAGGCTGTCTAGCTAGCTGCTGTGGGGGATGATGCAACCCTTCAGAAGTGCCTATCATGGGTCTGGAACCCAGGCGTGGTGGTGACGGACTGGAGGGGAGTCTATAGCAGGACTGGAGCCAAGTGTTTATCCAAGATTATTTTTTTAGCATAGACAATTTTGATCCAACTGCCAGCTTGTCTGTCAGTATTACAGTTGTTTCACTCCACTAGAACAGCTAAAAATAAGTCATTCAACTTTTCCTGCAGAGATTCTGACTATGGATCGGATGGATGTGGAAGATGAGGTCAAATGAGACCACTCCGCCACAAAGATCTTATTTACCCTACTGAAGATTGTCTGTGCCATTCTAGCACTTATTGTATAACAGTTAATCTGGGAACCTCGGCACCGAGCCTGATAGCTGTGTGGAGCAACTTTGTTCTTTTTCTAGGGTCATTACTCTTAAATCTTTGCTCTGAAATTACCGAGTACAAGACCAGTAGACAATCCTTAGACAAAAGAATACAGGAAGTCATGAATGAAGATGCATGAGATGAGATGCTGTAGAAAACCTAAACTCACCTCCCCTACCTCTCCCATGTTGCTAGGGAGTACATTGCTGCTCTAGCAGAGCAGAGTCTTAGCACTTCTCATGGGTTTAAACCCTAAATACCAAAGAAGGGAGCAGTCCCTTACCCAAGGTTGCACAGAAAACAGCTCTCCTGACCCTTTTTGAGCTACACTGCCTCTTTCTCTAGCACTTATAGACTGAAGCGCTTCACCCTTTTCCCAAGCACTCATCAAACATGCTTTTTCAGGTTGATGAACACATGCTAAATTACCTTACATTATTAAACAGTGGGTGCAAACGAATGGAGAATTTAGGTACATACAGGACAAGAGCTCTGCAAAGGGAATCTTTTAATGGAGTCTTCAAGTGCTTGGAGCTACCTTGATTCTTTAAGTTTATATGAAAATTCCATGGCCTTTAAATTCTCCAGCGATTGTTATGTCTTACCTTCATCCTTGTTTCTGCAGTCTGAACTCTTTGACAGAATGTTAAATCCATTAAAAGGTTGGATCTACAATGGTGACCAAACTGTAAACTTAGTTTCCCTCACAGTGGACCACCTAGCTCCACAAAAGTAGAACGCCAGAATGTGTATGAAAAATAGGCACTATGTTATTTTCCTTTTACTATCCCAGCAATGAAATGCTGGGAGGAGGAGGAACAGATGATACATACCGTGAGAACTAACTAAGGAGACTACAGACCCCAGCAGTCTTGACATTTCTGGCCTCAATATTGGTATGAGAGCAGATCTTTCAGTGATATAGAACAATGCCATTCCCTTACTTTCCTGTTTTAATTAAAAGGGTGGGACGACGACCCCTATATCTCTCAGAATAGCTGTCTCTGAGAGTCTGCAAGGAGCTTGCTACTACAGCTCATAGTGAACTGCCCTTTCAACTTAATGGAAAATGTGAGTTTAGATGTCACATCCCTTATTATTATTCTACATTAGGTATGTTGAAGGAGATGCTTCTTCAGGAATACTAATATCCAGCACAGTTCCCCACTTAATTAATCTTTAAAAGCATTATGTCCTTGGACCAGGAGAGAAACAGGATCAGATCGTTCCTAGAAGTTATTATTTTACCTTGTGATCTTCCAGGATTGTCAATTCCATGTTTTGTAAAATCAGAGCATGTCATATACCAATCAGTGGGTGAGTTAAGTAGCTATGGCCCTCCCTTATGTATTTGGGAATGGGCACATAGAAGAGATATAACTGTGTAGTGAGCCAGGGGCTCAGGCAGGCACAGTCAAGTTTCTTTTCCTTACAGCCCAGTCTTTGATTCCAAGAATATTGATATGCTTTCTCTTCTCACTTCTGTTGAATTCAGCAGTTCATTCTAGAAAGAAATTGTCCCCTTACACCCACCAGCCAGCACTTAGGTTTGTAAACTTCATCTGGCAATAAAGATAATTTGACAATTGGAATTCTGTTGGTATGCCCACTTTTTTCTTTCCTGAAAAGATTCAGTGGAAGGACCATTCAATGCAGTCTACTATGTCTAGCAGAAATGATACACAGATGCAAGAGCTATCAAACTCATGCTCTGGTACTTCCCTTTTAGAACACTGCAAATGCGCCATCTACAAGGAATTATGTCTTGTGGCGATCTTGACAGAGGTGTACATATGTTGTATAACATAGGCTCTGACTTTGATATCAACTTAGTGTTCCTGAGAAATTTTGCATTCATTTCTTCCAGATCAACTTTCTAGCCTTCATGTTGGCAGACAGCATCTGGTGAAGACTTAGAAATGAAGGTGATATTCCCTCTGATTAGGAGGCAGGGATCTATCCCCTAAGTAGCACCAGGTTACATTTCATATCCCTAGTCCATTGTTTGTGTGCTTCTGGAAGTGCAGAAGTAGAATCCATATATTGTGCAGGGTCCACTTCATTGATTTTATGGCATGCACTGATCAATCATGATGCATTGTAGTTTTAGAAAGACTGTGTTAAAAGCTGAAAAGAGGGAAATGTATATTTAAAAAATCTGTTATCAGTGGAGCCCAGCTCTTAGACCTTGTGCCAGGTAGCATTCCATAGAAGAACCTAAGGATAGTATTAGAAAATTTTGCCCAATGAATTTACAAGAAGGCTGTTTTGCTTGAGGTCGTGATAAGAATACTTGAACTGGAAAAGGAATCTAACAATAATCAAGTAATGCAGATGACTGTATGTGAATCTGTGATAGTAAATTCATGAAATAACTTTAGGTATCTGTTTCACAGCAGTCATGACCTATAGGGTATCTTTTCTCTCTGAACACCCACCCAACACTATTGTGTGGAACTTTGTTAAGCATGTTAAAGGCCTCATCAATATTTTCCATAAAAACACTTGTTAAAGGGAAGTTATCATGTTAGGACACTCCAAAGCCTACTCTTAATCTGCTGAGATCAGTCAGGACTTGGATTATATTGTGGTTATCAGATACTTAACTCTAAGGTGGAGATGTTCTTAGACGACCGGGAATTGTACAAGCTGCATACTTTGCAATATGCATACTTTTCTTCCTGGAAACAACAAGAGGGGAAGTGCATGACAAAACTATTTTAAATAATTTCCTATTGGTGGCTTTGCTCAGCTGTAGGGTCAGCTAGGGGTATATATATCCACATCACTGTGGAAAACTGAGATGAACACAATCAAACTGTATCCCTGGGAGTTGGGCTGCTTCCAGTGGGTCATCTCCAAATGGCTATTTTTGAAGGCAATCCAGCTCTCCAAAATATACTTCAGCAATGTGTTTTGCTGATTTAGTCAGCAGGGGAAAGAGAGCAAATTTCAAAACATGCTAAAGTAGTTTTCATTCAAACTGATTATTTGAACATAAAGTACAGACTTAAATCAACTATGAAAGATTTTTTTATTCATACGTTATTGATTTGTGGAACCCACTATCTTGGGATATTGTGACAAGCCAGGAGCTCTTTAAATATTATTATTCTTTTCTATTTTTATAAAACAAAGCACCTCAATACACTGCAGACTCAATGGTCAGAACAGGAGAACATCTTCTGTATTTATTATGTCAAATGTAGTTAATTGTTTTGGCTAATGCATATCTTATGATTACAGAACATTTATAGTGCAATCCTATAGAGTTACACCATTTGAAGTCCATTGAAGTCAATGGGCAAAGGGCCTAACAACTCTGTTTAGGATTGCACAGATTTGGTGTTATGTAGTACCCATTCTTCTAGAATCTTGCGCACAAAGATAAAAGTCCCAGTAGAGCAAATGAAATGTTCATCCATTAGCATAATTTTCTACAGTGTTTCCCTAACAGTCCTCTATTGGTCCATGTGCTCAAAGTTGCTAGGGCATTTTCTGATAGATGTACAACCTGATCATATGAATTCTTACTCAGAAGTAAACCTGAGTTCAATCACACAAGTATGCTTAGGGCTGCAGCCTGAGCAAGCAATGATGCAGTTTATTCCAGTGTATACAAGCATCCTTGTACATGAAAAACCCATCCTTCCACATTAAGCACTAGTAGTCCATCCATTGGTTATGATATACCAAACACTGGGCAGGTCTCTCCTGAAACATGGATGCTTTCTTTCTGGGATTTGGGTGGTTTGATTTTCCTCTCCCCCTTCTACTGCCCAATGGTGCTAAACTAGAAAGACAAGATCCAAATCACCTGCTATTAATGGCTTTCTCCAAGGGGATAGTATTTTGCTTTGGGTAATCTGACTCACAAAAGGCAGACAGGTATGGTTATTTTTGGATGTATGCTTGTAAATATCAGTCCTACAAGTATATTATTATTTACTTCTTTGTTACTGTGCATAAATGTCATAGAGGTTTGTGTGTGAATGTGTGTTTGTGTGTGTGAGAGTGTGTGTGAGTGTGAAAATGAAGAAATGAGTCTGAGGATGATGATAACACAGACTGAGTTATTTTTTATTTTAATCACATGACCAAAAGGCCATTCACTGGTTGAGATTGTTTTTGTTTGTTTGTTTTGATCACATGACCAAACGCAGCACTTGAACATCAAAATAAATTTTAAAATATAAAAAAAATTAAAATATATAAAAAAATAAGAGTTCAGAGCTTTTCACTCCGATCCTGCATTTGGGACATGCATAGCCGTTATCTCAGCCTTTCCAGATGGAAACCCATTGGCCGTCTTTAAGACAGGAGGCTGCCAGTGAGGGGAAACTGGGATTCCAAGGGAAAAGCTAATGCCAATACACTATATATCATGCTATACAATAACCTTATTTTCCCAAAAGGTGCAAGTTGATTTTAGGTTCATGGCTGATGTTAATCAACAGGGCCTTTTGTGTACTTGGTCAGTGTGTCCACTCACACCTCTCCACTATCATCCCAAGCTGTTGCCTTTCTCTACAAAATGGATGCCGGTTCACTTTGGAAGCAAGAGGCAGTCCCATCAGGACATTCGGGGAGATCTCAGAGACTTTGCAGGAGCGAAGCAAGGCGCCTGGACTTAAAAATGCTGAATGTTCACTGTAAAAATTTCTGTATTGAGAGACTGCTTTAGGCTAAGGTACCATTTGCACTATGGAAGGTTAAAGAAAATTTAAAGAGACTAGGATGGAGTTTCCCTTTTGCGACACGCCCTAGAGCTCAAGAAGAGATACTTTTATGTTTGTGCTTTCTTTTCGTAATTGCTGTGTGTGAGGATTTGTGCGTATGAATCTTGATGTAGTTTCCTTCCTGTTAAAGGCAATTCACTGTGTAGTTCTGCATTCCCAGCAATCAACCAAGCTGTTGTATCTGACTTCCAAGCCACAAAGTGTCTTGTTACTGCCATACCTCTGAACGCGACTTTCACAGGGCAAACTAACCTTATAGTTACATTTCTCCATGAAATACCAAGTAGACATTTCTGTCAGACCTCCTAATTAGTTATAGAATTAGCCAATCAGTGTTCAGCTAAACTTGGCTCCTTTAAGATGTTAAGGATGAGAGAGAAGAGTCAGTCTTAAATAACTAGTTTAGGGCAGGAACCTGAATGTAGACTTTTAGCATATTTTCAGATTGATCCTCACTTATTAAGAAATCAGGAGTCCTTCTAGCAAAGGTAAATGTATTTTGCAGGGAATCAGGAGTATATCAACTGATGGAAGCAGATGGTCTGATAAGTGGGATCAGGTCTCTGGAGAGGTGGTATATCAGTCTTCTAGATCAGTAATAAATAGGATCAACAGCCTGGGAACTGGGATTCCTTAAGTCTCCTGCAAGAATCAGCACCAATTTTGATGTAATTTTGAGGCAAACTATCTCTGTGTGGGACAGGGATGAGACCTCTCTCCTACTGGTGTTATGAAGCATAATTGGTATAACTAAATTCTACAGATGAAGGAAATGCTAAAGGCACAAGAGGATCAAGTTATTCAATACCAATCTATAAAAAAGAAACCAGTGTACTTTGTCTATCTGCCAAAAATTCAGCCGATTTAAAACATTTCATCATTTTATGCCATAGTTCTTGACACTGTTCAAGTCTGTTTCTTAAATGGTCTCATTGCCCTTTATCAGAGCAGCACAGTTCTGGCCTGTTTCACTTAACAGCTTGGGTGCTGGAGAACTATGAGGCAAATGTTTTATCAGGAAAAAAAATAGTCTTCCTTCCTCAGTTGCCAAAACCCAAGAAATGCACAAAATTCAGGTAGAGGTACCCACTATCTTCGTCCTAGTCCTGAGCATTTACTGACTGAAAACACAGAAACTAAACTGAGGTGGCACTCATTTGCGAGGAAGTGGGCTCACAACAAATGGGGACTTTTGTAGCTATTCTTTCATATACATTTTAGAAGAAGAAAACTAGAGGAAAGCAAACAAAAATAAGAATTGCCTTGGCTATTTCTCTTCTGTGTTGTATAAAACTAAATTTTTTCTGTAACTGGCTTTAGACTGTCAAGTATATCATAACCACTGCTTCTGTTGCAATTTCTCTTTGTCCTTTTTTAGATTTTTTTTGTACAATAAATATATATACAGCAAAAAGCATTTCCTTCTTTTAATGCATTGGCAAGGAGGTCTTAGCTTTGTGTTTCCAGATAATTTCAAATAGTTTTACTATAAGATTTTGTTTGGGGGAAGGAACTGAAAGAGGATAGTAGTTAGAACAGAAGGTGGATACACACATGTATCTGCTGCAGACTGCAGAGATGGGATTGGTGACTGGTTCTCAGAACCATAAATTGTATTTCCTCTGGAGGACTGGTGATACAACATGGAAGACATGGCACTCAGCTACACAGAGTTAAATCTACAAGCATGCTTTACTTTAAAAGACCTTTATATTCCAAATCCTCTGCAATCCTGAAAATTTTGTATCACACCTCCCTTTCAGTTACTCACTTCTCCCCATTTTAATTTTGGTCAGAAATATGTGTATTGGCTTCATAACCTTCTATTTGGCTCCCCCACCCTAATGTATCAGATGCTATACCACCAGTGGAGCAATTTGATTAGGCTAAGTATTCTGGGGTCAGAATGTAGGAGAGGGAATCCTTTTTCTTCTTTCTCAAACAGAAAGCAGCCTGTATGACTTTCCCCCCATCCCCCAGAGCACTCTTGTACTGAGCTAAAAGCCTCATTCAAGCTAAATCTGAAAATATTCCTTAATGCCTCTCATTTCCCCCCACACTCCCTGATGCTAAATCATCAAACTACTCCACTGGAAAACAAATTCCAAACAGCCTCCAGCAGCTTCCTATTCCTCTTTCCCCGATAAAGAGAGAAAGCACAACATTAAGAACTGGGGGTAGCGGATAAGAGGAAAGTCATCATATCTCATTTATATTAAAATACTCTAAATAAAACTTCATGGAGGACTGGAACCTGAATCGAATACTAGCTCAATTAGTTTCTCATAGGCAACCAAGCTAGTACCAAACTGCAATCTGAGCACCAATCTCCATCTAACTTCTTTTAAGAATGTTTTTGTGGTTGCTAAGGGTTTATCAAGCCTGTGTTTGCAAAAATCAAAATGGGCTAGAGCCTATTTAAAAGATAATCGATATATTTCCCTATTCTAATTCCTGTGATTTATCCAATACCATCCGTTTACTTCTGCCTAGGACTGCATCTGTACTTGTAGCACCACCATGTAGATTCTAATGTACAACGGTGAGCTGTGAATATGCTGCTGTGCCCAGGAACTGCTGCACACAGACCTGCTGGACAGATGGTTAGTGTTATCAGCTTTGACAGTGTTGATTACCTGCTGGGAAGGAAGGGGGACCTGAGCTCGCCCTTCCCTTATGTAAATGGATGGCAGCCAGTGTAAGAGTTGACAGCCTTGAACATCAGGGTTACATGTACCCCTAAATGGTAGGTAGGATAACTTTTTTTAACCCATGCAGCACACTTCTGAGTGCTGTAGATGCAAGCCAGAAGATATCCCATGTAAAAAACCTGCATCTACATGTAGATCAACTTTACTTCCTGAGATTAATGTATCAATATCTCATCCAGTGCTACTTCCTCATGTTTTTGTCATACATTGGAACATGGCTGGAGGCAACAGAAAATAATGTAGTTCTTCCCTCCTACTGCGGATTGAGTCTACAGCAGGGGTCCCCAACATGGTGCCTCTGGGTGCCATGGTGCCCACTGACACCATTTCGGGTGCCCGCCAAGTGTTTTTAGACAGTGGGAGGAGCCAGGTGGGGCTTTTGTCCAGTAAGGCTTCTGATTGGTTGTACAGATTTTAAAACAACATTGCTTTGGCAGCATCTGCCACTGCAGCACAAGGATCTTTACTGCATGACTGAAGGTAAGCTGCAGCAGCCATTTGGTGGTTGGCTCCACCTTCTGTGGCAGCGATTGTATGGCAGCCATGTTGTGGTTGTGCCCCCACCCTGTGTCAGAATTCCAAAAGGTGCCCACAGGGTCAAAAAGGTTGGGGATCTTGGCTCTAGAGCTTCTGCATGGTTTAGAGCTTCTTATCTAAAGGAAAGATTGTGAAGTAGCTCAAAGTCATTCTTGGGTTTTCTGTTTCCTAGCTGAAAGTGGGAGGTTAAATTCGGAGTTCTAAAAAGGGACACTGCAGAGCAGACAGCTACAGTGTCTAGTAATGCAAACCAGGGTTATACCTACTTTTGGAAATTAAAGCGAAGTGCTGCTGAGAACATAAGTAGAGCCCTCCATCTAGTCCGGCATCCTGTCTTTCACACAGTGGCCAACCAGTTCCTCTGGAGGTCAGACAACAGGGGGAACAGAGGCCAAGGCCTTCCCCGATGTTGCCTCCTGGCACTGGGGTTCAGAGATTTACTGAGGAAGATTGACAGGATGACAAGCTCATCTTAAAAACTGAGAATGGCCATTTGGTGCTGAACTGATGACACCTGGAAAAATATCAGTTTTTCACATAGTTTTGAAAATACTGGAAAACTCATCTCTAAGAAGCTCTCAGTGCTTCCTACCTGAAGTCATTGGTGATACATTATTGGAGGAATCTAGCCTTTTCCACTTTTACCCTGTAACTAACTTCAAGATAAATCCTCTAGACAGAACTTGTGCATTCTGGATTCCATTTCCTGTATAGCACAACATTCATGTAAAAATAAGGACAATAGTTAATTATAGCTGCACAGCAAGAAGCAAGTCCAGTGAACATAGGAAATCAAATGCCATTTGCAAAGGCAGGTACAAAAAGGAAAATTACTCCATCTCCTTTGTTCAGATAAGAAAGATCTAAAACATGCTTATTGTAAGCAAGGGGTGGTGGATTAATGCATCAAGAATACAAATCATCATCTTGTAGTCCTAACACCTTGTGATTATTCACACTGACAAACATACAGGAAGAATACATGCACTTCAATACAATAGCCAACATTACGTTTTGCTCCCTCATCCTTAGCTGCTCCACTCCATCCAGTCCTCTTTCCCACTTTTATTCTTGTTATACTGCAAGGTCATTGGACAGAAACTATGCACTTCTGAGTTCCATGTAGTATAATGGTTTTGGAACGAAAGGTTTAAAATAGTAACCTCATTTTATTATAATTCCATAGGAGAAAACAAGCATACTATGATTAGGAAATCAAATACTGTTGTGAAAGGCATACAAAAAAGTTATTCCTTCTGTTCTGCCGTCCCAAAATTGTAAAAGCTGAGATTTACAACTGGCCAGAAGTGCTGCAGGAAACTGAATCATGGGATGCTGTTTTATGGAGCCCTCATTAGGAGGTGACAGGTATGCTGAGAATGCAAGAGCTAATTACATTGCCCCAATCAGAGGAAGTGCTGTGAACGTACATGCACACATGGACATGAAGTCAATCAGAGCAACTCTAGCTTGCAGGTTACGTTTTGCCAGAAATTCAACAGCTCAGTAAAAAGAGACAGATGAACAAACTGGTGGCAGGACAAGATAATAATCCCTCTGAAAGCACAGGTTTATTTCATGGAACAGAAATTTGGACAAATGTGTGCCAAATAGATCAAATCATCCATGAATGCCAACCTTTGACCTCTTCAAGCATCTAAGCTCTTGCTTAAATATTGTGGGGAACATTCCTGACATGTTTTTAATTTACAGAACTCCCATGACACAACCATGTGACAATATTTCGGCAGAGTGTGCCGTTCATGTCAACATGTTTAAAGATGATGTCTGATCAGATCCCGAAATAGTTCAATCTTTGAGCAAACTGAATGGGTGACATCCAAAATGATGCATGCATGCATGGGAGCCATTCCAAAAGTCATGCCATTGACATAAATAATCACATGGAAACTAGCCTTCATTTGAGGGAGTTACTGAAAGTTCCTCTGCCGAAGGGTAATTTGAGCTAAAGCATCTTAAAATATATAAATAAATGATATCATATTGGCCCCAATAACAAAGTCCTGACTTACTAACCAAGTGTTCAGAGCTAGCACCTCTCTAGTTACCAGATTCTTGCGCAAATAGCAGCTGAGAGCTCTTATCACCATTCCCTGCTTGCAAATGTCCAAAAAGCACCTGGTTAGCCACCAATAGAGACAGAATGTTGGATATATGGACCTTCTGTCTAGTATAGCATGTCAATTTAATTTTTTCCTACCCCTAATTACTTCTATAGCGTTAACTTTCCCTGCAACTCTTTCCACAGCTGCAGTATCCCTCTAATTTAGTATTTGTAGAAGTGCCTACAAACAACTATAGGAGGTACATAAATATCAGTTCAGTGAGCTGCTGCCTACAAACTCACAATTCTTGAAAAGAAAAACTTCAACATTCCTTTCTGTCCTGAATTCCCACTCTGTTCCATTTGTGCTCTCTCTCATTTGATAAGCTTTCTTTTTAGACACAAAGATTTTATATAGGGTCTCCCATGCTCAAGACAAATTCTTCAGTGGTCCAGGGTGGGGCAGTCTACTTCTGAGAGAAGCTCCTCCCTCCTGACAGGCAGGGTCGCCAATCTTTCTGCAATTCCTAGAGGGAAGGGCTTCTCTTTCTAAACCCAGTCTTTGGCCCTGCCTGAAGGCAGACAGTAATTGTCGGCTTACGCTCCATTTAGAGTGCCATGATTCCAAATTAGGCTTTGTTTTTTCTCTTCATTCTAGTTTTATTTCTTGCCTTCTATCTTTCTTCCTTGGTGAACAGACCTTCCAGGGAGTGGGAAGGACCTTGCTCCCCCTCCTCCTCCTTCAGGCTCTTGGCAGCAGAATCCTCTGGGAGGAGTGAAAAGCAGTGGGGATTCCTCCCCCCTCTCTTGCTAACCAGATCTTTCCAGCCACAGGGGTCTCCAGCCCTTGGGCCGGGAGCTTCCCCAGTTGCTCTCAAAGGAGCATCGGTGGCTGCCACATCAGAGAGCTCAGGCCCTCCAAGCGGCCTATAGAGGCACACTGGGTAGGCTACATGCAGCAGAGTCTGTCTTAACTGCATCTCCATCCTTCATCACCCTCACGTTAAGAGGTTTTCTAAGGGGTACTTCCTTGACTAACCCACCTCAGGCACATCGCTTCTCTACTTGGAGCTTGAACTTAAGGCTCTCTCCAAGCCTCCATTAGAGCCCATGGCCACTTGCTTGTTCAAGGAACTCACCTTTAAAACCATTTTTCTGGTTAGTATCACAGTGGCCAGGAGGGTGTCAGAATTCAAAGCTCTCCCAGTGGGCAAAGAGCTTTGCATGTTCCATAACATGGAGTAGTGCTCTGTCCAGAGCTGGCCTTTATCCCAAAGGTAAATTTGGCCTTCGTAGGTTGGAAGGATTAGTTCTTCCTTCCTTCTGCTCTAGTTCCAAAACACCCCCTAGGAGTAGGAGTGGCACTTTTTGGACATTAAGAGGGCCCTGACAGCCAGTTTGGTGTAGTGGTTAAGTGTGCGGACTCTAATCTGGGAGAACCGGGTTTGATTCCCCACTCTTCCGCTTGCACCTGCTGATATGACCTTGGGTCAGTCACAAGCTCTGGCTCAGCTGTCCTTGAAAAAGAGCAGTTTGTGTCAGAGTTTTCTCAGCCCCACCCACCTCACAGGGTGTTTATTGTGGGGAGGGGAAGGGAAAGGAGTTTGTAAGCCGCTCTGAGACTCCAAGTGAAGGGCGGGGTATAAATCCAATCTCTTCTTCTTCTATATTGATAGGACTAAGCCATTTGTAAGACTGATGCTGATATTTCAAGAAGGCCTCCCTTGGACAAGAAACGCTTCTCCTTTTGTGAACCCAAGCGTACCTTTACTTTTCGTTCACCTAATCAGTTCTAAGGGAGTAGGCAACCCAAACACTCAGATGGAAATAGTTCCTTCTCCCCCAGAACACAAGGTCAGAATCCAAAGGGTCTAAAATAGAGCTCTTTGGCATGACTATCTCAGAGATTCAGACTCACCAAAGATAGGAGGTTGTCGTCAATATTTTGCAGCACATAGGAAATCATCATAGGTGACAAGTGGGTTTTAGACACATTGGCAAATGGTTACTCTCTGGAGCGAACAGATTTCTTCAAGTACCAAGAAATTGTTGTCCACAAAACGTCTTCTCCTCAAGGACATTCAACATTTCTCAGATATCGGGGCAACAGAGCCAGTACCAAAGAGTCAAAAATCCTTGGGGGTTTACTCAGTTCTTTTTATAGTCCCCAAAATAGAATGGGGAAGTGAGGGCCATTATAGACCTTAAGTGGCTCAACAGGAGATAACAAAGGAGAGGTTCAGGATGGAAACCCTCAAGTCCATAGTTGTCCATTCTAAGGGAGATTTCTGGCTTCAATAGATCTCTCAGAGGCGTATTTGCATATCCCAATCCAGGAATCACATTAGACCAGAGGTGTCGAACTCATTTGTTATGAGGGCCGGATCTGACATAACTGTTGAAATGCCAGGTACCAGGTATAAAGCACAGGAGCTGGTAAGCTCCGAATTGTTGTATCCTCACTGCAAGGCCCCATGGGCTGGGAGGGGGTACAGAGGAAACGCCACATAGCCAAATTGGAGAGCCAGCAGTGCAGCACTGGGCAGACACTCCCACGCTGCTTGACTGCTGCAGATCAGGTTGTTCTGCCACGCTGAAGCCGCAATAAGAGTGGCTTCACCCACTCCCTCCCCGAGCAGTCTTCTGTTCTCTCCCTTGCACCAGTTGCTTGTGGGCCACATAAGAGCTCCGGATGGGCTGGTGCCCCTGGGCCTTATGTCTGACAGCTCTGCAGTAGAGGTTCTGTGCCTTTCTTACAACCGTCTCCAATTTCAGTTTGGAGTTCTTGCCTTTGGCCTCAAAATGGAACCAAAGTCTTGGTCTCATTGATAGTACACTTGAGAACCCAGGGAATGTCCATATTCCCTTTTTTGGACAACATTTGATCAGGTCCCCATTTCACCTACAGGGGATGGAGGTTGTACGTAAGACAGTATCATGTCTCCAGAATCACTGGTTCATTACCAACTGGGAGAAAAACAACTTATACCCATCTCGAAGGGTTCTGCATTTAGGGGTCATTATAGACTCCGTTCAGGTTAAAGTTTTCCTATCACAGGATCTACAATGGTGGACAAATCCTTCCACGTTCCTGGAGGGAACCCGCTTTGGGAACTGAAAAGGATGATGATGACTTTGGACACCAGCCTTTCTGGCTGGAAGGTCCACTCAAGGCATTTTGTCTCAGGAAGAGTCCTCATGAAACATCAGGGCTATAAGGCTAGGGTTAGGGTCCTTCCAAGATCTCCTGACAGCACAACTTGTCATTGTTCACATTGGCAATATGGCAGCCAAATCCTACATCAACCATCAGGGGGGTACCAAATCCAAATCGCTTCATGAAGAGGCAAAGCTGATGATGTGGTGGGCAGAGACCTATCTGAAGTTGATCAAGGCTTTTGACTTAGCAGGACAGAACAACAGATTAGTGGGCTGGTTCAGTTGGATGACTAAATCAAGCAGAATGGATGCTGAACAAGGCAATTTTCCAGCAGATATGTCACAGATTTGGTGAGGTGGAAGTGGACTTGTTTTCAACGGAACAAAACTTCCAAGTGCCCTGGTTGGTCTCAAGAACAAGGTCTCCTGCAGGTCATAGGGGTAAGATGCCTTAAGCTGCGACTGGCCAAATCTGCTGCTGTACGCTTTTTCTCCAGTGCAACTAATACCCAGAGTGATTCAGAGAATCATGGTTCTCACGGCAGAAGTAGTGCTGGTTGCTTCCTTCTGGCCAAGGAGGCCATGGTTCCAGAACCTTCTAGGGCTGTCTATCAAGGAGACCTGGCATCTCCCAATCAGGAAAAGTTTTCTTCAACAGAGGGATATCTCTCACCCTCAGCCTGGGTTACTAAGCCTCATAGTTTGAAGGCTGAGTGGTCACAACTCAAAGAAATAAGATAACCCGATAAGGCTATTAACACGATGATAGCCTCTAGGAAGGGTGTCACCAATAGGGTTTATAACAGTTCATGGCAGGTTTCCTGCATGGTGTTTCAACCATGGGACAGAGCCTCTTACAGGCTGTGTAATTGTTGTAGAGGGATCTTTACTGCTTGTGGACCAGAATGGGTTTAGAGAGGAGCCCCTCCCCCTAGGAATCGCACAAAGACTGCCAACCCTGCCTGTCTGGAGAGAAGAGCTTCTCTCAGAAGTAGACTGCCCCAGCCCTGGACCACCAAGAAGGAAGATTCATGGTATGACAAATCTTCCATTCTCAATGCCACCTGTATCTGAGCAGAAGTGATACTATAAAGCCTGCATCTGCCTTAAAATTTCTTTGTTAGGGCTTCACATTTTTTCTAAGGATTCAGGCCACCAACGTGAGGATAAAACTGTGAAGACCTATCAGAATATATTGCTAGGCATGAGCTGTGTACAAGGAACATATTGATTCCATGGCAGTTAACAAAAGGAGAGCAGCAGTGGGGATAATCTGTGAAGAGGAGAGCAACAGGAAATAAATAATTCAATTCAAACAGTTATGAACAAGCTAAAAGAGCACTGAGGACTTCCGCTATTATCCTGAATGGAAGATGGCAGATCATATTCCTGGCCACAGATATTGATTGGCATGCAGCAGCTTCAGGACAACTGGAGAGAAGCTGATGAGAAAGCAAGACCTTAAAATACATAAAATATTGGCTTGATTTCTTGTTGATACACACTTTATTAGTTGGGAAGGCTGATAACCATTATTGGATATACCAGATGAAACATAAAAGTCTTCACTGCTGGCGAAAGACACCGATAGAGGGAGACAGATTAAGCTCTTGGAAAGGGAATTCCGAAGTTTTGGTGCCACAATAAGAGAAGGCCCTCTCTCAGGCTGCCTACCATCTAGCCTCTGAGGATTACCAGAGCGAGCAGGTAGGTTTGTACAGCAGAAGGCTTTTCTTAAGGTATGTTGGTCTCAGACCATACAGGGCATGAAAGGTCCATCTAGTCCAGCACCTTGAATTGATCCCAGAAGCAAATTGGAAGCCAGTGTAGTTGGAACAAGACTGGAGTGATTTAGTGCCAACAACCAACTCCAGTCTACACCCTGGCCACAGCATTCTGTACAAACTGGACAGTCTTCTGGACAGTATTCAAGGGCAGCCTCACATAGAGTGCATTACAGAAATCTAATCTAGGCATGTACCAAAGTGGCAAGATCTTTTCTGTCCAGGAAAGGCTGCAGCTGGCTCGCCAGTCAAAACTGCTGAAAGGCACCCCTAGTTACCAGTGCCATTTGTTTATCTGACAGAAGGCCTGGGTCCAGGAGTACCCCAAGCTACAAACCTGGTCATTTAGGGGGAGTGTCGGGTCATTTCCTGTGGGAGCGCACAGGAGTGGAGCTCCAGCAGTAAGGAGCCCAGGGGGCAGGCACATGCAAGAAGCCCTGCCCCCTGCTCCCAGCAGCCCTCAGTTGGGCCACAAGGAGCAAGAAGCAGCCAGGCAAGTTGCAGAGCCCCACCCCACAGGCCCGCCTTCAGGTACAAGCTTTCCCTCCTCTGTCAGGGCAGATCTGCGCATCCCCCCAGTAGCTAGCAATCCAAAACAGTCCAGTGGCACCTTTAAGACCAAGTTTTATTCAGGTACAAGCTCTCCCTCCTCTGTGAGGACAGATCTGCACGTCCCCCCCCCCATAGCTAGTAATCCAAAACAGTCCAGTGGAGCCTGAGTGGTGGGTGTTGCCTTCTGACACACTTCCGGTGATGTCAGGGGGTGTGGCATATGCAAATAAGTTATGCTAATGAGCCCCTGCACCTCTTTTTCTATGAAATGACCCCTGGGGAGCGCAACCCCATCCCGACCCATTATGTGGGTCAGACCTTCCCCCACCAGTAGCACCTCTGTTTTGTTGGGATTTGATAAGGTATGTTTTTTTTTATCCTGTCAGTTTTGTTTTTACAAGTTAACCTCTTTTCCCCACACTACAGAATATAATCTAAATAATATATAAAAACCAGAGTAAAAAAATAGGGAAAATTTTTATGGCAAAGCTTTCATCACCTTAGTGAGGGATCTTGTTTGTTGAAATCCACATCCAGCCCCAGAACAGCAGTCCAACTTCTGCCAAAGTAGGTTCTCAGAGAAGAATTCAAGTATGAGAGATTAGTGGGTGAAAACATTAAATTTTAGGCAAAGGGAACATAGCATAGATTCCAAAACCTTCATCCATTCCTTAAAGAGACAGATGTTTTAGCATATACATATTCTACTTCAGCATCTCACCAGTTTAATCATCTCCTGCTCTGAATAGATAAGGATATGGGCTTACATTCTAACCACTTTTTTCATTTGTCCTATTTACTTTTTATTCACCCTAGTTACTTCCACTTGCAGAAAAGGGGGAGGGTGATTTTCGTTGATTGCTCCCCACTCATTGCAACCCCCCATTCAAGTCCCACAGTGTTTCTTGGGGTACACTGACCCATGGAGTCACATTTTCAAGAGTCAAAAGAGATTGCAGCAAGAAGAGTTAGGCAGGAAAATTGCTGTTTATGCCGTTTATGCAACACAGCTCTAATCACACTACCGAACATCCAAGCCTTGGACTCTAAAAATCTGGTTGCCTTCTAGGCACTTGGATGACTTGTCACATTAAATAAGAACATAAGAAGAGCCCTGCCAGATCAGACCAACAGTCCAGTATCCTGTCTCATATGGTGGCCAACCAATTCCTCTGGAGGGCCAACAACAGGGCATAGAGGCTGAGGCCTTCCCCTGATGTTGCCTTCTGGCTCTGGGATTCAGAGGCTTAGTGCCTCTGAATGTGGAGGTTCCCCTCAGTCACCATGGCTAGTAGCCATTGATAGACTTATCCCCCCATGAATTGATCTATTCCCCTTTTAAAGCTGTTTATTTCTGTGGCCATCACTACATCCTCTGGCAGCGAATTCCACATTTTAATCACTCTCTATGTAAATTAGTATTTCGTATTGTTGAGTTCTAGGATTTTGGGAGAGGGAGAAAGATTTCTCTTTGTCAATTCTGTCCACCCCATGCATAATTTTATAAACCTTTTGGCTTCCTTATTCCTAGTTCCATCATCCTCCCATGTTATATCCTCCACTACAGCCTTGCTCTTTAAGATACATTACCTCTAGAATGCTGTATGAATTGAAAGCAAAAGCAGCTTGTTCAAACTTGTTTAAGCCTGTTACTCCCCATTTCAAATACAGCTAGATTCCGCCCCCCCCCCAAAAAGAGGCTTCATGTAAAATTATGCACTATACCTTGTGTATTTTAGAAGTGGGCAGGGAGAACTCAGATAAAGTAAGATGAACTCTTTTAAAATATTTAGTTAGTATGCTAGGGATTGGTACTCACACTCCAGTGATGGAATACACAGCCGGCAGGCTAGACTCAACTTGCCATGGGATTATTCAGTTGGAGCTGCTAAACTTTAGGATCACTTTCAGACATGCATGTTAGTATTATTTCCGGGACAAGTTAACTCAGGGCTGTGTGTTGTTTAACACCTTGCTTGCAACTCCTGACTGTAGGGACTGTTTCATGAAAACTGCCCACTGTGATCCAGTGAACTTCAGCTAGCTACAATCCATCCTTGTCTACAAGAAGTTGGATGAATGAAAAATGCTGTTACACACCTTTTTGGTTTTACCATCTTTTGTGAATAAGTGTCATAAAATCCATCATGAGCGCCAAGCTGGAAAAATGATTTTGCTAAATCAAACTGTCAAAAGACAGTTACCAAATCACATCAACCAGCTTTCTCCATACACTCTTCTAGATTAAAGCCAACATGTTTAGCAACGGATATAGACAGCCTTGGACATTATGAAGAACAAACTCCGTGTTCCTAAAGCTGCTAGCTCCAGTACCATCACTCCATACTGCTTATGTATCCCTCTCCCTGGCATGCTTTTCACAATGTAATGCACTCCCAGAGAAAAGTAGAGCCAAGGCAGCTATCTGTAGTTACACAAGGGACTCTGGAATATACTGCACACCCCTCACTTGGAGGAATGTATGTAGTAAGGGGAGAGCAAGACCATCACCACTGAAAAGTTTCTGCTTGGATGTGTTTGTTTTGAAGAAAGAAGGCAAAAGTTTAATGAGCAATTGCTATTGTTCTAGTCACGTCTGCATCACCTGCTTCTGCTTGGTCAGTGGCTGACCTAATTCAGAGGGAGAAAGTATGGGGGGGGGAGTAGGGTATAAATTCTGAGCAGAAGCTGGAGAAATTAGGACAGGCATATATTGGTTGCCCCTACTGTAGATGACCACCCACACACCAGGGCCAAAACCTCGTGTCAGCTATGACATAATGTAGGCCTCTGATCCAGCTCTTTTTACTGCTTCCTCACAAGTCTGCCTTCATGCAAATATCCACAGTAATTAAAATTCTAAGCTAGAGATGATGACTGGCTTCCATCAATCTTGTTATCAGCAGATAAAAGTTGCCAGAGGAAAGCTTGCAAGGCATTTATCTCTATTTCTCTACAGACCAGTAATAGCACAATGGTATTCAGCTTCAGCCTTCCCTGATGTTGTTTTTGGAATTGTTTTGTTTAAAGCCACTACAATAAAAGCCTTCCCCCTCACACAAGCCAAGCCCTTGCAGAACATCCCACAAGACCCTCCTTCAGTGTTTAACAATGGAAAGACATAGATCCAAGTGCAAGGATTTCATTCTTCCTTACAGAGGGTATCTAAAGCAGATTTGGCTTCACGACAGTGAACTAAAATTCTTCCTAAAATTTTAGGCAGGTTGTCAGGATGTTGCCATGCAAGTATGGCTGTAACTCTAAAGCAGCGGTTCTCAACCTGTGGGACGCGCCCCCTTTGGGGGTCGAACAACCCTTTCGCAGGGGTCGCCTAAGACCATCGGAAAACACAAATTTTCGATGGTCTTAGGATAGGGCTCCCAAGTCTCACCAAATCGCATCTCTTTGTTTTTGTGATTAATCACTATGCTTTAATTATGTTCAATTTGTAACAATGAAAATACATCCTGCATATCAGATATTTATATTACGATTCATAACAGTAGCAAAATTACAGTTATGAAGTAGCAACGAAAATAATTTTATGGTTGGGGGTCACCACAACATGAGGAACTGTATTAAAGGGTCGCGGCGTTAGGAAGGTTGAGAACCAATGCTCTAAAGGATGCTATCAAGACCTCTGCTTCTACTTCATTCATGTAGAAAGTACTTAATGATTCTCTTACACTATTGCTACTCCTCATTCCTTAAAGGTAAGTGCTGCAGCATCATACATTAGTTAATAACAGCATCTTCTTGATAAGTGACACCAGTACAAAAACACCATCTCTCTGATTTGTTGAAGTGCATCAAGCAATGAAGAGAGTATGGCATGGCTAATTTTAGGAGGAACCTGAGATTTCTGGGAATAAGATTTAAGATTCTGTCACTGTTCTAGCTCTTGCTATTCACAAAGAGGCAAAGAGGAAAGCAACTGACATTATAGAGAAATTACAGCTCAGAGCACAAGGAAGCAATTCACCTCACAGCTGGCCAGAAACTGGCCAATCCCTTCTAGCCCCTCCCCTAGCAGAGGGGGAATAATTAGAGTTTCAAAGGTCAAAGCTTCAGGTGAGAGGTCAGTTGATTTGCCCGCCTCTAGAAATAAAATTTTGCTGTGTCTCTATAAATATTTAAAAGAGCAGCAGGACTGGGGGGCAGGGAAGAGAACACATTTCTCTTTATTAACTCCTCACTGGCACACACTTCCAAGCTCTCTCCCCCTTTGTTTTGTTATTTTCCTGAATTTAAACAGGAGATTTTTCAAACCCACCCACAGAGGGCTCAGGGGCAAAAGGCCACTGGGGAGTAGAGGACACTGCAATTGGGAAGAACATGTGTTTGTATTTCTTTGTGAAGGGATGCACGCACACACACGCACACATGGTATCCCTTCTCCCCCCTCCTTATCCCACTTACATTGTGCATGCCTAACACAAATTTCCATCTTCCCCTTCCTGACCTATAGTTCTACTTGCATTTAGAGTGCAAGCGTCTACTGTTGAAAAGTGACTTCATGCTGAATTTGGGTGCTACACGGTCTTCCAGAGCTCTCACGCTGCAAGGCTTGGCCATCCCTTTCTTTCGCTCGTTTTCCCACACTTTCCACCACTCATTGTATGCCCGCTGCTTTTTCTATCTGCCTATTCAGCTCAAATTAGTCACGAGCGGCCCCCAGCTTAGAGAGGAAAAATAAATTAGGTAGTGTTTTAAACACAGTTTGATTAGAATGATTCCCCCCTCCCACCGAATAAGAGGGAATGAATACCTTTTAAAAGATAGTGTCCTAATAAAAGCCTTCCCCCACTACAGGAGTGGCACAAGGCAAGGGTAAGAAATCCTAACTAGCAGTTACCCCCTAGGAGCACAGACAATGGGTAAAGGTGCCCGGATAAGGAAAGCAAGTGGACAAAAGGATTTATGATCGTATCAGTACCTGAGCCAGAAAATACAATGGATTTGACAGAAGGAATATATCTGGAAAACATTTTTATTTTAAACATTTGAACAAGAACACTGTAGAGAAATATACGTTTTGCCCATTAACAGTAAGATTCCCCCAATCCAACCTTAAATCAATTGGTTTCATATCTTTCTGAGTATATACTTACCTTTCTCTTCCAGTACCAGCTACCTTAGACTGCAGCAATTATGCTGCTTCTGTCTACATGACCCTTTATAGCTCTCTTGACAAAGTTATTCTTGGCACTGGCAACAGGTAGTGACTAAATATAGTCCTTTGCTTGGGATATAACAGACCAACAGGTAGGGAGAAAAACAACAACATGTTCTTGTCAATCTCTATGTCTGTAAGTGTCAGTCAATGAAACAAAGAATCTCCTCATACTGACTTACAATAATTCATAATCAGCAGTTCTGCAGAATAACCAACATTAATTTAACTTTAACTGGTGTAATTACCCCTGGATAAAAATTAATCCTAAAAAAGAAAGAGTAGCTACACTATTCTTAAACAGATGGCAAGGCTGAGGTGTAGTTATATACGTTCTAGTAGGCTGCAGAACTCTTGGATCCTATCTACAAAAATGTCAAAAATTTGAGATACTCTAGAAAAGTTATTTTCTGATTTCTGATTATCTCAGTTGTCCAAATAAGATGCATTTTTCTAGCCTCTTTCTCGACAGTGATTTTCAGCTCCATTGACAATGCTCCTGTGAAATACAAAGCAAAGACAAGCTAAAATGAAAAACGCCACCAAAATATCAAGCTTCCTTTGCAGACCAAAGCCTATTTATTAAGTGAAGTAAAATTCTTCCAAATACCAAACAGTAAGATGGACTTCTAACATGGATAGGAATGTGAGGAACCATTGTCAAGGACTCCATATGTCCCTTAGACAAATTAAGGGTGCTCAGAATTACTTAATGTGGATCAGGTCATCTTAATCGTCCTTTCATAGTCAACCATCAAAGTGGTTAATGAGTAGTAAGAATGAATATTCAAGCATGCTTAAATATAGAACCAGGAGGCAGTCATTATCTGCAATAAATTAAACTGAAATAAAAGGACATGATTACATGTACATACATGTATTCACCCTGGGCCTTCGCTTCATGACTGCAAAACCAGACTATAAAAGAAAAATGTATGATGATAAAGGCACTGAAGACCGAGATTCTTCAAGGGTCTTTTTCACAGCCAGCTATATAGCAAGGACAAGATCAGATCCGCAACATCAGTTAAATTTTATTGTGAATATAGCTATTTACATAATTATTCAGCTGTAACTGAATTTCTCTTCATGATCTGTAGGAACCTGAGTAGCTCCTCAAACGCTTTAATGAATATTCCTTTTTATCTTTATACATATGGCCAGGGGTATGGATATATCTCCTGCCAACCTAGCAGTTCGAAAGCAAGAAATTGCAAGTAGATAAATAGGTACCCACTTCAGTCGGAAGGTAACAGCGTTCCGTGTGCCTTGGTGTTTAGTCATGTCGGCCACATGACCACGGAAACGTCTTCGGACAGTGCTGGCTCTTCGGCTTTGAAATGGAGATGAGCACCGCAACCCTAGAGTCGGACTCGACTGGCTTTTGAGCAAGGGAACCTTTACCTTTAATGGATATATATTTAAGAGAGAATAAGTTCTCCCAGTAGCTACTGTTCTGCCTCACCAGGGCTGAGTTCCATACCTGGTGCATCCATTTGCTCCCCTTCTTTGCTCCTTCCCCCTTTGGAGCAAACTTCATTAACAAAAAACACCATAATGTATAAAAGAAATCCTGTAACTGTATAAAATATGGTGAGGTGTTTAAAGTAAAATATCGTGTGGAGGATTATCTAAGTTCAAGCACAAGGCAGACATAGTCATTATTGGTATACTTAACAGTTCAGTTCCCTTTGTGACTTTATGTGCTCATCATCGGATTAAAGCACAAAAAGACACATCTGGTACCCTTGTCCATCAAAGAGGCAGGTACAAGTATTGCCTTGAAGAAGCAGTTTTATTATGAAACCAAGAACAAAAGGCAGTTCTGGTTTCAAAATACACTACAAAACATCTCAAGCAAGTAACTAAACCACCGACATTTGATAAGAGAAAACACATATAAAAATCAACATACAAAATAAAATCAGAATAAAGTTAAGAATATGCATTTTTAGAAGTTGGGGTGTTAAACTGATATCAGATGACCCCTGGATCTAGTGGCAAATTAGCGTATTGCTCTAAGATGGTATGAATAAAGCAGAGTATAACACTTTGGAATAGCTAATTAAATGCACACAGCTGAAATATACATAACATATAAAATTAAAAACACAGCTAATCATCATTCATAGCTGTGTTTAGCCTACTCCATATACAGAAACTGTGTGATAAACAAGGAAGAAATTTCAATCCTTACAGAAAACAGATTAGAGCCGAAACAGAACCAACTCAGACTAAAATCCAACCAATGACAGTCTAAAAACCAGGAGCAGCAAGAAAGCATACCTTTGGTATGCAGAAGATTTTAGAGGGTGAAATGTATCTGTAATATTAGCTAAACAGTGTTTGGTCTGGTGGTTGAAGGTGCCATCAAATTGCAGCAGACTTATTGCGACCCCTTAGAGTTTTTGAGGCAAGAGATGTTCAGAGGTGGTTTGCCATTGCCTAGCTCTACACAGCAACCATGGACCTCCTTGGTGGTCTCTCATCCAAATACTAACCAGGGTCAACCCTGCTTAGCTTTCAAGACCTGATAAGTTCAGATAGTATGAGCCATCCAGGTTCACGGCATGTGGTTGGTCTACATAAACTGACCAGGTTGAAGTTACATGTACCTAATACGTAATTCAAAAAGAATAGATTTCTGTTCTTCTGCCACCATCGTCATCTAAATCCTTAACATTTCCCTATTTAAGTCTATTTTGTTGAATTATGTATAACTTAAAGTCCCTTGTAGTAAATGAGATGCAACAATATGAGATGCTTACCCCAACTCACTATATTAAATATAAACAACAATAATGCAAATGTAAGCTTTAGCTTTTTCCAAATGGCACCAGAATCATGGAAGAAATAAGAAAAATATAATTTGAAAATTAAGCTAAGATGCTTAAAAGAAACTCTGAACAACATTTCATATTACAATAATTTATTCCATGGTTATCATTCTTATAGTGATCTCAAACTACTTCTTCGGAAAAAGGAAATTCTTTCATTTTATGGCAAGTAAAAATGAAAGACAAAAACTTCCTCAAGCCTTCTAAAATACCATTAGCAATAGCAATAAAGCACCTCTGGTCAGCCCTGGTTAGTATTTAGATGGGAGACTACCAAGAAATTCCAGGGTCACTAGACCACCTCTGTTAGTCTCTTGCCTTGAAAATCCTATGGGGCCACCATGAGTCAGCTATGACTTGATGGCATTTTACATACACACAAAGCATCTCTGACAGTCTGGCTATCACTGGTTACTAAATCCATTAGCTTTCTTCATCCTGGGCTGCTTTAAACTACAGCCATGCACAGTCATTAAATTAATCCCATTCTGTGGGCCAAAAATATCCTTTAGTATACAGACAGCTGCATAAGGTACAAAAAGCATGGCTTATAGTTTATCTGGTCACTATACAAGACCCTATGACAGACCTGAGATACTACTTCATAAGACCCAGTGTAAGTGAACTTGTGGCAGAACCCAAGAAAAGAAGTCCTTTGGTTTTGAACATAAAAACGGTGGAAGGGAGAAAGAAGAAGGCTAGTACTTAGCCATAGGCAATAGGAAAAATGAATTAAGAAATGAATGTGTAAGGAAAATTATAAGGATGGGTACAGGCTGTGCCTGATTTAAATACTGTTGGCTAACTTCAATTCGAGCTAATGATGCATCAGAAATCTTCATATTCATTCTACTTCCATACTCAGTGATTATTTTTTATTTTATGTAGTAGTTTCTACCTGTACAAAAGAGGAGAAATAAGTTGGAGATTTTTACACGCCTCTTTACACAGGCATACACTGAATACAAGTGGCTGATCAGAGAAGATGACAGAGAATTCAAACTGTTGCATACTCAAAAAGGACACCTTTATTCTATACTCCAAAACATGTTTCATGTACAAGTCCAAAGGGGAAGGGCACAATTGAACTGCTAATTTTAAAATGCAAAGCCAACATCTCTGTGAGGAAGAAACCTGTATTTCTTATTAGGTATGCAGAACAAGAATGCGTAAAAGACACACCCCAAACAGGTAAGCACTAAGACGAGGATCAGACGAGGCCAAAACGTTCTGCTCTTTTTCTTTTCTTTGCCTGCAAATAGGAATTAAAAGAAAGGTGAAATAAGACAAAAGGGAATGGCAAACTGTGAGCGTGTGTTTTAGCACATGGGAAGCTAGAGGATCTACAATGAGTGCCACACTGTTAGTTCAGGAAAGTATTTTTCATATCACATTTCACAAAGGTCACCACATCTGCAACTGGGCCTCCAACCAGAGTAAGAAATTAAATTGTAAAAGCTCAAGATATGGTGGCCTGGTGGTTGCTTCATCTTGCTGGGTTATACAAGAGCGCTATGCTAGGAACAATGACCACTTTAGAGGCCTGGAAAGCCTTCCAGGCAATGGGGAGGTGGGAAATGTAAAAGGCCAAAGGGTTAACACTCTTCTATTCATGGGGAAAGTGAGAGGGACACAGTCAAATGCATTAAATATACTCATGCGTCTCTGAGATATGCCTCTAAGTCAATACACCAGGGGCATATAAATCTTAATTTTTACCAGGATAAATAGCTTGGGGGGTAACAGAAGTCCTAATCAAGAATCTCCAGGGGAAAGGTGCCGTTCAGCATACACAATACGAGAAAAAGACCTTTTTGTTTCAGGCAGTCTCCAAGTGACCTAACGGAAAAGCATGGAATCCCTCAGACCAGAGCCCAAACACCCCCTTCACTCAAACTGAACAGGGGGATCATTCTACAGCTACTACTTCAGTTTGTAGAGCAGTGCTTGCACAACATCTGGCAAAAACAAAAAGCACCAGGCCATATCTGAACCCTATACAAGATGCTAAGAAAATAAACTTCCTGTCTGTACTACCCAGGATTCATTCAAGGAATGGGGTTCAGATACCCGAATATTGCTTCTCTTTCAGAGGAAACATCAACCCACAGCAAGAAATCCTCCTGTGTCAGGGACTATGGCTCAATACCAATCACAATAAGCATGCGTACACAAAGAACTAACGTGTTGGAAAACAAGGATCTAACTAAAATTAGTTTGTGATAAATTGTTCAGAATGATGAACCAGAAGACCCACAACGAGATAACCAGTTGGGTTGTAAAAGCTTACAAAAGCAGTAACTGATTGCTCAAAAAATTATTTACAAAAATGAGGAAAATACTCAATAAGAAGGAAAGCAATGTTAGATTCTAGTTCTACTGTTTTGTGATCCTTTCAAGTGCTAGCACTATTACAGTTCTAAGATGAAACTCATAGCAAATGTAAAGAAATGATTCGAGCTCAATAATACAGATTTTACAAATTTAAATCAAAGACAGTGAAAAACTATCACTCCTTCTCCCCTGCCAATAGTTTCAGTAAGGAGCTTTTTAGCTGCCTTGGAAGGAGATAGTAAGAACATAAGAACATAAGAGACGCCAATGTTGGATCAGGTCCTTTTATCCCATGATTTTTGAGCTTACTTAGGAGCCTTTGATGAGGAACTTTATCAAAAGCTTTCTGAAAGTCAAGGTAAACAATATCTATTGGATCCCCCTTGTCCACATGTTTGTTCACCCCCTCAAAGAACATTAACAGGTTAGTGAGACAAGATCTTCCCTTAAAGAACCCATGCTGAGTCTGCCTCAATAGGTTTTGTTCATCTATGTGCCTACTAATTCTTTCCTTAATAATGGTTTCCACCAATTTACCCGGTATCGACGTCAGACTGACTGGCCTGTAATTTCCCGGATCTCCTCTGGAACCCTTTTTAAAGATGGGAGTGACATTTGCTACCTTCCAGTCCTCAGGAATGGAGGCAGATTTTAAGGAAAGATTACATATTTTTGTCAGGAGATCCACAAGTTCACATTTGAGTTCTTTCAGAACTCTCGGATGTATGCCATCTGGGCCTGGTGATTTATCAGTTTTTGAGTTCTCTATCAGTTTTAGGACCTCCTCTCTCGTCAGCAGGGCTGGCTCACCCACTAGGCGAACTAGGCATTCGCCTCGAGCGCCGGGCCATGGATGGGGCAGCTGGCCCTGGATGGGGCGCGGAACTGTGCCCCCCCGCCAAAAGCCCATGCGCCATTGCTCCCAGCCACGTCGCATGGGGGGGGCGAAAGGGGAGTGCAAGGTGAGCGCCGCCAGTTCAGGGAGCCACTGCTCTTCCCTGCTCTGCCATCGAGGCAGCTGCGTCCCCAGCCAGCCAGCCCCACGTCCCCCGCCCCTGAGCACCGCCAGCTGCCGCAGCAGCTTCCTCGGTGGCAATGGCACCTCTCAGACTGGCCTGTGAGGAACTGCCACGAAGCTGGGCACTGCTGCTGGAGCTGGAGACCCTGTGCCATGAGGAGCACCCCCCACCGCGCTGGCCCCAGCTCTACCAGCAAGAGGCGCGCAGCCTGCAGGTGCTGCTGTAGGCTGAGCGGGGCGAGCAGGCGTGCCTAGAGGCTGAGCACGACCACCTGCGCCAGACCTGCAGGCCGCGGACAGCTGCACGAGTGCTGCACCCAGGACGCTGAGAAGACGCTGCACCATGGCCGAGGAATGGTACCGCTCCAAGATCGCCTTGGTGGCCCAGCTGGCTGGCTGCAACCAGGAAGCTGTGTGTACCGGCTCCAGCTGCCAGCCCACTCGGCTGAGATTGAGGCCCTCTGCGGCGGCGGCGACTTGCTGCACAGGCAGCTGAAGAGCCTCGACGAGGAGCAGAGCGCCCAGGTGACCTGTTTCCAGGTAAGAGGGGTGCAGGGGACCCAGTGGGGAGGCTGCAAAGTCAGGGCAACAGCTCGCTCCCCGCTTCCCTGCAGGATGGGCCTTTTGGGGCAGCTGAGAATAGCCGATGGCCCGTTGCCGGTGTCTTCAGGCCTTCCTTTTCGACCCTCCTTATTCCCCACACCCCACTTGGACTTCAGCTGACCCTTTTGCCCCACAGCATGCACCCCTCTGCTTGCCTGGGGACTTTGAGGGAGCCCCAAGAGGTGGCCAGCTGGGAGATCTCCAGGCCCCACCTGGAGGTTGGCATCTGCGCTGAGGGGCACCACAGGGCAGCCTCGCCTAGGGCACAAAAACAATTTGAGCTGGCCCTGCTCGTCACCTCAATCTGACTCAGGTCTTTCAACACCCCTCCCGAAATCAGCGGTTCTGGAGTGGGCAAGCACTTCTCATCTTCCACAGTGAAGACAGAGGCAAAAAAGGCATTTAGCTTCTCAGCCATTTCCCTATCATCCTTCAGTACTCCTTTTACCCCTTGGTCATCCAAGGGCCCCACTGCCTCCCTGGCTGGTTTCCTGCTTCTAATGTATTTGAAGAAAGTTTTATTGTTGGTTTTTACGTTTTTTGTCATATGCTCCTTATATTCCCTTTTTGCCTGCCTGACCACAGACTTGCATTTTATTTGCCATAGCCTGTGTTCCGTTTTATCAGCCTCACTGTGACTAGCTTTCCACTGCTTAAAGGAATACTTTTTACCTTTTACAGCTTCCATTACTTTGTTTGTTAACCATGCAGGCTTTTTCCTATACCTGTTTGTGCCTTTCCTAACCTGCGGAATATTTTTTTTTGCGCTTCTAGGATCGTTGTTTTAAATAGTTTCCAAGCTTCCCCAATGGTTTTGACCCTTTCTACTTTTCCTTTCAGTTTCCTCCCCACATGTCCTCTCATATCAGAGAAATTACCCCTTTTAAAGTTAAAAGGGGTTGTGTGAGTCTTTTTGGCCAATTCCCTATTTATATAAATGTTGAACTCAACAACATTATGATCACTGTTCCCAAGCGGTGCAATCACTTTTACATCTCTCACTAGGTCTTGAGTGTTACTTAGGACCAAATCAAGTAAACCATACATCCAGAGTAACATTACCTACTTCTTCTACACTCTCTCACCCACCCATCCAAATTAATGGAAAGAAAGCTGTGTTTGCTGACCCAGATTCAAATTAGTTCAGCCATGAAGCTAACTTGTAGGTCTACTCTACTCATGAGGATAGGACATAAATCCCACATGATAAAAATTAAGACAGTGATAAAATATAAATAAATAACTAGCACTGAGGCAACAGTGACCTGATATATCGCCTTTGGAGACAAAAAGCAGCAATTTTCATTGTCATCATAGATGGAATATCTGTATGGCCACCGAGGCCCATTTAGGGACCCAGAAGGTGAGCGAAGTCACAGGGTAGGGGACGAGAAGTGCAGAAAAGAGAGACAGTACCATCTTGTGGAGTGCTTGGCATTCTTAACAATTTGTGGAAAACATTCCTAACTGCTACTCAGACCATTATAAAAACAGAATATCCCCCATCTTTACCTCTGTGTCCTCTGTGGTTCCTGCCCCGGCTGAGCTTGTTACAATACCAAATCTCTCCTTTCTCTTTTTGAGCTTCTCATCATCTTCAGTCTATTAAAAAAGATGGGGAAAAAAAATTCAGTTGTTTGTGAGATCCATTTAATTGCTGATTCACTTTCTTTCTTTGCTCTCTCCACGTCTTACAATGTCATTTAGCGGAAGTCCGTTTTACAAGACTGCATAGGTAGTTAGCTCTCAGAACCAGATGCTTACCTAAATAATAAACTGCTATCAACTTCCAGAGAGACTATACATCTATTAAGTCTGTGATGTAAAGCAAGCCAGATCTCTCTATTTTATTTTCCTATGTTCAGAGTTGCCCAAAGGCTGTGCCTTCTTTGGTATTCTCCTGATATGTAATGCATGTGTACATTACATATCTCATACATACATAATTACATATTCATATACAACTGATTTTTATCTGCCTGTTTCTGCTATAGTCTCTTTAACTGGCCCTGCTTATAATGGATTTTATGCTGGTGATATTTATGTCTTGGTGAATTATAGTTGTATCTGGTTTTTACTACAGCTTCAACTAGTTTTAAATCGCTTTAACTGTTTTTATTGCTGCTTTTTGATTAAATTTTAAGTTTATTTTTTATTGTTCTATCATGCAGTTGTTCTAAGCTGGTTACATCAAACAGTTATCTGGAGAGGTGGCTAAAAGTAATGTACCTACCTACCTATATAGCCCCACAAATTATTTTTGTCAAGAAACACTTTTCTCCAGTCACTTTAAACACTTGACGACTACTTCTTCCTTTTCTCTCCCCTGCTGCTCCTCACTTCACTCCTGTTGTTGTGGCACGTCTTGGCCATTAAAAGCTGGGAATGACATCTGGCTCTTTCTACCTGGAGAAACACTATGATGTCTGCATGTGTGCATTCCTTTTCTCTCTTTTTCCCCAAGAGTTACAGAACCTGTCATCCTTTAGAGCAAATACGAAAGAGAAGACAGAGTGCAAACATTTTGACATCACTGTGCTGTATCTTTCTTGGACACAAGAAGCAGCACTATCTCTCCTGATTTAAAGGACCACAACAGACACATGAAGCATTATACCTGTATCTGTAGTGGGGTATGGGAGGGTGCAGCTTGCCTGACTCAAATGCTACACACACCAGATGAATGACAAATTACATGGTTGATTTATAACAGGCAACTTACTATAAACGCTTTATGGGTCAAAACTAGCACTTTAAATTTTGCCTATAAGCCAGTAAGATGCTGAGTACTGTTCAACGTCACCACCCAACCTAGGATCACCAAATATCCACTGCAATGATCAATACCACCTTGACACCATTGCTTTAAAAGAGAAAGCTAACAATTTCCTCACTCTAAAACAACGCCTGAAGTTGAATGCAACAGACCAACCCTAATAGGTAGAAATACAATATAGAAATAAATTCATGTTCTTGCATTTGCAGTCATGCTGGCTCAGACTAAACAAAATGTAAAATATCTATACATACATATAATAGCTAACAGAGAAAATCAAAACAAAGTCATGCAAATACCCTGGACTGGATTAAACATTACCAATCCCTTCAGGTGGAACCCCTCCATGCATTTTGCAATGCTGTCCACAGGTTTCAGGGGACTCCTAAGAAGAATTCTGAATATAGTGTGTGTGTGTGGGGGGAGTTGTATTGGTTGGGAAGAACGGGCAAAGCTTCCTCCCAGAAGTGCACTTCCACAATAGAAAATGGGTACTGGATCTAACTTTCTGTGTCCAGTACCATGTACAAAAGAAGTGTACAAGAAACCAAGCAGTTGGTGTGAATTGTTCCATCTTAATTAAGAGTATGCTTAACTCTGCACGGGTTGTCAGAACTCATAAGTATAAAGAGGCAGAGCATTATTACTTTGGTACAGTGTAAAGGATTAGAATGCAGAACAGGGCTAGGAGACCCAGGTTCAAATTCCACTCTGCCATAAAGTTCACTGGGTAAACTTTGGTTATTCACTATCCCTCAGCCTAACCTAGCTTCTAGAGTTGTTGAGAGTGACATAAAATATGACATATTTACATTCTAGTCTATAATCAATATGCTGATGACACCCAGCTCTATCTGATGTTGGGCGACCAGTCGGACTCCGGTCCCGATGACCTAGCACGGGCGTTGCAAGCCGTGGCTGGTTGGCTCAGACTGAGTCGGTTGAAACTAAACCTGGCAAAGATGGAGGTCCTTGGCCTGTGTCGGACCGGTCGAGAGTTGGGGCATCCTCTTCCGACCTTCGGTGGGGTACCATTGGTGCCCATACAGGAGGTTAGGAGTCTGGGTGTGCTCCTGGATTCCTCCTTAACGATGGAGGCCCAGGTGGCGGCCACTGCTAAGTCAGCCTTTTACCACCTGCGGCTGGCGCGGCAGTTGGTTCCCTTCCTTGACTGTGAGGACCTGGCCA
>NW_015162482.1:393979-404926 GCF_001447785.1 Gekko japonicus
ATGGGGGGTTGGCTTTTGGCTTTTTTTTTTTTTTTGCTCATAAGCAGTATTAAAGTGAGTAAGTATAAAGAAACCAATGCCATCAGAATGGAAATGGTAAAGTCCCTTTCCGGGGGCATTTCACTTCCATCCTTCTGCTGGGAGGCACTTTACCTCTTCTTTTTTGCTAGCCAGGGAAAGCTGCAGCCAGCAGAAAGGAGGGAGTGAAATGCCCCCTGGGAAGCACTTCACTCCCCTATTTAACCCTCCCAATCTGCTCCCCATCCTCTGGTTTTGAAGCTATTTCAACTCCTGCTTTCTGCTCCCCACCACTTTCTCAAGGAGCAGAAAACAGTGGTCTAAACTTTAAATGGCTCACAAACTTACATGAAAGGGTTCAGTTCGTGAACCAGCTTATCTGTTTGTATAGTTTTGTGGTTCAGCTACAAACCATGAACATTGTAAATTTTCTGTAAAAATGTGGTTTGTGTCCATCCCTAGTGGCAGCTGCTGCCAATGCAATGTTTTTAAAAATCTGCATAGCCAATTAAAAGGCTTACTGGGCAAAAGCCCCACCTGGCCCTGCCCCCTTTCTAAAAACACTTGGTGGGCACCAGGAAAGGTGCTGGTAGGTGCCATGGCTCATGATGGGGAGCCTCCTGATCTAAGCTTGTTCTTTCCAAGGAAGAAATAGAGTATATGGAAGCCAGACCAGCTGGGGAGACTCCTGATCTAAGCTACTGTTCTTTCCAAGGGAGAAATATATATGGAAGCCAGACCATGAGTGACATTCTTTAAAAATTCTGTGCTATCTCAGGATGGTTCCTGCTCCCTGCCCATGACTCAGCTGAGGGGTGTCAATTCCCCCCAAAGGGAAATCAGCTGAGTCCAAAGCCCAGTGCTCATCCTTGGAATTACATCACTGGCAGCTCACCTAGGAGACCCCCAACTGAGGGCTGCTGCCTTCAAGCAGGCATTGCTACCTTGGCTGGTTGGCACTGCCTTGAGATGACTCCTTGAGAGGGTGAAGCCAGGCATAGGTATGGTGGCATTCCTCTTTAAGAAGCCTTGGGGGGGGGGGACAACAGAAAAATTTGCTTACAATCTCCTCCCCAAATTTTCTGATGGAAAGATTAGAAAATTTTGGGGGATGCTGAAGAAAGCCTCTTATGACATATTTTCTTTACAAATAACTAAAATGCTTCTTAAAGCAAGGTTTTCACACTCAGAATGTATACCATGAGAAACCCTAAGGACTTTTTCAATGGAAAAACTTAGGGAATTTTGGGGCATACAAAAAAAACAACAACACCCCCCAACGTTTTATGCAGTATTTTCTCTTTTTAAGTGAGAAAAGCCTTGTCTTACAAAGCATTCCACCCATTCCTTATATACAGCATACAAAAGTATGAGAAATTCCAGTAGAAAAATTGAGAAATTTGAGGGAAAACGGAAAAAAACCAAAAACCCATACTGTATACATAAACAATGTTTTAAGGAATTTTCTTGTTTAAATATAACTAATTTGGGCAACAATTAGTATGCTACTCATTCTATAATTAGGTATGGGCATGAACTTACAAATGAATCCTGGTTCAACCACGAACCAGGGGTTTGGGAGAACTGTCTCCCATGATCTACCCACGAACCTCCATGGAGGTTTGTGGGGGGGGTCCGAAGGCATTTAAATAAGAGACGCATAGTCCGGATGCAAGCTGCCGCGTTTCGAGTAATTCTTTTTCAAAACCAATACGCTATAGTGCAGTAATGGCGAACCTTTTAGAGACCGAGTGCCCAAACTGCGACCCAAAACCCACTTATTTATCGCAAAGTGCCAACACGGCAATTTAACCTGAATATTGAGGTTTTACTTTAGAAAAAACGACTCATACATTAACTTAAGATGATCCAAACAAAGTAAGGAAAGCAATCCCAAATGCTTTCATTTACTTAAAATTATTTGGCAGAGGATTCGACACTTTAATGATGGTCTGGGCCTGGCTGGGGTAAAGGCACGCGTGCCCACAGAGAGGGCTCTGAGTGCAACCTCTGGCACCTGTGCCATAGGTTTGCCACCACTGCTATAGTGGGACCCAATCTCGGTAGAGGCACATACAAAAGCCAGTATAGTGGGACCCATGATCTCTATGGCTTATGGAATTCTAAAATGTTTGGATTATCCAGGAACTATATGAGTCCACTCCATAATGAATGCACGTCAAGCTGGACTATGATATCACAATACAACTGGAGTGAGACACATTGAAATTTTTGAGACTTTATCCTTCTTTCTGTATATTTGTTGTTTCTTGCAAGAACACCTTGGCCTTATATAGTTATATTTCTGAATTACTGGTCAGTATATTGTTTATCTTCAGCCAATGTTTTTTTGCGTTTTGTTCCTATCCTTGTACGCAGGTTCCCCTTCTTTTTGGGTTTTCTGTCAATCATTATAGTGAAAGCATTTTCATTAAGATGGCTTGCACAACACTTAACTTACGTTCCTAAATTCCACTTCAATTATTTTCTAGGCTGAGAGAACAAATAAATTTTGGCTTCATATCTCTTTTGATGCACTAGATTCCCCATACGCAGGAGGCTTTTTATTCTCTTAACCTTTAACCATGCTGCTGGCCTCGGCCTATAATCAAGGCCATCATTGCCCTTTAAGAGCTTCCACCAAATCCATTTACCACGGGAGTTCTCTTGTGCTATTTTCAGCATGCCAAGATTGTCCAATTACTTTGTTCTACTGCTGCAATTCTCCTCACCTGCTCATGCAACACATTTACAGTTTACCTTCTGTCCCCTTTGATATATTTGATTATCTAGTAGTGCTGGCCATGGGAGGCACTAAAGTAATGATAACCTTTCACAATCATCATATTGAGGATGCAAGAGGCAATAGAATGACGGAAATGAGCAATGAAGCAAGCAAAGACGTTTAACTATATCGATAGGTTTTATGAAATTCTAGCTGAATGCACAGCTTCCCACGCCCATTAAGTGTTCTGATAAAATGTGGGTTTGAACCTTGTCATCAGCTGGTCATATTAAAAACAACAGAATGGTGAGAATGAAAACCTGGGAGAACAGTTCCCCTATGTCTATATAAAGCCCACCCTTTCCTCCATAGTACATCTTTGCAAATAACTTTTAATTATGAGTGCTCAGGTTTGATTAATCGACATTAATCAGTCAAGCAGTGACAAGCACTCTGCTTTTTAAAACAAATGCAAAACAAAATATCAATCAACTCACAAAGCAAGCCTGATGACATCACTGGTGCAGCAGGCAACTTTTGTCACAGAAGTTGTGCGTGACACCTCCTCAGCGAGTGGCAGGACTGCCTTCATTATGTCAATCCCTTACATAAATGACACCATAGCAACCAGGCTCAGCTTTATTAATTATGACATCTTCATCTGTTATGGCAACAGGAATGACTGAAATGTTCTAATTAAAAATGCAACCGTTCCTCAGGGGCTTCTGACAACAGCAGCGGTTGTTACCGTAACAGCATGCAGATACACTTTCTGTGCATTTATAACATTTTGTAATAGTTAGTTTCTAATTCTATGGGCCTGCCATTTCTTTGGTCATTCACAACATACTTTGGATCTTCTACTCCAATACTTCTTCCAAGTCTTCTTTTTCTGAGAGCCATTATGAAAGTGATAGAACTGTAATCATTACATGACTCTTAGAGAAATTAATTTGAAGAACCTGTGGTATATAGTAGACTGGCTGGGAGATTTATTCTACCGGCAGATGTAACTTTTAAAAGAATGACAGAACAGTGTACAGTGTTTTTGACCTTGGGTTGTATGGATCTCTGAACTCAACTTCTGTTATCCTGGAGTACCTCTGCCAGTCCTGGAACCTAAACTAATACTGAGGCATCCAGATAGCCAATATTTGGTATGATTGCTATAATGGAAACTGTGTATCCTAACTACTCTTAAGATGCAACATCAAGAGAAGATTTGCATTTGGAGCTCAGTTTTACCTTGCCCAAAGGCTCTAGAAATGCAGGGTCATTTAAGTTATGATATTTACGTCATTTATAGCTCGCATTTCTCATTGAGACTCCAGATGGATCACAAGACATAGAAAACAATTCAGTCAGACTGCATAAGGTATCCAATAAACAATGCCAACAAGACTAGATTACAGAATTGGAAAACAATGCAAACAAAGACAGAAATGTCTAAAGAATGACAATACAATGCAGAAAGTGGATTACAAAAGTAGAAGTCAATGCAGTAAACGCAGGGTGATACATAAACACTGCAATATACTACAATTCTATTCCCTTGTAAAACCAGCCTCCTGAGCTATTTCACTGCATTACAGTTGCACTACCCCTTTATAAAATGTCCTTCTGAATATTTGTTTTGTACTTTCTCTAAGGTGAAAGAAGTGTGTGTGTGTGTGTGTGTGTGTGTGTGTGTGGCACTTCCTGGCCTTCTCAGGCAGGCTGTTCCACAATGTGGGAACCACTACAGAGTGTGAATATGAATTTTATCTGTTTGCAGGATGGCACCTGTCATGGAGAGCATAGCAGCAGAGGCAGTCCTACAGGTTATATAGCTACAAAGTCATTAAGGGTGTTGTGATAACCATAATCTTGAACTGAGCCTGGCAACATTTACAGTGCTACTTTACAGGTGCCTTTACTAAAGAATGGTACATTATTAAGGTCAGGCACATTTTACAAGGATAACTGGAATACCATCTCTTTCTCTCTCTCTAACTCTAAAGAAAAGCTGTTCAGATGTTTAAATGCCTAAAATGTATTATGAATTGAGCAAAGAATTAGTAACAGTCAAGATATCTTCTCTTAACTACCAGATGTGTGTGTGTAAAGTGCCATCATACCACAGCCAACTTATGGCAACCCTAGCTAGGGGCTTTCAAGGCAAGGGAGAAGCAGATGTGCTTTGCCATTGCCTTCCTTGGAGGTTGCCTATCCGAGTACTAACTACAGCTGACCCTGCTTAGCTTTCGCAATCTGGTCAGACTGGGCTATACCATGCCACCGTCCCTCCCTAACTATTACATACAGGGAGAAAATATTAAAAATAAAAAATGGAACACTGAAACAGCTGATGAACACCACTTCAACAGACTTTTATGACTTGAGATTTTCTCCTATAATGAAAAAAGTAAAAATGCACAAGGAAAAGTAAATTACAAAACATTAAAAAATAAGATAATACTGGGGGATAAGGGAGAGGGGTAGCAGGAGCCAGCACTTCATGCTATTTCTAACTGCTGATTTAAACAGAGTACTGGGTAAACGGTACATGCAGTGGCTTCTTTGTGATATATTCATGGTCATTTAAATTTTGCAAATTGCACAATTTTTCCTGACACAGATTAATCTGCACATGAAGGAACCCTCAGGTTTTCCTGTATTAATGCAAATGCAGACACAGCCTGCAAAATATATGGCTACACTGTACTACACAATAAAAAGTGCCATGCTTTTTTGGGACCATTGTAACAAATATTTCAGAACTGATATGAGGGAAGAAAAATATTTTTTTTCATCTAGCTATTCAAAACATACCAAAGCATGAAGCTTTCTGCTGAATCAAGTACCTTCCAGTTCATTGAGAAAATGGAAGAACTGCATAGCACAGTAAAACTGTGACATGTCATTTACACATACTCCAATGCAGCTGGCTGGATTAACAATGAAATACCATGTTATCTACATTGTTGATGACAACCAAGTCAGTACCTTTATGGCATAAAGGCAACTTGGGACAGAGGGGGGAGAGAATCAGTCAGACAACGACTTTAAATGGATGAAGTGATGTTACAGGGCATGTAAAATACTGCAGTGAGCTGGAGTTTATATTTATTTTTCCAGTAACCTTGTATAATCACCCCACCCCCACTCACTGCCCTGAAGGGAAAGTGTGTAACAATCCCACTAAATCAACACTGTTCTAATGATCTCACTCACTTGACCCCCTAGCACACCAGTGTCAGATGCAAACACGCTTACAATAAACTTCACTCCATCTTTAGCTCCTCACTGACAGGTTTTGATTCATGGGGTGCTGAAACCCATCTGAGGAAAATTACCTCTATCAAAACACAGCTATCTCAGCATCTATCAAGCTCTGCTACAGCCCTGGGGCATGCTCAAATATGCACATGGGCATTTATGTATGTGAAGGGGGGTGGGTGGGAGCTGACCTTTCCTGTGCAGTGACAGATAAATTTCTTGAAGCATGTGATTTCCAGATTTCCCTTTTTACTGCTCATGAAATAAATGGAGCAAGCATTTGGGGACAGATCCTAGCTGAAAGCATTTCCAATTTAAAAGACTGTCCTTTATTCAAGGAAGATCTTAAGTTTGCAGTCTGGTACAGAGACCAGAACTGTCCACCGATACTTTTATTTATGACAAATTAACCTCTGTCAGAAAAAAAACCTGTACTTCTATAGTATCTGAATGGTGGCAAATAAATGTTTTGGTATGGAATTAATAGATCAGGAAGCTCAGCATAAGAAAAAAAAATCAATTTTGAACACCACTTGGAAGAAACTGTAATTGGCTAAGAAGTAATGCATAGAAAACCCCCCACAAGTGAATGCTCAGCTACTAGGAGAAATGAGATTTCAGGACCCAAGGGAAAGCGTCTGTACCATCTAAAATTTTCTAGGCTATCTCCACAACCCATACTCCTATTTCCTATACAACTGCTACCTCCAAATCTCCCTTGCTTTACAACTCAGTTCTTACAAAAAAAAATAATCCAAAATTCCAGATCTAGGAAGCAGCTATGCAGTACACATGCATGCCCCAAAGATATATGCTTCATTTGTACTCTGAGTATAGAGCTTGCATTTCTTTGGAGCAAAAACTATACTTTTGAACATATAGGCAACAACTGAAACTATTAATAACAGACAATTTTCTTCAGATTCTAAAAGTATTACATTGTGATTGCCTTTAAGTGAGGCAGCAATATTATGGGTAACTGTTGGAAGGGGAAAAAAGAGGGAGACACTGTTCTGTCTACACCCCTACCTTGTGCAGTCTGGTCAACTGGAGTAGGAAGATGATGCAGCTATTTTGGCAAAAGTCCTGCCTCCTGCCACAGCTGCTATCCACAACAGCAGGGAGCAGGAAGCATGGCTATTTTTCTGTGATGCTGGCAGTTTCTAGAAGTGAGATGCAGGGCAAGGCAGAAACTGGCATCTAAGCATAGGTGGTGACTTTCAAATCCTTTTCAGTGGCAGAGAGAAGGAGGGATCCTTATATGGCACCAACAGACATTTGGGTACTGGTCTCAAAGTTTTGGTGTAGCTTCATTTTTTTAATAAGAGTTCTCAAAATGCTCATGGAATGTTTCAGGGCCAATTTGGGTGCATGAGGTATAAGAAATTCCAAAGCAAAGCCGTTTAGGTTAGCTCCAAACAAAGTGCAGCAAGGGCTTGACTATATTGCTTTGGCAATTAGTGCCGTATGTTTGCACAATGTTTGCAAATGCATCTTTGTACTGCGTATACTCTGGGACATTCGATGTATTTTGGGGATTTACAGCTTGGGGCATTCAGGCCAGTGTCTCATAAAGTTCCCTTCTTTACATGGGGAGGGGCCCCTTGCAGCCTGCATGCATGGCACCATTAGCATTGGCTGCCCAACTTGTGTCTTCTTTTCCAGCCTGAACTGTCCTGACTCCAAAGATCACAATCTGAAACTCAATTTTAATTTTGGAATGGTGATATTCCACTTGTAAGCACTGTGAGCCTCCAAGATGGTTCAGTATCTTTATTTCTACAGGACTGCACTGGTTACTGAAATAATAATTGGCTTGGGGAGATACATGAACTTTTTTCTTTCATTTTGGGGGATCCTGAAATGAAAGCAGACCAAAATAGAGCTAAGTGTTTGTAAGCTAACTGTTGGATACTAACTATAACTGAACTAATTAATTTTCAATCTTCATAGCTTCCATGGCAATTATTTTACAATAGCAGCCCTGGTGAAGCCCCTTCCTTGCCAAGTATTTTGATATTGCCTACAACACATTAAGGAGCTGACATGGGACACTATGAGAACTTTGAAATGTAGGCCATGCCTAACTTACCCCTATTTTAGGATTAAACACAGCTGAAATAGTAACTGCCAGGATCACTCTTATAGGGCTGACAGTGACCACCATAAGGGATTATGTTCAGGCACTTTACTTAGATTCATTAATTAACTGCATATTATTTGAAACCAATTCAGGAACTGAAAGGTAAAAAAAAAACCTGGGCCAAGAGATAAAAAAGTATAGTGAGGTCCTCCCTCTCTATTTATTAATTAAAATATTTATACCCCCTAAGTTTCCCTCATGGAAAGTGACTTGCAATTCTAAAATAAAACCATAAATACCCCATTAATCACCCATCTCCAAGAAAATGCCTGCAGCTCAAGTCCTTAGTAAATAAAACAGGCTTACAGAACCACCTAAAAACTTCCAAGGATGGCACTCACCTCAGTAAGCTACTACTGAGAAGGCCCTGGCTTTGGTAGAGACCAAATGGGAGAATTTAAGCTAGAGGATGTAACCTCATGCACAGGGATATATGAGGAGAGCCAGTCCTCTATATATGTGCATCCTAGGTCATCAAGGATAGCATACATGTTTCCATTCAGTGATACTGCTAATTAAAAGGTAAAGGTTCCCTTGCTCGAAAGCCAGTCGAATCCGATTCTAGGGTTGCGGTGCTCATCTGCATTTCAAAGCCAAAGAACCAGCGCTGTCCGAAGACGTTTCCGTGGTCATGTGGCCGGCATGATTAAACACCAAGGCGCACGGAACGCTGTTACCTTCCCACCGAAGTGGTACCTATTTATCTACTTGCAATTTCTTGCTTTCGAACTGCTAGGTTGGCAGGAGCTGGAACTAGAAACAGGAGCTCACTCCGTCATGCGGCACCCTGGGTCTCGAACTGCTGAACTACTGACCTTCCACAGGCTGCAGTTCAGCGTCTTAACCACTTGAGCCACCGCAGCTCCTGATACTGCTAATTAGAGTACTGAATATTTCTCTTTACTATGAATACTAGCATCAAGGTGGCTTACAAAAAGTTTTAAACAACAACAAAAAAATCCCAATAAATAAAGATAAAAACAAGAACACTGGGGCTGCAACAAACCGGAAGTGCTCATCTTTCCAGTGCTTCTGGAGGATGGGGAGACAAAGCTGTTAGAACTCCTAATCCCAGCTTTCAGATGGTCTTGCTGCTTCAGCAGTTGATTTCCCTCTAGGCTGCAGCAAGCCTAGGGGATACAGCTTTCCAACCAATGTAGTTGCTAAGCAACCTTACCAATGAATGTCAACAATCATGGAAAGTGGGTGAGGGGCATCTCCTCCCCCCAAAGCCAGAGTTCTTAAAGCAGCCCCCAGCGCTTCTCTTCCTGCTGTAGTACTGCCGAGAACTGGGAAAGGCAAAGCTGACTGGAGCCCTTGTCTCTGCTTCTGCAGTGGTTTTTTTACATCTCCTTAGGGACTGCTATGAGCCCAGGAGAATACAACCCCCCAATGTCTCTAAGGAATCACAGGTTGATTAACCATTTCTCACATCCAAAAACTGCTTGTCCAATGAGAAGCTCAGGGTGTTCTACATGCAAAGCAAGAAACTTGTCAGAAGGTCATACTAAAGGAGACATCTTAATTTTTCCTGTAGAATATTCAGTTTTTCCTGACTATGCTTGTGCATATTTAATACAGCTGGGGAGTTCCTAAGCTTGTCTCGTGTGAAACACTGTTCCAGGTGGACAAGCTTAGGAAAACTGTCACGGTTTTGTTGGGTCCCAGTTGTCTTTTCCAGGTATGTGGATCCTTAGAAATGACCATCCAATTATCTTCTGAGCATGAAAAAGTGTGGGCCTGAGGGCGCAAGCAGGTAAACCCGGTGTATGGGCCCCCATCAGCCAATAGTTCCCAGAGGCGTGAGTGGAATCCCCTTCTGAGGAAGACTCACCCAAAGATCCCCCACTGCCAGAAGCACTGTGGTCTCTGGTAGACTTCCATGACTTGTGGCATCAGGTGCGACTCTTCTTTGCTGGAGCATGTCTTTGTGGGGTAGTTTCCCTGGAGTTGCTTGAAGTATCAGACTTTGCAGGAGACTGAGGCCTTCTCCTACCCCTAGGGTCAGGGACTGCTGGGGGTGGGGGCTCAGGGCACTCAGGTGATCAACCTGTTCTGAGAACGTTCCAGGACCTGTGAAATCCCTTGCGGGAAAGTGGTACTATCAGGCCCCATGGGGTGCACCAATCTGGACAGATGTGTCCATATAGAGCTCCCCTGGATGGTAACTAGGAAGGGTCCTGCGGCACCTTGTCCCGGTGGATCGGACTCTGTGTGCCACAGGGGGAACTAGCTGCATCCTTGGGTGGCACAGCAGGGGGACCTGGCACCTGCTTGACGGGTGTGGCACCCTGGGTGTGTTGCCCATTTTCCCGCTATGGAAGATTTCTTGGGAGCAATGGCCAGAGCAGAAATGGGGGGGGGGTTTGCTTTATCTAAGCAATATTGTTTCTCGTTATGTTTGCAGAGACAAGTAGTTCCCCCGTTTTATTATATGTGTGTGTGTGTGTGCGCCCATAAATAAACTGTAGTTCTTTAAAGTGTGCTGCCACAAGGATTCAACTGTAGGCCCAGCAATCTGATTGCATGGTGGGGGTGCCAAAGTCAAACTGGAGCACGTGACAAGTGATGAGAAAAGCAGTGTCCCCGAAGGAAGGGGAGGGTGCAGCTGTTCCCTGGTTGGTACCATGACTACAAACCCTGATGCCCAGGAAAGGAAAAGGGGAGGTGAATGGAGGCAGATTTGCTGCATCCCTTGTTCCCCTTCTGTTAGTCTACTACCCCACCGCCAAGATCGTCCCAGTCCATGTGTGCAGCAGCAAAAAGGCTGCAGCACTAAACTTGCTGCCCCCCCTGCCAAGGC
>NW_015162482.1:404970-412401 GCF_001447785.1 Gekko japonicus
AACTGCCACCAGTGGGCTTCATTGCAGTCACTGAGGCAAGGACTGCCACCTCATTCTGCAGGGCCACAAAGACTCACTGCTGCTCTTGCATCGCTGCTGCTAAAGAAGGGACACTGCAAGGGAACCTGCCATTGGCCATCAAAGCCTTATGCAGGAGGAAGGGAGCTGCTGCAGATGTTGTTGGGGCGCTTGGCTGGTGCTGAGCCTTGCTGCTGCAAATACTGCTGCCCAGGGCCTTGGGGCAAGCACATGGCAGCCTGCAGACATGTGCAATGTTCCCTCTAAGATGTGGAGTCTTGTGAGCAAAAATTCTACTTTGTGAGCTACGGTCATTAAAGTTGTGAGCGAGTGACTTGGCTGCTGCATACATTAGTTTGCTCTGGAGCCCTGCTTCCTGAGCTGAGACAAAAATGTGTGAGCTGGAGGCTAAAAAACTGTGAGCTAGTTCACACTCACTCAGCTTAGAAGGAACACTGGACATGTATGGAGAATACTGCAGAGACAAGCTGAGCCAGGACCAAATAACTTGAGCCCGAGGTCCCTGCAGCTGTCTGGTTAAATGGGGAAGGGGTGGATCACAGTGAAAACTATGAACTCCAAGTCGGCCTGGAGCTCCATCCCTCCTTGGCTGGCCCACAGAGGAACTGATTGGCTGGCCCCAGGCTGCTGTACTGCCCTGCCCTGCCCCCTTGAGATCCACACTGCCGGTTGGAGCCAGCTGGCCTCAATTTGCTCCCGGCCCTAGGCCACAAATGCAGCCCCTGGTAAGTCTGGGCCATTGCTTGAAGTTTAGCTTCAATTCAGTTGCCAGGACTGAATTGCAAAGCATGGTATGGGGCCAACTGCTCCCTGTAGCTGTTTTTTTGTGCAGGTTATGACAGATGATGGCACACTATTTTTCATGATTCATGTGGATATGATTCCGTATCAGCTACCTTTGGGATACCTTATACAGAACTTTTGAGACACTAGAACTTACACTTCTGGATTGCCTGGAACCCAAGGAAGGCAAGGGAACTGCACAAGAAAACAAAACCCTCTTTGGCAATGTAAAGAGGACTAAATTAATTCCCAGTCTTTCATGTGCTACCCCATACGTGTGCTCTGGCACCCTTCACTTTAGCTAACTTGTTATGCACCTGGAATTAAGTGCAGCTAGAAGAAGAGATGTATTTTAATAATCCAATTTTTCTGGCTTTGGTGTATTGGACCCCCCAAATATTGGTATACCTGATATTCCCAAATACCAAATACTGGTATGGTATTTGGATTTTTCTGGTTTCTGAATTTTTCAGGTCCACTATTTCCTATGGGGAAACTTTCTGGATGTGTGTGTGGGTTTGTGTTTTTAAAGGTAAAGGCACCAAAACTGAAATGGAGTTGCTGGATCCTGTCCTTTAAATAACCCCCAAATTTCAATTCTATGTACCCCTAAACAGGGTACCCCCAGGTATCCTACATTATTTCCTACTGGGGGGGAACACATCCAAGATGTTTTCAGGTCAAAATCCATGCCTGCAAGCAGCAATCACTGGTCAAATGTTTCCCATGGAAGAACCAACAACAAGCCCAACAGAACCACTGCAGAGCTCAGTAATCTCAGTAGAACTACAAGCCAATGTGACAAACCAAACAGAACCAAAATTAAACCAGAGACTCTCCGCAGTGGAAACTCAAAGTGGGGGCACTTTTGCAAGCCCAACAGAACACAATTCCACTGTGACAGTGCAAGCCCAACAGAATCAAAGTCAAACCAAAGAATATCTACAGTAGAAACTGAAGAGGGGGCACGCTTTCAAGTCCAGTAGAACCAATTGCAATTTGCATGCGCCCAGCAGAACCCAGGGCCACTGTGGCAGTGCACGCCCAACAGAACCAAAGTATCTCTACAGCAGAAACTGAAGATGAGGGTGGCACTTTTGCAAACACAGCAGAACCAACTGCAATGTGCAGAAGCCCAGCAGAATCCAGGGCCACTGTGGCAGTGCAAGCCCAACACAAATAATGTCAAACCAGAGAATCTCCGCAGCAGAAACTCAAGGGGGGCAGCTTTTTAAGTCCAACAGAACAAAGGGCAATGTACCGAATGCCCAGCAGAATCCGGTTCCACTGGAACAGTATCACCTCAACAGGACTAATGTCAAACCAGATAATCTTTGTAGCAGAAACTCAAGGGGGGCACTTCTCAAGCCCAACAGAACAAATGGCAATATACACAATATCCGGCAAAACCCAGTGCCAGTGTGGCAGTGCAAGCGAAACAGGACTAATTTCGAACACGAGAATCAGACAGAACAAATAAAAGCAAGGGACGGGGTGGGTGGGTTTGCAGGCCCCAAGCCCAACAGAACGAACAACAATGTACACAGTGCCCAATAGAACTCAGTGCCACGATGGCAGTGCAAGCTCAACAGAACCTCAGTGAAACTACATCAGAACAAATCCAAGCACTAAAACCTAAGCAACACTGTAAAAACTGCGAAGAGGTCACAAAGCAATTCTGGAAGGCCCCCCCCCCAAATAAACAGGGAAAGGGGGGGGGGGGAAATAAAAGAAAAACAGTCCCTGGGAGCTTGCAAACACTGGCTCCTGCTTTTCCCAGTAAATCCTGAATAGTTCCAGGATTTTTTAGCACCCTGAAAAATTCCCGGATATATTTGGATAAGGTATTTTGATGGTATAGTTTTGGCTGGGGTGAATCTGGATGCACAAACCTAGCTATAAGGTTGACCTCTAAGTCTTATGTGGCATGCTTCTATGGGTTCAGAGTCACGTATTTTTCTTAACTGCTAGGTTATCTTAATTATTTTATGTATTTTGAATTTTATTGTAGTTTATCGTTATTCTGTAACTAATGCATCTATTACAATATGTGCTGCTTTGAAGGAATTTATTCGGAAAAATGGGATACAAATAAGTATTAAAATCATGCTGATTCACATGGACAAGAGAAAAGTCCATTATTGTTGAGTCTCATGAAGTCCTACCACTAGTAAAACCCAGATCTATGGTGTTATGTCACCTGAAATGCTGAAGAGCACAAAAAGGTCCAGAACTTAAAAAGTACTAACACAGCCAAGAGGATGGTGACTCACTACACTTGTGCACAAGACAGCATATATAACATCTTATTGGGAGATATGCAATAGTACTGCAGAAGTGTTAATGCTGAGTAGGTAGGGGCAAAACAGTAAACTCATGCTAGTTCCAACAACAGGAGAAGTGCAAATTAAGGGTTGAAAAGGCAATTACATTCTGTGGCATCAAGTGCAAGTGAAGAAGACTTCTCTAGTGTTGTCTAATTGTTCCTACAAGAACAAAGATTGGAAAGCCCTTGGGGCCTGCTTGCCTCACCTACCCAGGGCTCTTCAACTTGAGGACAAGTCGGCCAGGTCACCTTCAGCACATTTTGGGATACGTGGCTGTGATTATTATTAAATATTTATTTATTTTGGGCACTTTTATGCCACTTTTCTCCCCAAAGTAGCTTACAAAACTACCAAAACATAACAAATTACAATTTAAGTAAACAAAATAAAGAAAATAATATGGTAATCTGTGCTCCTTTGGGCCAACTGGGTGCTTTGTTCTTCCCACCTGGATCAGATGTCCCTGCCTCTCACTCCCTAGATATCACTCAGGCCAGTCTTTTACTGTTGTTCAATTGCCAGATTGACTGCTCAGTGCACATTCTTCAGATGCTCTCTCTTCTTATGGTTCCCAGCTGGCTGGGCTGCAAGCTAAGAGCCACAAACTAAGAGCCAAAGGCCAAAAGCCCTTCAAAATAGAAAAGTGCAGTACAAATATTCTAACAAATAATTTCTTTTAAAAAGTGCATGTTGCAGAGAAAGGCAATATAAAATGTTACATATAAAGAAATAATCAATTGTGGGTCTAAAAGCTGTAGACCCTTTCATAATCTAAAACTTGCGTCTTCATTTTTTTTTTGTTTATGGATGTTCTTGCAGTAAACAAAATTAGGAATTTTGTTACAACTGTTAGGTATTTCCGCACCATGCAGTCCCTGAAGGTATTAATCTTTGAGCTGTGCAACTTTTGGAACAAATATTTCTACTACACTGCAGTTAACAATCCTGGACAAACATCTAAAAGAGTGAGGATGCGCAGATGGACACAGTAGGGCAGTCTGGAATGTAAACAATGCTAGAGCTGGTAGTTATCTCATCACAGAGCTGCAAAAGTGACATGAAAAAATAGTTTGGAGAGCCTACAGCATATTACTCCCGATCCAAAAAAGGACACAATCAATTCTTAATTTCAGAGACATCCATCAGAACTAATTTATTCACTAATTCATGAGTTGTTCGCATGTCCATCTTGTTTCCTGCACAAGTCACTCACATAGATTTTTTTTAAAACTGCTATAGTACTCAAGTGTTCATGCTGAAACTTAATACCAGAACAGGGAGCTTGGGAAAAACAGGTTGCTTACCTGTAACTGATGATCTTCGAGTGGTCATCTGTGCATTCACACCCATGGGATCTAGTGCGCACGCGCTGGATCGATTGATGCTGTAGCAAGCTCTTTTAATGGATTTTTGCGCCCAGTCCCTCAGGCATGCGCAGGAACCCCACCGCGCATGCCCAGAGGGGTGGGGGAGGACATCCCGCCAGTTCCTTTAAACCGCTGCAAATCAACCCCTATTAAAAATGTAGATGCTGACAGCAGTGGGGAAGGAGGGCGGGTGGTGTGAATGCACAGATGACCACTCGAAGATCATCAGTTGCAGGTAAGCAACCTGTTTATCTTCGACGTGGTCTCTGTGTTTCACACCCATGGGAAATTAGCGAGCAGTAGCCTACCTGGAGGAGGGTGCTGGCAGGTCTTTTACTGCGTAGCCAAAGATAGAATGTGACGTCCCATGCTGGTATTGGTGTTCTTACGCACGTCTAGGGCGTAGTGCCTAATGAAGGTGTTAGGTGTGGCCCACGTAGCGGCTTTGCAAATGTCCGTCAGTGGCACTCCCTGGAGGAAGGCAGTGGAAGTCGCGACAGCCCTGGTCGAATGAGCCCTGATAGGGCCAGGCAATGGCTGTTTGGCGATCAGGTAACATAGACGGATGAGACCCACAATCCACTTTGACAGGCGCTGAGCCGTGATGCAAGTGCCCAGCTGTGCTGACGCGTAAGAGACAAACAGTTGCGAGTCTCGTCTAGTGGGTGTGTTCTACTGAGGTAGAACAGAAAAGCCCGCTTCACATCTCAAGTGTGTAATAGTTTGTCTTCTGGTGATGTTGGATTTGGGAAAAAATCAGGGAGGAAGACCTCCGCCTGCAGGTGGAACTCTGACACCACCTTCGGCAGGAAGGAGATGTCTGGGACGAGGCGGACTCTGTCCGGCAAAAACGACAGGTAAGGTGTATCGTGCCGGAAAGCCAATATTTCTCCCACTCGTCTAGCCGATGTGACAGCAATTAAAAAGGCCATTTTCCATGCTAGAAGTTTGAGGTCGCATGTTGCAAGCGGCTCAAAGGGCTTCCTCGTGAGCTGGCGGAGAACTAGAGTAAGGTCCCAGGGAGCGACTGGAGTTTTGACAGGAGGATAGAGATGCAATAAACCTTTTAAAAAACGTTTTGAAATCGGATGGGAAAACAAAGTGCATCCGTCAACTGTAACATGGTAGGCCGAAAGAGTGGCCAAATAAACTCTTAATGACAAGTGGGAAAGTTCCGAGTCAGCTAGGGAGAGGAGGAATTGGAAAACTCTTTTGAGACCCACTGAGGTGGCTCGAGGGGCGTCATCACCAAGGGAAAAACATAACCTTCGCCATTTATTCGTGTAGGACCTCCGCATAGTAGGTTTCCAGGAGTTCAAGAGAACATTCGCTACGTGGGTGGAGAAGTCGGTGACATTATTCTCCATGCCGTCAGTTTCAATTGTGGTATGTCGTGATGTAGGAGGGGGGAGTCGGAGAGGAGGAGGAGGTCCTGAGCCGGAGGGAATTGATGGTATATCCCTTCTGATAACTCGAGGACTGTTGAAAACCAAGGTTGTCTCGGCCACCATGGGGTTATTAAGATGCAGTCCGCGGCATGTCTGAGTATGTTGCGGACCACTCTCAGAAGCAGAGGTACGGGAGGGAATAGGTAAAGAAGTCCCGTGGACCAAGGGTAAAGGAGAACGTCTCCCAGAGATTGCTGGTCCCTGCCTCCTTGACTGCAGAACAGAGGACACTTTTTGTTGTTTTTGGTGGCAAAGACATCGACTTGGGGAGCTCCCCACTTGTGGAAGAGTGGGAGGAGGTATGCTGGGTTCACCCCTCACTCGTGAAGACTGAGTCCTGCTCGACTTAGATGATCTGCCTGCACGTTCATGTGTCCGGGAATGTGAGTGGCTACGAGGAAAATGTTGTTGGCGATGCAAAGCTCCCACAACTGGATGGCAAGGTTGCAGAGGCATAGGGAAACAGTGCCTCCCTGTCTGTTGACATAAGAAAGGGCCGTGGGGTTGTCCGTGATGACCGTGACACATTTTCCCTTGATTAAAGGTAGGAAGCTGGTGGCAGCGTGTTGCATAGCCAGGAGTTCGAGGAAGTTTATGTGTCGCTTTCTCATCTGCGCGTCCCATTTGTCTTCAACGGAAAGGCCCATGGAGTGTGCACCCCATCCTGTCAGGGAAGCATCCGTTGTTATGGTGACGGAGGGTGGAAGGGTGCTCCCTGGAGGATATTCGAAGGGACAGTCCACCAAAGTAACGAGTCCCGTATGCTGGGAAGAGGGGATAGGAGGACGATGTGTGCGTTTTTCGACAGATCGTAGTTGCGGATAAACCAGAGCTGTAAAGGGCGCATTTTGAGTCTGGCAAAGATGAGAACCGACGTAGTTGCAGCCATCAGCCCAAGCAGCCTCTGAATTTGGAAGGCAGTGATGGAGGGTTGGGTACGGACGACGGTGGCTAAGGAAATGATATCTGCCGCCCTGTCGTGGGGCAGGTAAGCCATGCATGTCGTGGAATCCAGTATAGCGCTGATGTACTGTATTCTCTGGACCAGGCAGGATTGATACTGTGTGACGTTTGAGACCAGGGCGTTCTTGGAAGGCGCTACCAGAAGCCAATCGTCGATATATGGGTAGATGGAGGCACCCCGGAGACGGAGGAAGGCTGCAACCACAATCATAGTCTTTGTGAAGACTCTTAGGGCGCTGGACAGGCCGAATGGAAGGGCCATATACTGGTAATGATGTTGACCAATCGCAAAGCGTAGGTATTGGCGGTGGGAGGGGTGGATGGTAAGGTGGAAGTACGCGTCTTGGAGGTCGAGGGTGGCCATCTACACGTGTCTCCGAAGCAATGGCATGATCTGTTGTAGGGACACCATGCGGAAGTGGTGGTAGGTCACAAAACGGTTCAGTTCCCTTAGATCTAATATGGGTCAAACGCCTCCATCTCACTTCGGGACTGTGAAGTATT